>NC_059084.1:36601340-36948719 GCF_020497125.1 Mauremys mutica
TAGAGAGCCAAAGAGCCTCATCCGCCTGATCTACCATTGAGGACTTGGGGTGCCTGGGGGAGAGGGGCGGAGGAGTTGGACTGTCCTTTTTCTGGGACCTCCCCTCAGACCTGTTTTCCTTGGGTCACCCTACCAGGAGCATTTAGCTCCCAACAACATAGATCTGAGGATCATTGGAACACGCAAGTCCCTTCACCACAGTACGGGTGATGGTCCCTGAAGAGGCAGTAACATCACCAAGGTCACTGCCCTTTCTCTGCTGGTGGCTGTTACACTGTAGGGTCTCTGCTGCTGGGATTGTCCCTGGTGCTTTGTTTGTCCAGCACCGAGCACGTGGGACCCAGTAATAACAGGCGATGCTGGGACTCTAGCACAGCAATGAAATCTCTCCCCCCTGCAGACACGAAGCCACCTGCAATACCCTGTTAATCTCCTAGGAATTGGTTATTGGTGCTCTGAGAACACCTAGAGGCTGAAAATGAGATCAGGGCCCCCCGTTGTGTCAGGTGCTGCCAGACCTCGACCAAGATCAGGGCCCCTGTTGTGCCAGGCTCTGCCCAGACGCTGACTGAGATCAGGGCCCCGTTGTGCCAGGCACTGCACAGACCCCGACCAAGATCAGAGCCTCTGTTATGGCAGGCACTGGACAGGAGTCCTGACTCTCCCACCACAAGACGTTGCCCTGGGTCAACCGGTCTCCCACGGTACAATATGCTCTCCCACAGTATTCTTGCCAGCAAGTTAAGAAAGTATGGATTGGATGAATGGACTATAAGGTGGATAGAAAGCTGGCTAGATTGTCGGGCTCAACAGGTAGTGATCAATGGCTCAATGTCTACTTTTTTAACTTGGAAACCAGTATCAAGCAGAGTGCCCCAGTGGTCGGTCCTGGGGCTGGTTTTGTTCAACATCTTTATTAATGATCTGGATGATGGGATGGATTGCACCCTCAGCACATTCGCCGATTACACTAAGCTGTGGGGGAGAGGTAGATAAGCTGGAGGGAAGGGATAGGGTCCAGAGAAACTGGAGGGTCTAGACAAATTGGAGCATTTGGCCAAAATAAATCTGATGAGGTTCAACAAGGACAAGTGCAGAGTCCTGCACTTAGGATGGAAGAATCCCATGCACAGGCTGGGGACCGACTGGTTAAGCAGCACATCTGCAGAAAAGGACCTGGGGATTACAGTGGATGAGAAGCTGTATATGAGTCAGCAGTGTGCCCTTGTTGCCAAGAAGACTAACGGCCTATTGGGCTGTATTAGTAGCAGGATTGCCAGCAGATCGAGGGAAGTGATTATTCCCCTCTATTCGGCACTGGTGAGGCCACATCTGGAGTATTGCATCCAGTTTTCGGCCCCCCACTACAGAAAGGATGTGGACAAATTGGAGAGAGTCCAGCAAAGGGCAACAAAAGTGATCAGGGGTCTGGGGCACATGACTTATGAGGAGAGGCTGAGGGAATTGGGTTTATTTAGTCTGCCGAAGAGAAGAGTGGGGGGGGATTTAATAGCAGCCTTCAACTACCTGAAGGGGAGTTCCAAAGAGGATGGAGCTCGGCTGTTCTCAGTGGTGGCAGATGACAGAACAAGGAGCACTGGTCTCAAGTTGCAGTGGGAGTGGTCTAGGTTGGATATTAGGAAACGCTATTTCACTAGGAGGGTGGTGAAGCACTGGAATGGGTTCCCTAGGGAGGTGGTGGAATCTCCATCCATAGAGGTTTTTAAGGCCCAGCTTGACAAAGCCCTGGCTGGGATGATTTAGTTGGGGTTGGTCCTGCTTTGAGCAAGGGGTTGGACTAGATGACCTCCTGAGGTCTCTTCCAACCCTAATTATCTATGATTCTATGAACCAAGCTAGTGGCATCTTCCCTTTTCCCAAAGATGTCAGAGCAGGATGCTTGTGCCCCAGCCATGCCAGGGGGTGAATGAGAACAGCAGAGAGATCAAAC
Source organism: Mauremys mutica (assembly GCF_020497125.1). Classification (NCBI taxonomy): domain Eukaryota; kingdom Metazoa; phylum Chordata; order Testudines; family Geoemydidae; genus Mauremys; species Mauremys mutica. The sequence continues at coordinate 36,603,292 of NC_059084.1, forward strand.
CCAGCGGCCGATGAGGAAATAGCTCCCGGCTCCGCAGAGAGACACAAACCAGCTGGAGTCTTTTTGTTCCGTATTTGTGCGGCGCTGAGCACAATGGGCCACTTGTCTAGCCCTGGGCATCCTAGCCCTGCTCCCACCCCAAACACACGCAACACCAGATTGAAACAGCAGTAAAACCTTTTATTGCAGCCAAAGCAGGAGATTTCCCTCTGAACCAAACCCCAGTAGGAATATTGAGGAGAAGGAGGAGGGTAAACCTCAGTACTGACATAAAACGTGTTATCAATTTTTTTTTATCATGTTACCTCATTACAAACTTGCCTGTGTCTCCACTGAACAAAAGAGACACAATTATTTTTATGCAGGATGTTTGGAGAATGTAATAACTGACATGCCTATATTTTTAATTGCTCATGTGAATTAAAGAAATTCAAGGAGGATTTTACTTTCTGCCTGTTACATTCATGGCATACACAGAGTGAAGTTAGATAAAAACATACTATACTCTTGCTAGAAAGAAGCAATTGTATTTCTTATAATCCAGAACTTTAACCCACAAGAATCCAAAAAACAGAGAGAGAGAAAACAGGCTGCTCCCTAAGGCACAATTCACCCAACTTACTCCAGGCAGGCTCTCTGCAGACTGATGGTGCTGAAGACCCAGATCGAATGCTCCCCTCCAGAGCCCCCTAGCCTGTCAGCAGGATCGGGGAACCCCTTGCACTTGAAGTGATAGTTTTCTAAGGAAAACTGCATGTCTCTGATGGCCATAAAACCATCTTTATGACACTCAAGTGTGTTTACACAGGCTCTAAAACATAATTTACATAACTTGCATCTTCCGTTATCTCTCTAGACTCTCTTCCTTTGTGCTATGTTTTGAAAAGGTAAATAAGCATTGTTTATTATGAGCAATAATTAATTGAAGTGTTTAGTTGCAAGTCGTAAATACACTGGGAATGGCAGGTGTTAAAGCCAGTAGGGTCAAAAGACAAACAAACCACTTGGATCTTATCTAAGACCAGGACAGCAGTCTAGTAGAGGGAAGAGATTATCTGGAGAACAAAGCAAGGAGGATGTTTGTGGTTTAAAGAGAGTCCTGACTTGAAAGGAATGTCTAAGTGCTCTGTATTCAGGATCAAAGAGCCTGACACTGAAGATCCTTATTGGAAGCCATAATAAGTGGGAATTTCTCCCTTCTCTCTATAGCAATAAACCTCCATTTAAACCCTGACCAATGTCTTACTGAAAGTAAAACCTTCTATAAGCTCTCTCAAAGGCTGTATCCCTGCAATTTGAAGAAAGACGCTGCTGCTTGGACAATGTTTTGCAGAGCATATGGGTGATTTCTGCCTAACTCCTGTTTCCTCCCAATGGTGCAAGCTTTGATTGCTACATATATGCCTGAAGATGGCTCTAGCTTCTTGGGAGATGCCTGTTTGCAAATACTTTACCTAAGTGCAAAGCTTCTGATATCAGGGCTATGGAAATGGTGAGATGCTTTATGTGCCATGGAACCCAATGACCTTACTGGCCTGTGGTCTAATCAAGAAGCCATTGGAGTGCAGATTATTTATCGTATTTGGGAAATCCACACTTAAAACAGTACAGCGTCTGGGCAAAGTTAATCAACTGGCAGGGTTACGGTTACGGTTAGGGTTAGGGTTAGATACAGTGATGAGCTGCCAAAATCTTAGGTTCCCTACTGGGTCTTCGGCGGCATGGCTCTGGCGGCTGAAGGACCCACCACCGAAGACCCGGTAGGGAACCGCCCAGTGAGTACACCCCCCACCCACGTCCTGCCCCCCCTCAGAAACCACAACCCATAACCCCCCCTGCCCTGCTCCTTGTCCCCTGACCACTCCTTCCCAAGACCCCCAACCCTAACTCCCCCCCAGGACCCCACCCCCTGCCAAACTTGCCCCGCTCCCTGTCCCCTGACTGCCCCGACTCCATCCACCACCATCCCAACAGACCCCAGGATCTCCCACGCGGCGCCTACCCAACCCCCCTTCCCCATCCCCTGTCTGCCCCCCCAGAACCTCTGCCCGATCCAACCCCTCCTCCCCCGCCCCAGTCCCGGACCTGGCCCTGGCCTCTTACCCCTGCCGGGGTCAGGGCCAGTGTCGGAGCCGCGCCGTGCGGCCGGAGTTGGGGCCGGGCAGTGGCTGGAGCAGGGCCAGGTGGCGCCTGGAGTCCTCATCGCGCCCCACCCTGCCCCAGCTCACCTGCAGGAAGCTTCCCCCTGGCTTCTCCTCCCACCACGCCGCCCGGCCGGACCCGGGCAGGAGCCGTGCCGCCCGACCCCAGAGTCTCACTACGACCTCACCGAGCAGCGCGGCGCGCTGCCTGGAGCCCTCCTCCCGCTGGCACCCCCGGCCCCAGCTCACCTGGTGGAAGCGCTGCTTGCTTCTCAGCCCTCCCAGCTTCCCACGCAAACAGCTGATTTGGGGGAAGCTGGGGAGGGGGAGGAGAAGCCGGAGGAGCTTCAGCAGAGGAGGCGGAGTGAGGTGAGCTGGGGCTGGGGGGAAGGGTAGGGAGCTGCTAGAGCTTTAGTTAAATTTAAAAGCCCTTTTGGAACTAGTTGTCCCTCCAGGAACAACCGGTTCTAAAGGGGGCTTCTAAATTTAACAACCGGTTCGCGCGATCCGGTGCGAATCGGCTGCAGCTCACCACTGGTTAGATACGCCTCAAGTATTGGACGGGCAACCCGTTGCGGCAGACCAGGCGGATACGGGCCGTGGTGGAGCTGCCCCGGTAGAGGCACAGGCCCTTGGGCTGGCGGGTGCAGACAGTCAGCTGGAAGGTGCCCAGGCTGTCGCGGGTGTCTTGCCCATGGCTTGTCCCCGAGCTGCAGACGGCTCTGAGCTGGGCTTTGCTGGCGTGGACGAAGGTGTTCTTGCCCTGGCAGCGGATGCTCCGCCTCCCCATCATGGTGGTGCAGTACTGCTGGTCGTTCTCAGCCCATGACTTGGGGACGTCGAGATGCCGCTTCAGGAATTTATCGTACTGGGCGTCGGCTGTTGAGAGTGCCAGGCAGGAGGCTGCCAGGCAGAGCAGGGGCAGAAGAGCTGGGCGTGGTGCCTTCATGGCCATGGCAGGGCCGACCCTGGGTTTGTCTGCAGCGGGGAGAACAGGGCCTGCGGAGCGGAGACACCAAGGGGAGCTGCTTCTAGTGTGGAGCATCCTGTCACCAAATCCCCTCCCCGATCCCAAAGCTCCGCCCCCTCCTAGAGTCCTCCCAGTCTGCCTCCTCCCATTATCCCCCCCACTCTGCCCCCACAGGTCTGCCCCCTCCCATGGTCCCTCCCACTCTGTCCCCAAATCTTTGCCCCCTCACATTGTACCCCCACTCTGTCCCCTCCCCTTATCTCTCCACTCTGCCTCCAAACTTGCGCCCCCTCTCATGGTCCTCCCACTCTGCCCCCAAGTCCCCACCCCCTCTCATTATCCCTCCACTCTGCCTGCTCCCATGGCCCCCCCCACTCTGCCCCAAGAGCCCTGCCCCTCCCATCCCACCCCCAAAGAGCCCCTGCTCTAACCACTAGACTCCCCTCCCCTCCCAGAGCTGGGGAAAAAATTCATGAGTCCTGGTTCCCAGCCCCCTCCTCTAACCGCTAGACCCCACTTCCCTCCCCGAGCTGGGCTAGAGCCCAGGAGCAGAACTTGATGAATAATGAGTGTTGGGGCCATTACACACACCTCGATATGTGTCTTTGGTTGGGGGCAGTGGGAGAACACAATATTTTGAAACTTTAAATCAGGTGAAAACAAGTCATGTCAGGTGGAAACCAAACCTGCCGCTGCGCCCCAATGGGACAGGTTTCCCTTCCATGTCGGCACTTGGATTAAAACGGAGGAGGATGAGATTTCCTGAAGGGCTGGAGTCGGGCTCCCCTTTAACCTGTCGCCCAGTGTGCTGGGTTCAAGTCCCCCCTCTGCCTGCCGAGGAGCAGGAGTTGAATTGGGGCTGTGGGATGCTGCCCTGGGGTCTCTCTCCTGCTCAAGCTGGGTGGCCATTGCATTGTGAGGGGTATGGGATCAAAGTCTTGGGGGAGGGGATGTGACATGCATATTTCCTGGGAGGGGAGGGGCAAGTAGGGGGCAGAGGAATGGGGGGAGGGAAGGAGAGGGTGGGGGCTGCAGCAAGGGGAGAGGGATAAATGGGGAGGGGTAGTAGTGTTGGGAGAGATGTTGGGGGCTCATGGGTATTAAGGGAAGGGGGGGCGGGACACCAAAAAGGGGAACATTGGGAGGAGTTATAGGGAGACTGGGGGAGCATTGGGGAAGGAGATCCTGTCAGCCCCCCATTACCCTCCTGTATATGTGCCACCCTCTGTGGGGCCCCCGGCCCCTCCCACATGGGTGTGACCTCCCCCTTCCCTGTCCCCCTCATGTGAACCAGATTCTGGGGGGCTTGCTTATCTCAGAGCATCTGAGTCCTTTTCTCTACCCCAGTGTGTGAGCTAGGATCTGGGGGTCCCTGTCCCCCAGAGGTGTCTGAGCCCCATTCCCTGTCCTTTGTGTGTGTCAGGATCTAGGAGAGGGAACTGCACATTTATGGGCATCTGACCCCTCATCCTTGTCCCCTTCATGTGAGCCAGAATCTGGAGGGGGCTCATCTTCCTGGGGGTGTCCGAGCGCCACTCTACCCCTATGTGAACCAGGATCTGGGGCACACCTGCCCCTCTGCACAGGGAGTTTACAACAGGCATGCTTGGCGCACACACCACACACACGTTAACAGGGCATAGCGGGGCAGTGCTAAAAGTGGGCTGAGTTAAGGTTACACGGGCAGCCTTAAAGGTGCATTTCCTGCTTTCCAGACCTTTGAGTTTTGCTCAGCTCAAAGTTCTGCCAGGGGATGACCAACTGCCAAGCACCCTTCACTCGGTGCTGTGCCGTTTATCAGAGTAAAGTTCAAATCCCTGCTCCAATGGCTAATTATTGAGCCCAGTAAAACAACTGCAAGACGAGAGACCCAGAGAGAGACTCAAATTCAAATCCTTTCTGTTCATCAGGCAGATCTCCCACATCCCTGGTAAGTGACCGAACCTCAGGGCTAAAGGGCCGGTATTTTCTCCTCAACTATCCTATGTGTCTCATCTTCCTCTGCTGTTATCAGAATACCCAGCCTCAAAAAGAAAAATTCCCACCTGACGCAGAGCCTCTCGCATGGCCATTTCTGCCACGTTCTGATCTCTCAGGTTCAGCCGACACAGGAATTCGCAGCTCATTTCATGTCGACCAAAAGGGTGTTTGTTTGGAGAGCAAACGACTATCGGCTGAAAGGTTCTAGCCCAGCTCTGCCCAGGAGTTCTGGCTCACGGCCCCCACCTGCTCTGACCCACCAGCCCCAATGCGCCCCCAGAGCTAGGAAGACACCTAAGAACCTGACCCCAGCTGGGTCGCCACCTCACCTTGTCCTGGGGCTCGTCTGGGAGCTGGCTCCGGAAAGAGTCTGAGCCTCCTCCCACTCTGGGGCCCTTATATGGAGCCCGAGGGCAGGAGACACACAATGAGCAACTCCGCAAACACAGCTGGGGAGCAGAGACTCCCAGTCAATGGCCATAAAAAGTGGGCAGCAGGTTTGGTAAATATTTGCTGTCAAGTGTCAAAGTTCTGCCCATGATCTGCAGGTGCCCCTCAGTCCCTATCCATAGCACCCTCCTACCCCAGCTCTTCCCCCAACCCCAACGCTCTACCAGTGCCCCTCAGTCCCTACTCACAGCATCCTCCTGCGCCAGCTCTGCCCCCCAACCCCAAAGCCCTACCAGTGCCCCTCAGTCCCTATCCATAGCACCCTCCTACCCCAGCTCTGCCCCCAACCCCAACGCTCTACCAGTGCCCCTCAGTCCCTACTCACAGCATCCTCCTACGCCAGCTCTGCCCCCCAACCCCAACGCTCTACCAGTGCCCCTCAGTCCCTATCCATAGCACCCTCCTACCCCAGCTCTGCCCCCCAACCCCAACGCTCTACCAGTGCCCCTCAGTCCCTACTCACAGCATCCTCCTACGCCAGCTCTGCCCCCCAACCCCAACGCTCTACCAGTGCCCCTCAGTCCCTATCCATAGCACCCTCCTACCCCAGCTCTGCCCCCAACCCCAAAGCCCTACCAGTGCTCCTCAGTCCCTATCCATAGCACCCTCCTACCCCAGCTCTTCCCCCAACCCCAACGCTCTACCAGTGCCCCTCAGTCCCTACTCACAGCATCCTCCTGCGCCAGCTCTGCCCCCCAACCCCAAAGCCCTACCAGTGCCCCTCAGTCCCTATCCATAGCACCCTCCTACCCAGCTCTTCCCCCAACCCAAACGCTCTACCAGTGCCCCTCAGTCCCTACTCACAGCATCCTCCTGCGCCAGCTCTGCCCCCCAACCCCAAAGCCCTACCAGTGCCCCTCAGTCCCTATCCATAGCACCCTCCTACCCCAGCTCTTCCCCCAACCCCAACGCTCTACCAGTGCCCCTCAGTCCCTACTCACAGCATCCTCCTACGCCAGCTCTGCCCCCCAACCCCAACGCTCTACCAGTGCCCCTCAGTCCCTATCCATAGCACCCTCCTACCCCAGCTCTGCCCCCCAACCCCAAAGCCCTACCAGTGCTCCTCAGTCCCTATCCATAGCACCCTCCTACCCCAGCTCTTCCCCCAACCCCAACGCTCTACCAGTGCCCCTCAGTCCCTATCCATTGCACCCTCCTACCCCTGATCTTCCCCCAACCCCAACGCTCTACCAGTGCCCCTCAGTCCCTATCTATAGCACCCTCCTACCCCAGCTCTTCCCCCAACCCCAACGCTCTACCAGTGCCCCTCAGTCCCTACTCACAGCATCCTCCTACGCCAGCTCTGCCCCCCAACCCCAACGCTCTACCAGTGCCCCTCAGTCCCTATCCATAGCACCCTCCTACCCCAGCTCTGCCCCCCAACCCCAAAGCCCTACCAGTGCTCCTCAGTCCCTATACATAGCACCCTCCTACCCCAGCTCTGCCCCCAACCCCAACGCTCTACCAGTGCCCCTCAGTCCCTATTCACAGCATCCTCCTGCGCCAGCTCTGCCCCCCCAACCCCAAAGCCCTACCAGTGCCCCTCAGTCCCTATCCATAGCACCCTCCTACCCCAGCTCTGCCCCCAACCCCAACGCTCTACCAGTGCCCCTCAGTCCCTACTCACAGCATCCTCCTACGCCAGCTCTGCCCCCCAACACAGCTTTACCAACATCCATTAGTCCTGACCCCCTCCCATTCCTCTACCCCCCCCATTCAACCCCGCAGCCACAACACCCATCTCTAACACGCCAGTGACACCCATCACCATGGTCTCTGGCCTCCATGTTCTGTCCCCATCCCCTTCTCTGCCAGTGGCTGTTAACACTGTAGGGTCTCTGCTGCCGGGATTGTCCCTGGTGCTGTGTCCAGCACCAAGCACATGGGACCCAGTCATGAAAGGCGACGCTGAGACTCTAGCACAGCAATGAACTCTCTCCCCCCTGGGGGCATGGAGCCACCTGCGATACCCTGTTAATCTCCTAGGAATTGGTTATTGGTGCTCTGGGAACACCTAAGGGCTGCAACAGAGATCAGGGCCCCCCGTTGTACAGGGCACTGCACAGTCACAGAGTAAGAGACATCCCCTGCCCTGAAGAGCTTCCAGTGCACAGAGTGAAAGGTTGGGAGGGGAAACTAAGGCATGGGCAACAAAGCATCAGGGCCCAGATCACACAACAGGCCAGAACTGGGAACAGAACCCACGTGTCCTGGATCCCAGCCCCATTCCCTCCCCTCTAGCCCACACTGCCTGGCTTTGCAAATTATGGGCCTTATCCCAGACCCATTGCAACCAACTGGAGTCTTTCCCTGGCTGCGGATCAGGCCCTACATTGGGAAAGAGACTGTTACTTCAACCCCATTGTGCAGAATGGGAAACTGAGGCACAGAGAAGAGACGTGTCTTGCCCCACGTGCAGAGTCAGGAATTGAACCTAGGAGTCCTGACTCTTGCAGCACAAGACACTGCCCCAGGACAACTAAGTTAGTCCCAGAGGAGCTCAGAGCAGGGTGCTCCCACCCCACCCATGGCAGGGGGTGAACGAGAACAGCAAAGAGCTCAAACCTGGCAGCCAATGGGGAACTAGCACCCGGATCTGCTGAGACACACAAACCAGCCGGTGTCGTTTTGTTCTGTGTTTGTGCAGCGCTGATCACCATGGTCCCTTGTCCAGCCGTGGGCGGCTTACCTGTTCCTGCTGTTCAAACAGTGTCTATTTATCTGTCTCTCCCCGATCCCACGCGTACCTGCCAGCCAGTGGTTTATCTACCTGGCCTAGCATCCAGCCTTGGAGCAGTGCCAATTCACTCCAGCTGGGGACCTGTTCCAAAACCTCCCTGAATATTAGCAGCCTTATCTTCCTCCCCTTGCGCCAGCAGCTGAGTTATTCCAGATTCACAGCACCAGGCAGGCATGGAGAACCAGATCCTAGCTCCGTCCATCTCTCTGTGGCAGGGTTTGCCATGCTCCAGTCAGTGCCGTCTCTGTGAACGCGCCAGGTTCAAGCGAGGTTATACATTCCACAGCTCAGCTGTCCCTCCACTGCTGCTCCCTCTGCGTCTGCAGCTACGGTGCTATTTACACTGGTGCCAGCATGCTGAGAACTCGCATAGTCTGTGCACATGAACAGGGAATTGCACCCTCGGCTTGGAGATCAGAGACCTAGTCAAGCCCGCTCCACAGAATGGACCCCACGCCTGCTACATTGTGCAGCCCTGTGACGGGGTGTGTATTTCCCACACTGGGGCTGCAGGGGTTAATTCCTCTCTTTGGGCTGAGGAGGCCACGCCCCCTCGACCCTGCTGGGCATGCTCCAGCTGGAGGCCAGGTATAAAAGGGAGCAGCCGAGTTCATTTGGGGCTGACCACCCCCAAGAGGGAGGAGGTGTGCTGCAGAGGCCCGCTGAAGGACTGCTGACACTCCATGACACAAAGGCCAGCTAGATGGCAGCGACCCATGACCCCCAGGCTTCAGATGCGACAGAGGGGGTAGAGACCATGGGAACTGTGAGACCACAAGCTGCAGAGAAGTGGATAGGAAGTAACCCCAGGAGGCTTTGCAGGGAGGCGGTTGGAAGCCTGGAGGCTAGCTCAGCGTGTTTTGGCTGGATCCCTGCTGAGCTGGTGGCAGGCAGCCCTGCCACTGATAGGACACTGGGTTGGGACCCAGTTGAGAGGAGAGAACCCAGGTACCCCCTATCCTGGCCACTGCCCACTCTGGGGTTACCGCCCACCCCACCAGCCCTGTTGACTATTGGCCACTGGGCCACACAGCCCTGATAGAGGGGGCAGGTAGATTGACTTTGGCTGTTAGGGCACATTACACCGAGACCCAAAGGGGTCGTGCAGACTTGCCTGCAGGCAACCCACGAATGTGCTGAACCAATGAAAGGATGTCCTCAGCGAATGGCCAATCCTGCCAAGCCTGGAAGAGGTGTTTTTTGTTGAGCTGCCAAACCACCAGGATTGCCCTGGAGTCAGGGGCGCCCGGGGGGGGTGGCAAGTGGGGCAATTTGCCCCAGGCCCCGCAGGGGCCCCCATGAGAATATAGTATTTTACAGTATTGCAACTTTTTTTTATAGAAGGGGCCCCCAAAATTGCTTTGCCCCAGGCCCCAGAATTCTCTGGGCAGCCCTGCCTGGAGTCTCCAGGAATTAAAGATTAATTTTTAATTAAAGATTATGGCATGTGATGGAACCTCAGGGAATATGTCTGACCAAAATTGTCAACCGTAGTTTTCCTCTTTTCATGATGTTATGTAAAGAGCAGCAGAATGGTGGTCTTCACCCCCAGAGCTCCCCCTGGTGGCCCAGTGCAGCATTGTTCCATCTCTGCCTCATTTGCTCTGGTGGGGTTTCAATAAGTCTAATGATCCTTATGTATATTGAACAGTGCCTAGTTTATTTAACCCGAAGGCATTTTGCAAACAGGCCTTTGCCCCAGCATCTCCAGCTGGAGAGTGAGGGGGCCGAGTTAACCTTAGTCCATTAACCTCACTTATGTCCAGGTGCTTTACTGGCCAGCCCCCAATGGCAAAGAATCCTCTTCTGAAGTCAGAGCTTCTTGCCCATAGCTGGTGAAGAGACCCTCCTGCCAGGGACAGACCTCATGGACCTTCCCTCTGCTCTGGTGCTGCTCTCCGGTGATGTCCTTCTGCGTGTGGCAGGAGCAGGTTCCCCTGGAACTTGGGGTGCATAGTGCCTCCCTTTCAAAGCAGCTCCCCCCTGGGAGCATCCTTCCTCAGTTTCCTTTCCTGGTGGTCCCCCACACCTGCTGCCACCTGAGGAGACTTCTCCTTCAAAGCCTTCTCAGCCCATTTCCCAGGGGCTCTGCCTCTCCCCAGGACCCTCTGGTCCCTTAGCCAGCTCCTGCTGGGAGTAGCTTTCTTTTCTCATGAGGCTCTTAAGGTGTCCATTTTCCTGGCTCCCAGCCCCCCTTGGTCTAATCCACTAGACCCCACTCCCCTCCTAGAGCCTGGAGAGGACCCAGGAGTCCTGGCCCCCAGCCTTCCCCCCTGCTCTAGCCACTAGACCCCACTTCCCTGCCAGAGCCGGGGGCTAGAACCCAGGAGTGTTTTGTTTGACTGGACCCAGCTCACTCCCTGCCGCAGGCCCTTGGCTCAGATGGGACATTCCATTATTCTATCTTATCCACCATCTCTCAAAGGGCTTGGCTGGAAGGTTTTTCAAGTCACCCCCTCTCTCCCACTTCCACTTTCCCAGCCTCAGCCCTTGGCCCCAGGGTTGTGAGAGCTTCCCCTGGGTGTGCCATGCAGAACATGGAGGGGCACAGGGGGCAGTGTAATGTCCCATGTAGACAAGCCCTTTGACACTTTGTGACTCAGTTTCCCATCTGGGAAATGTGGCTAATGGCCAGGAACCTCAGATGGATGGACGTGGGGGTATCGGGGGGGGGGGGGGGGCCAACAGAGCTGAAGCCCCTCCAACAACTCCCACTGCACCTCTCTCACCCCAGCCTTTCCACCCCACCTGCCCCGGCTTTGTTCCAACACTCACCCGCTCTGCTCTGACCCCCATGTCCACACAGCTGCTGTGACTCCCCAACCCCTGCTCCTCCAGCACCCCTTCCACTGTGCTCATTGCACCGTGTGTCCATCACATCCCCCTGTTGCTCTGACCCCCCCGAACACCCACTCTCCGCTCCTCTCAGCCACTCCATGCCCCGGGAAGAGGGGTGGGCCCTGGGGAACTGGGTGTGGGGCTGTCAGGAGCCCATGAAAGGGGCAGGAGAGGAGAGACACAGAGCCTCTGCCCCAGAACTGGGCTAGTGAAAGGGGAGGGGCACTACACACCTGTCTGCAGCCCGGAAGGCTGGGAAAGTCATGAAGGGGCTGGGGCACTGTAAGTGAGTGGAGCCGGGGCTCGACCCTCTCCGGGGGGATGAGGGGAGCCACGCCGGCTCACTACACTCCGGTTGGTCCGGGGAACTATCCCGGGAGTCCTTGCGGTGACTGCCCGCTCGGCGGGCAAGGGGCTCAGGTCCTCCGGCAGGGCTGAGCCGTAACAATCACTATGAGCCTGGCCCTACGTCAGGGCAGGGCAGCAAACACTGAGCCAGAGAGCGCAGGCCCTGGGGGCAGAGCTGAGCAACAGTTAAGGCCCAGCCCTGGATCAGGGCGGGGCAGCAAACACAGAGTCAGAAAGCTCAGGCCCTGGGGCAGGGCTGAGCAGCAGTAACAGTTACAGTTGGTGGCCTCCTCAGGCCAGGGAGAGGAGGAGTCTGCCACCCCGGAGTGGGGTGGCAGGGGGGGACGCAGGCCCACCCACTCCACTGCGTCCCAGCCCGGGGCCCTAGCAGCGGCTGAGGATCCGCTGGTCAGTCAGTGGGGATCCTAACCGCAACACACTGACATAGGTTCAGGCAGTGCTGTAGCCAGACTGGAGTCGCCTGCCCCCGGGCTACTTCCATACTCCGCCTCAGGGACTACCTGGGTCCTGACGTCGACCTCTGGAGGGTCCACGAGCATGGGCTCGTCGCGTCCGGGGCTGGGTGGTAGGTCCGGCAACTCCTCGGGATAGTCAGCCCAGGGTAGCTCCGGCGGCTCCTCCGGGTAGCAGCAGGCGCGGGGAAGCTCCGGCGGCCCCTCCGGGTAGCGGGCGCGGGGAAGCTCCGGCGGCCCCTCCGGGTAGCGGGCGCGGGGAAGCTCCGGCCAGTCTAGGCGGCTGCCCTGGGTCGCAGGGGCTTCCCAGTCTCGAGCTCCCTGAGGGACGTCTGCTCTCTTCGGCAGCTGGCCCCTGACTGAGCTCTGAGGGCCGGCTTTTATAGTTCCAGGTCACCGCCTGACCCTTTGAGGGGCGGGCTCAGAGATTTGTAGCTCCGCCCACTCTGGCCTCCGGCTGGGCTCTCCCTTCTCTGGGCTGGAGAGGAGCCACACCAGCTCATTACACACCCCCCTCAAGTCTGGCTCCCACTCATCGGGGTGCTGTGATGAAGGCAAACTGGGGGATGAACCGCCAATAGTACCCTACAAGCCCCAGGAACTGCCGGACGTGGCGTTTTGTGGTAGGCATTGGGCAGGCGGCCAGGGCTTGCACTTTCCCGACAAGGGGCTTCACTCGTCCTCCCCTGATGGCGTACCCCAGATACATGGTCTCCTGCCATCCAATGCGGCATTTGTTTGGGTTGGCCGTCAGTCCCGCCTGTCGCAGAGACCTCAGGACTGCTGCTACTCGTTCTAGGTGGTCTTCCCAGTTTGCTATAGACTATAGACCACAACATCGTCCAGATAAGCGGTGGCATAGTCTCAATGGGGCAGCAGTAGGTGATCCATCAGCCACTGGAACATCACGGGGGCCCCATGGAGGCCGAAAGGCATTCGCGTAATCTGGTAGAGCCCCATCGGAGTGGTGAATGCCGTCTTTTCCTTGGAGGTGTCGTCGAGTGGGATTTGCCAATACCCTTTACGGCGGTCGAGGGTGGTGATGAACTGAGCCTCCCCAAGGCGGTCCAGCAGCTCGTCCACATGGGGCATAGAGTAGGCATCGAACCAAGAGGTGGCATTCACCTGCCGGAAGTCTATACAAAACCGGCGGGTGCCATCTGGCTTGAGTACCAAGACCACAGGGCTACGCCATTCACTCTGAGACGGCTCAATGACTCCTAAGGCCAGCATGGCCTGCACCTCTTTCTCCACCAGTGGCCTGGTCGTTTCACGGATTACCTTCCCCGGCTCGGTCTGGATAGAGTGATAGACCAAGTTCGTGTATCCTGGTAGAGCCGTGAAGGTTCCCTGGAAATCCTGCAGGAGACATTTGGCCTGCTTGTGCTGCTCTTCCATTAGGGTGTCGCCGAGCAGGGGAGCAGCGAGGTCCTCTGTCTGAGACGCATGGGGACCCAGCTCCGCTCCGGCAGGTAAGGGTTAATCAGCAGGCCTTCCCAGTCTCGCCACGGTTTCAACAGATTTACATGGTATCGCTGGGTCTTCTTACGCCGGTCAGGTTGGTGGATCTCGTAAGTGACGGGTCCAACCTTCTGAGCTACCTCGTAGGGTCCCTGCCAACGGGCCAGTAGTTTTGACTTGCTCGAGGGCAGGAGGAGCAGAACCTGGTCCCTGGGTTCAAAGTCACACACCTGCACTTCCTGGTTATAAGTCTGCTCCTGCCTGTCCTGAGCAGCCTTTAAGTTCTCCCAAGCCAGGGCCCCAGCCTGGGCAAAGTAGTCCTGTAGTTGGAGGACATACTTCAGGAGTCCCTGGGTTGGAGAGTGGGACTGCTCCCAAGTTTCTCACATCAAGTCCAACAGGCCCCATGGACGGCATCCATACAACAGCTCAAATGGGGAAAACTTGGTTGAGGACTGGGGCACCTCCCAGACGGCTAGCAGCAGGGGAGGGAGCAACTGGTCCCACTGGCGTAGTTCCTCCGGGGGGAACTTCCGCAACATCTCTTTGAGGGTCCGGTTGAACCGTTCCACCAGTCCGTCTGTCTGCGGGTGGTAGATGGAGGTGCATAGTTGTTTTACCCCCAGGAGCTTGCAGACCTGCTGTAACAACTTGGAGGTGAAATTGGTGCCTTGGTTGGTTAGGATTTCTTGGGGCAGGCCCACCCGAGCAAAGACCTTCACCAGTTCCCCGGCGATGGTCCAGGCGGTGGTGCTCCGCAGTGGGATGGCCTCGGGGAAACGTGTGGTGTAGTCAAAGATGACCAGAACATACTGGAACCCGGCGTTGCTTTTTGGGAGAGGGCCCACCAGGTCCATGGCCACTCGTTCAAACGGTGTCTCGATTATAGGCATGGGGACCAGGGGTGCCTTGGGCACTCGCTGTGGAGCGGTGAACTGGCACTCTGGGCAGGAGCTACAATAGTTCCTTACCTCCTGGTGAACACTGGGCCAGAAGAACCGTGCCAAGATCCGAGCAAGGGTCTTCTCATGGCCCAGATGCCCCGCAACCGGGGCGTCATGTGCCAGCTTCATCATGGCTCGCTGGTGGCACCGCGGTACCAGCAGCTGTGTTTGGGGTTCCTTCGTGCGGGAGTCACGGTCGATCCGGTACAGCCAGTCACCAGCGAAGCTCAAAGTGGGGCCACTGGGTTGTGCACTGAGGGTCGATGACGGTCCCATCGACTGCCGCAAGTTGTTCATAGGCCCGGCTAAGGGTAGGATCAGCCCTCTGGTCCTGGCAAAAATCGGCATGAAGGAGGGATTCGACCGCGGGCTCCCGCCGGGGATTATCAGTTTCCTCGTCCTCCACTTCGGTCCCTGGGGTCCCATCCACTTCCTCCGGTAGGGCCTCCTGGCGTTCAGCTTCCAGCGTCGGTGTCGACCGGAGGACCTCCTCTAAGGCGGGCCAGTCCCACCCCAGGATCACCAGGTATGCCAGTCGAGGAGCTAAGCCAACCACGAGTCGTCGGGTGACGCCAGCTATTGTCAGCGGGACACAAGCATTAGGGTAGGGCCAGACGTCCCCATGGATGCATTGTAGGTGTATCGTTCCCAAGCGGGGGTCTGCCGGGGGTCCCAGGGCCTGGCGGATTAACGTCTGGCCACAGCCAGAGTCAATCAACGCCTGGGTTGCCTGGTCTCTGACGACCACCGGGACCATGAGCTTGGGGGCCTGTGGTAGCCGAGCCCGGGTGTCCCCTGCACAGACCTGCCCGAAGCTACAGTCCATTTCTGTGCAGTCCCGCTGCCGGTGTCCAGGCTGCCCACAACAGAAACAGGGCCTGACTTCTGGACAGCCACCCCTAGAGGGGGCTCCTCTTGGACTTCTGAGCGTGCTCCGATGGGCCCTCGAGGGCCCCGGCTGGAGGGTGCCGTTCCGGACCGAGGGGCCGGATCCGGGCGTCGGACCCAAGGCCCCAGTCAGGGCATCCCCCTTTCTGTCAGAGTTCGGGCAGTCAGGTCCAGGATTTGGAGGCCGAAAGGCGGGCCCCACGGGTGTTTCGGCCGCGAGAAAGTCCTCCATTAGTGAGATGGCCGCGGCCAATGTTGCCGGCCGGTGGCAGAGCACCCAGGCTCGTCCTCGGGCTGGCAGAGTGTACACAAACTGCTCTAGGACGACTTGTTTGGTGACCTCCTCTGCCGTCCTTGTTTCTGGCTGTAGCCATCGCCAGCACACCTCCTTCACGGCCTGGGCCACCAGCCGAGGTCGGGCGCCCGGGGGATATGTCAGGCTCCGGAACCACTGCCGAAAAGTCTCGGGGCTAACGTCCAGGGCATCCAAGATCGCGACCTTTACTCAGCCATAATCCCTGGCTTCTTCCGTTGCCAGCCCCCGGTATGCCGTCTGGGCAGTCCCAGTCAGGTACGGGGCCAGAAGGGTGGCCCAATGATCTCGGGCCCACCCAGCGACGAGGGCCACCCGTTCGAAGGTTACCAGGAATGCCTCGGGGTCATTGTCGGGGGGCCCATCTTGGTGAGTCGTACTGGGGCGGCAGAGCATGGCGCCCCAGCGCCATCCGCTGCCGGCGATTCTACGGGACGGGGTAACGCGGCCACCAGCTGTTGCAGCTGGGTTCCGAGCTGCTGCACAAGCTGCTGCTGCTGCTGGAGTTAGGCAGCATGCCGCTGCTCCTGCTGCTGCTGCTGGAGTTGGGCGGCATCCCGCTGCTGCTGCGGCTCGAGCTGGGCAGCTGCCTGCCGCTGCTGCTGTAGCTGAGCGGTCTGCTGCCGCTCCTGACTCTCCGCCAACAGCTGGCACAACCGCTTCATCTCCATGATCCTCTAGGGGAAGGGGGGGAGACGTCCCCCTCCGGCCCCTTCTCACGGGGTCAAGGGTTCAGGCGATCCCCACTTCTGGTACCACGTGTAAGCGAGTGGAGCCGGGACTCGACCCTCTCCGGGGGGATGAGGGGAGCCACACCGGCTCACTACACTCCAGTTGGTCCGAGGAACTATCCCGGGAGTCCTTGCGGTGACTGCCCGCCCGGCGGGCAAGGGCCTCAGGTCCTCTGGCAGGGCTGAGCCGTAACAATCGCTATGCATCTGGCCCTACGTCAGGGCGGGGCAGCAAACACTGAGCCAGAGAGTGTAGGCCCTGGGGACAGGGCTGAGCAACAGTAACAGTTAAGGCTCGGCTCTGGATCAGGGCGGGGCAGCAAACACAGAGTCAGAAAGCTCAGGCCCTGGGGCAGGGCTGAGCAGCAGTAACAGTTACAGTTAGTGGCCTCCTCAGGCCAGGGAGAGGGGGAGTCTGCCACCCCGGAGTAGGGTGGCAGGGGGGGACGCAGTCCCACCCACTCCACTGCGTCCCAGCCCAGGGCCCTAGCAGCGGCTGAGGATCCGCTGGTCAGTCAGTGGGGATCCTAACCGCAACACACTGACATAGGTTCAGGCAGTGCTGCAGCCAGACTGGAGTCGGCTGCCCCCGGGCTACTTCCATACTCCGCCTTGGGGACTACCTGGGTCCTGACGTTGACCTCTGGAGGGTCCACGAGCATGGACTCGTCGCGTCCGGGGCTGGCTGGTAGGTCCGGCAACTCCTCGGGATAGTCGGCCCAGGGTAGCTCCGGCGACACCAGGGTAGCAGCAGGCGCGGGGAAGCTCTGGCAGCTCCTCCGGGTAGCAGCAGGCGCGGGGAAGCTCCAGCGGCTCCCCCGGGTAGCGAGCGCGGGGGAGCTCAGGCCAGTCTAGGCAGCTGCTAGGCCTGGCTGCTGAGGATAGGGGCTGAGCAAGCCAGAGCCCCCGTCTCCTCCACAGATTTCCGGCTCGCTTGGCCCTCTCTGTTAAATGTTTACACCTTAGTTCCAGTCCGAATTTGTCTGCCTTCAACTTCCAGCCGTTGGATCTTGTTATACTTTTCTGGACTAGATTGACAAGGCCATTATCAAATATTTGTTCCCTATAGAGGGACTTAGAAACAAAAATATTGTGTCAATGACCTAGGCTGGATCTGTAGGGGGCACATACATTTTACCCCACTCCCTGCCCGCCAGAGCCAGCCAGTCCCCTTCTGCTGATACTATCTCAAAGACAAGGGGAAGCCCTAAAAGGGAATGGACTTGTAAATCATTTCCCAGCACATCCTAGTCATCCCACACATCCTTCTGCAGCTGGGGGGCTTGAAGCAGGAAGAAAGAGAAAGAGAGAAAAGTCTGATTTCTCTGCATCAAGTCTGGCACAACAGCCGACCCAGCCATTCTGCATTTTCAATCATGTGTTTTATTGCAGGAAGCAGCCCAGTAAGAGCATCCAGGGCTCCACCTAGCGCAATCTTTATCCCACATCACGTATCAACCCAGAAAATGCTGCACTGATGATGATGATGATGATGATGATGATGTATTAATTGTATCACAGTAGTGTCTCAGGGTCATGGTCATAGATCAGGCTCACATTATTATGTACGGGCCACTGGGGCAGCAGAGGGTGGGGGTGGGGAAGGGGCAGCTATACTGTATAATGGGCACAGGGGGAAGCAGAGGGTGGGGGTGGGGAAGGGGCGGCTATACTGTATAGTGGGCACTAGGGGGCAGCAGAGGGGGTGGGGAAGGGGCAGCTATACTGTATAATGGCTCTAGGGGGCAGCAGGGGGGGTTGGGAAGGGGCGGCTATACTGTATAATGGGCACTAGGGGGCAGCAGAGGGTGGGGGTGGGGAAGAGGCAGCTATACTGTATAATGGGCACAGGGGGCAGCAGAGGGTGGGGTGGGGAAGGGGCGGCTATACTGTATAATGGGCATTAGGGGCAGCAGAGGGTGGGGAAGGGATGGCTCTGCAGTATAATCGCACTGGGGGCAGCATCGGAGCAGGGGCTGGGGGGGACTGACCGTGCTGTGCAATGGGCCCAGGCTATATTGATTTGTCATAGTGCACAGGGAGCCCCCCGACACAGGCGATGCGGATGCGTTGGGTGCTGGTGTCTGCATTGTAGTTGCAGGGCGGTGTCTGTGATCCCCCCTGCAGCCGGCAGGTGGTGAGGGCGAAGGAGGCTTTGCTGTCTCTCAGGTCCCCACTCGCCGAGGTCCCCCCAGAGCCGCAGACAGTGGTGATGGTGGCACCACTGGCATGGACGAAGGTGTTGGTGAACTTGCAGACCGATGAGGTCAGGCCCCGGCGCTGCATCATCTGGTTGCAGTAGGTCCTGGAGTCCGGGGCACTGCTCTTTGGGTAATCAACGTGCTGCCTCAAGAACTTCTCATAGCGCGTCTCCCCCCTGGCCAGAGCCAGCCACGTGGCCAGCCAGACAAGCAGCAGCATCAGGTGGTGTCCCCTCTGGGCCATGGTGTCTCTGCCTCCGGATAACCCTGCAGTGGGGAGGAAAGGGAGGGATGGACATATGGGGCAGTGGGGACCTGTTTCCACCCTGGCCCTCCACTTGCTCATCTCCTTCAGCCTGCCTGCCCCCGGTAAGCTCCTTGCAGATTGCAGTCTAAGGTCCACTATTATTGGCCTGGATTTGAGGGCTGTGTGTACCCCAGAATGTGATCAAACTAATTGCAGCCATATTATGTGCATTCAGTCACCAGGAATTAATGAAATAGAACACCACATACCGTTAAGGGTTAATTTGGAGACAGGCTTTCAGAAGCAAGGTCATATCTAGCTGGCAGTTTCTGCTAATCAGAACGGGAGGAGGGGACGGACAAGTAAACAAGTGAGACTGAAAACCTTGGTGGATGGAAGACCTTGAGTCTGGGCTCCTCTGACATTAGAAGTTTATGGAAAGTTAGAAAAAGTGATGATCCCATAGGGGTCCTTATGACCTGTGTATTTTGTAGAAGTTAGTTATAAAAGATTAGAGTGCACTTTGGAGCAGTGCTCTGAAGCCATCTTGAGAGACATTTTTCCTGACACCTTTTCTCCCCAGTGGGTGAGCAACTGCCCACTGCACACCTGCGGTCAATTACTCAATACTGTTCCAGATGTTAGGTAAACACCTGGGATGTTCTAAACCTATTGCTTATGTCTGTGTGTGCTTAAATCTAATAAACTGCAGTGTTCGCTAGAGAACACGTACTTGCATTGAATCCTTTATCAGACAGAATTGCTGTTCCTATTGATTTATTCCTGACCCTGCCGGGAGTGCAACAGTTAAGTTACCGTGGATGTGGGTTCTGAAAACCCTGGGTAACAAGGGGACCCAGGTAGCACTGGTCAGACAGTCAGCCCAGCTTTGCACAGCATGGGATGCTCAATGTCACCCCAGGTCTCTCAGCCCAGTCTCTTTATTTTATTCCCCATTAAATAACTAATTTAAAATGAGCCGGTAGCCTGAACCTCCCTCTCTGCATAACCTGATGCAGCCCCTCTCACCCGCTTTGCTTTTTGAAATTCTGCAGCTCACAGGTAAGATCTAAACTGGTGGAAACTCCTGCTCCAGTGCTCAGTGGAGCCACAGTGGGGTCTGCTGAGCCCTCTGCTCCAATCTGTAGGTGACATGCTCTTTCCCACAGGCAGGAGTCCTGATTTCCAGCCCTGCCATTGATCTAATACATTAGACCCCACTCCCCTCCCAGAGCTGGGCATAGCAACCAGGAGTCCTGGGTCCCAGCTGCTCCTGCTTTAGCCACTTGAATTCAGGAGAACATCAGCTGACCCTCACGCTGAACATTGGTGACCCTCCTCACCTGACCCCAGCTGGGTCATCAACTCACCTTGTCCTTGTGCCGGGGTGGATCTGGATCCCTGCTGAAATGAAAGCCACTGAGCCTCCTCCTGCTTGGGTCTGCATTATATAGACCCTGGACGTGCAGGTGGCCAGAGAGATATGGAAGGTGACATTCAGCAAACAAAGCTGGTCACGAGAAGTCCTAGGAACTGGGAGTAAAAGCAAATAACCTGCCAGGTGGGCTGGGGGAGTGGAGAAATAACAGGTGCGTTGGCCAAGATGTGGGCTTCAAACAGTTCTGCCAATGCCCCTTAATTCCAATGCACAGTCCCTGCTAGCCCAGCCCTGGGTTCTCCCAGCTCTGCTGGCACGCCTCAGACAGCACCCCAGACAGGGAAGGGAGTGAGCCTGAGGGCCTAAGGAGAAGAGAACTGGGAGACCTCAGGGGCCAGGGCGAAGTGGGCTGGGAAATGTGGGAAAGAATGAAGCACTCCCAGATGTCTGGGGCTAAGGGGGAGTTATGATGTGGAGCAGTCACAGGGGTTTCTGTAAAAGCAGCAAAGAATCCTGTGGCACCTTATAGACTAACAGACGTTTTTGCAAAACGTCTGTTAGTCTATAAGGTGACACAGGATTCTTTGCTGCTTTTACAGATCCAGACTAACACGGCTACCCCTCTGATACTTGACACCATGCAGGGGTTTCTGCTACGCCCCACTTGAAAGTTCACCAGAGGCCACTGGCCCATCTCACTCCCAAGTCCCACTGAGGCTATGTCTACAACACAGAGTTAAGTAATGCACGTTACGCCGACAGTCATAAATGGATATAATTGCATCGCTTGTGCGTGGTCACACAACACTCCTCATGTTGGTGGAGCGCATGCCCAGTTGTTGATTTTGCATTAAGAGTGAGAGCAGTGACCCATGGCTAGCTATCCCACTGTGCAACTCTCCACCTTCTGCTGCTTGGAGTTGTGGGAATGGATTGCAGCACATCACAGATGTAGGCTCACTGTCCCATGATGCAGTTTTTTCTGTCTCATCATTCCATGGGCTTCGACTACATTTTGTGCCGTTTTTCAACAGCCCCTGTTCTATGGAGTGTATGTGGCTTCAGACTGGGTCTCTTATGCTGCTCACCTGTGTGCTGCTTTCATCCCTGGACAAGTGATTGCTGATTGGCACAGCAAAGTTTCCTACAGCAGAAACAAAGCAACTCTTCCAAGGAACCTTTTGCAAAGGATTGGTGAGTACCTCCAGGAAAGTTTCCCAGAGATCCCTCTGGAGGATTCCCATGCAACCTCAGTGTACGTTAACAAACTTTTCCACAGGGCTCCCCCATTGCGTAGCTGCATGGAGGAATGTGAAGCAGATGCAAACACAGATAGTCTTGTACATTTCTACCCCTTAACCCACTTCTAGTGGATAAAGAAACAAAGGACAGCTCTACCTCATGTCACCCAGCTGTATTAATTCAAAATGAGCACTTACCAGAGCTCCCCTCTCCTGCATCATGCGTGCCACTGACCGAGGGCTGGGCCTGGCTTGAACCCTCAGGTGTCAAGAAGAGGTCCTGGCTTGCCACGGTACCGGACGACCCTGTCAGCTGTCTCACCTCATCCTCCAACTCCACCATATCTTCCTCAGGGTTGAGTCCACTGGCCACTGTCTCCAACCCCACCCCCCCAAATATCCACAGGGCTCTTGGCGGTGGAGGTGGGGTCACCGAGGATGGTGACCAGCTCCTTATCAAAGTGGCAGGTGTTTGGCGCAGCACCAGAAAAACAGTTTTCCTCCTTTGACTTCTGGCACACCTGTCTCAGCACCTTTATGTTCCCACGGCACTGTTGCGGGTCCCATTCCTGGCCCTTATCACACAAGCCATGAGAGATCTGCCCATTGGCATCGAAGTTCCCACGGCTTGAGTGCAGCTGGGACGGCACAGCCTCCTTTTCTCACTGACCCAGCAGAGCCAACAGCTCCGGCGTGCTCCAAGAGGGAGAGCTGCATGAGAAGATATGATGTGAGCTGTCCATGATGAGCAAACAGGAAGTGGAATTTCAAAAATTCCCAGGCCTTTGAAGGGGGCAGATGGCCATGTACCAGGCTGCAGGACAGCGGAGTTTGAACTGCTGACCAAAGTGGTCAGGATAGGCATTGTGGGATACCTCCTGGAGGCCATTGACGGGGACATAACCAAGCACAGTGTCTACACTGACACTGCGTCAACCTAACGTTGCGGCAAAAAACTCCAGGCCTCTCGTCGAGGTAGTGAGGTTATTTTATCGGTGCAGCAGGAGAGTTAAATCGGTGGGAGGAGCATTGCAGTGCATGCACCTGCACTTTTTGGTCGACAAAAGCTGATGTTAGTCGACAGAACTGTGTCGTGTAGACAAGGCCTGAACTACTCAACTTGTGGCCATATTGTCACTGGTGATACCTAGATAGGAAAAGTCCTTTAACCTATTCCCCACCCCATGAGTCAGCCAGTGCCCTGCCCTGGGGCCAGATGGGAACCGTCACCCTATAGAGAGGAAAAGATCCATGTCCCATTCCCCACCCAGTGCCCTGCCCTGGGGCTGGATCAAAGTGGTCTCTCTTAGAGGGGAAAGGCCCCATGTCCCATTCCCCATCCCTCTGAACCAGCCAGTGCACCACACCAGGGTGAGATCGGAACCAGTGACCCATAAAGGCGCAAGGCCCCTTAATTAATTTTCCAGCACGTAGTCACAGGATCCTAGAACTGTGGGGATGGAAGGGACCTCACGAGGTATCTAGTGCACCCCCTGCACTGTGGCAGGACCAAGCAAACCTAGACCAGCCCTGAGAGGTGGTTGTGAAACTTCTTTTTAACAACCTCCAGTGATGGTGTTTCCATAACCTCCCTTGGGAGTCTGTTCCAGAGCTCAACTACCCTGAGAGATAGAAAGTTTTCCCCAATACCTAGCCTAAAGCTGCCTTGCTGCAGATTAAGCCCATTGCTTCTTGTCCTGCCTTCAGTGAACATGGAGAACTGTTGATCCCCGTCCTCTTTTGAACAGCCCTTAACATACATGAAGATGATTATCATGCGCCCCTCAGAGGTCAGGTTTTCTAAACCATTGATCATTTCAGTTGCTCTGTTCTGGACTGTCTCCAATTTCTCCACATTTTTGCTAAAGTGCAGCACCTAGAACTGGACCCAGGACTCCAGCTGGGGCCTCACCAGTGCCGAGCAGAGCAGGACAATTCCCTCCCGTCTTACATACGACACTCCTGTTAATATACCCCAGAATGATATTAGTCTTTTTCACGGCTGCGTCACAGTGTTGACTCATTCAGTTTGTGATCCATTATAACCCTCAGATCCTTTTCTGCAGAGAATCTAGCCAGTTATCCCCATTTTGCAGCTGTGCCTTTGATTTTTCCTTCCTAAGTGAAGCACTTTGCACTTGTCTTCATTGAATTACATCTTGTTGGTTGGTATCGGACCAATCCCCCAATTTGGCAAATTTATTTTGAATTCTCACCCTGTCATCCAAAGTGTCTGCAACCCCTGCTACACTCTGCACTCCATTAGCCAAGTCATTAATGAAAATATTGACTAGTACCAGATTCAGGACTGACCCCTGCATGACCCCAGAATGGATGGACTTATATCTCCAGGTTTGACAGAGAACTATTGATAACTACTCATTCTGCTTTCAGCACTGTCTCCCAGCCACAGCTGGTTCCCCAGGGCCTTTAAATCTTGAGAGGCCACGTCTCTTCTGGATGAGGCCACGCCTCTTCCGGATGAGGCCACGCCCCCCATCAGGACTCCGGCAGTACTGGTAAGTTCTGTAAGTTACTTTCACCCCTGCAGATAGTTCACTTCTTTTCTAGCAAGTGTGGACAGCGAATATGGGGAACTTCTGTATCACACTCAAGTTAGATGGCTGAGTCGTGGAAATGTTTTGAAGCATTTTTTGCACTTAGAGAGGAGATTGATTCCTTCATGAAAATAAAAAACAAGGAGGTTCTACAACTTACTGATTTCACTTTTCTCTGCAACCTTGCTTTTCTAACAGATGTAACTGATCACCTGAATGCACTGAACTTGAAGCTTCGGGATAGAAAACAGGTGATAACGCAGAAGTATGACAGCGTTAAGTCATTCAAAGTCAAGCGTACTTTCTGGGAGAAACAGCTGACTGCTGGCAATTTGGTCCATTGCTCGACTCTGAATTCCTTAGGAAAAGTTGAACCTGAATGCTTGAAAGAATATGCAGATATCATTTCTAACTTACACAAACAGTTTGATGTGCTGTTTAAAGATTTCAAGGCATTTGAACCACATTTTCAACTTTTTTTCCACACCATTTGCTGTGGAAATTGACAATGTTGCACAGGAAATGCAGATGGAGTTAGTGGAGGTTCAGTGTGACATCATTCTGAAGCCTAAGTATACAAATGTTGGAATTCCAGAATTCTACCAGTTTCTTTCACAAGAAAGATTTCCCATGTTGTTCTCTGCTTCCACAAGGCTAATGGCATTGTTTGGAAGTACATATATATGTGAACAGTTTTTCTCTTCCATGAAGATTAACAAATCTGTGTTAAGATCAAGGCTCACTGATGAACATTTGCAAGCAACACTGAGATTGGTTTCGTCTCAGGATATCAAACGTGTTGCTCTGGTTGATGAAAAACGCTGGCAGCTAAGTGGCCAAAAACGAAATGACTGTCAAAATTAGCACTGACTTTTCACATTACAGTTTTTAAAAAGTTAATATATTGACTTTTAATATCATACTGTATTACTCTTCATTTTTTTCATTTTGACTATACTTTTGTATAGTTGTACGAAAAGGCTTCAGTGATGCGTCCCTCAAGCCAATGTACTAGTCCTCATGTGGCCTTCATGGTGATTTGAGTTTGAGACCCCTGCTCTACACTATATAATGGGCACAAGAGACAGCAGAGGTTGGGGGTGGGGAAGGGGTGGCTATACTGTATAATGGGCACTAGGGGCAGCAGAGGGTGGGGGTGGGGAAGGGGCGGCTATACTGTATAATGGGCACTAAGGGGCAGCAGAGGGTGGGGGTGGGGAAGGGGCGGCTGTACTGTATAATGGGCACTAGGGGGCAGCAGAGGGTAGGGGCGGGGAAGGGGCGGCTGTACTGTATAATGGGCACTAGGGGGCAGCAGAGGGTGGGGGTGGGAAAGGGGCGGCTATACTGTATAAAGGGCACTAGTTGCAGTAGAGGTTCTTCATGGCGTTGGTGGGACCGATACTGATGTACTGTCAATGCTGACTGCAGTTCTGGGGTCCACCTTCTGGAAAGGAGCAGAGAAGAGCCACAACACTGATTTAAGGGCTGAAGAAATTGCCTGAGAGTGAGAGATTTAAAGAGATCGATCGATCTATTCATGTATCTAGCAGCAGACTGAGAGGTGACTTGATGAGAATATACATGGACCTTCATGGGGAGAAAACACCAGACTCTCGGTGTCTGTTAAATCTAGCAGAGAATGTCCCCTACAACCATTTCTTCTATGAGGTCCTCACTACTCACCAAAACCAAATCTAAAATGGCATCTCCTCTTGTTGGTTCAGCAGCTACTTGGTGAAGGAATCCATCAGCTATTGCATCTAGGAAAATCTGAGCCCTATTACTATTACTCACACTTGTCCTCCAGTCTATATCTGGGAAGTTAAAGTCTCCCATATCACACAAGTCCCATTAGTATTTACTTCATTAAAAACATTAAAGAGGTCTCTATCCATACTCAAATCAGATCCCTGTGGTCTATAGCAGGGGTCCCCAACCTTTTCAGGACCAGGGACCGGTCATGCCTGCGGAGGGAGCGCTCGTCCCGCGGCTCGGGCACGCCTGCGGGAGGTCCACTGGGTCGGTTCGCGGCCCGGTTTGTAAGAGGCCGCGGACCGGTACCGGGCCGCGGACCGGGGGTTGGGGACCCCTGGTCTATAGCACATCCCAAGCACTGTCTCTGGGGAGGCTCTAGTAGCTTTCTTTCCCGAAGCGATTTTTGCCCAGACAGACTCTGTCTTATCCATTCCATCACTTCTTATTTCTTTACAGTTAACCTCATCATTGATATACAATGCTGCTCCACCACCTTTGCCTTTATTTGTGTCTTTCCTAAACAGAACATAGCCTTCAATACCTGTACTCCAGTCATGACTACTATTCCACCATGTTTCTGTTATCCCTATAATATCCGGTTTCACTTCCTGCAATAGTAGCTCTAGTTCCTCCATTTTGTTTCCTAGTCTCCTCGCTTTAGTGTACAAACATCTTAATTTTCACTGTTTGGCTTCTCTCACATTCTTTACCCGATTAGGCCCAGACATTCTACCACCAGTATCACCTATTAGACTAGTACCTACACTACCCTTCCTCCGTATGTCCATTCTCATACCCATGGCTGTATCCTTTCTTACTTCATTTTCTTCCCTCTCAATGTTAAAATCCAGCATGGAGATTACCTGGACATCTCCCAATCATCTCCCCGATCTTCAGTCTAGCAGAGAAAGGTCTAACATGGTCCAATGGCTGGAAGTTGAAGCGAGACAATTCAGATTAGAAATCAGGTGTACATTTTTGACAGTGAGCGTAATTAACCACTGGAACAATTTACCAGGAGATGTGGTGGATTCTCCAGCATTAAACTCAAGATGGGATGTTTCTATAGAAGCTCCGCTCTAGGAATTATTTTGAGGATGTTCTCTTGCCTGTGCTAGCCCCTCAGTCCTGACTCTCTGCCCCGAGCTAGCCTAGTGCTGGGCTTCTCTCCTCCTCACCCTCCCCCAGCTCTGCTGGTGCCCCTTAAACCTGACCAGCCGCTTCCCTGTTATTCCAGCCCTGGGACCCCAACACAGATACTAGATTTGTCTTTTCTTTTCTTCTTCTCTTCTGCTTTTCTTGATTATTAATAATAATAAAAAATCCACTTCTGGGATATTTGGCAACACTGAGAAATCAAATCCACCCAATGAGGGACTTTTTAGAGCCAGCAGTTCTGTGTTTGTCTTTCGCTGTGTCCTGCAGGCAAAGTTCTGAACAATAGCAAGGTGAGACCTTCAGGTTTCTCCTGTTTACTGGAGAACCTGGAGCATATTTTTCCAGTTCTGTTTTCCGTTGTTTGTGTGGTGAAATAGACACTGCATTCTGAAATGTTAGTGGGTCACTATTGGGGTAGGAGCCTCCTACTTTCAAAATGACCTGGCTTTTCTGTGCTGGGTTTCCCAGTGTTAGCACAGCACCCACTGGAATGCCTGAGAGAGCTTATATCTTGTATTCCGATAGTACAGTGCTCAGCACCCAGGGCTGAGATAGAGAGATGGGAGTGTACGGGCATGGAAAGAACAAACATCAATGTAATTAGAGCGCACCCTCAATATTCTAATACACTGACTCGTGTGTGTGTGTGTGTGTGTGTGTTTCTGGATTTAGTAATTATGCCAACTATTTAGGCACAGCTAAAGCCATTGCTCCTTTTGCATACAGCAGAGGAAGCTGTCCCTGTGCCTCAGTGAGTAACAGCTGAGAATACCAGATTCAGGACAACTTGCTGAGAAATAGGGGAGACACTCCGCCAAACTAGTGGTTATTCTCCCACAAGATATACCAAACCAGTAACAAAAGTAAACTTCTGTCTCGCCACACTTGCAGACAGGAAGTCAGAAATGCAGCCTCCTTGGGTATTCCAGTCCTGGATTCAACACCCACATGCTAGACTTAATGATGAGTGGTTATTTAAAGCCAGTTTCATCAACCAGTGGGTTCTTCTGATTCCTAAGGACCAGCCACCTACGCAGGTCCATATATAACTCAGCTCTTACTCAAGAATCACTCTATTGCCAAACCTTTAGTATCTAATATCTAAAGATTTATTTAAAGAAAGAAAGAAAGAACGAAAGATGAGAGTTAAAATGGTTAAAGGAATCAAATACATATACACCTTGCAAAGTTCTTGTATCTGGTTTGTAGATGGAACAAACTGCTGGCTTGTTAAGTATCTGGTGGCATTCAAAAGATTGGCAGGCCCTCAGTCCGTTGATTGAAATGGTCCTTTTAGTGTAAGTCCATAGTCCAGAGATCAGAGCAGGAAAGAGGCAGAATGAAGATGTTTCCAGGGACTTTTATAGCTTCTGCCTTGTGGAGGGAACTTCATTGTCCGAAGCAGCCCAGTTAGTGGAAAAGTACAGGCACAACATGGAGTTCAGCATCACATGCATAGGCGTCGACTTCTGCTGGCGCCGGTGGGTGCTCAACCCTCCCCTGCTTCCTGCCCTGACTCCACCCCCGCCCTACACCTTCCGCATCCCCATTCCAACCCTTTCCCCAAATCCCCGCCCGGGTCCTGCCTCTTCCTCTCCTCCCCTAAGCGTGCTGCGTTCCCACTCCTCCCCCACCAGAGCTTGTTACACCACAAAACAGCTGTTTTGCAGTGGTAAGCACTGGGAGGAGAAGTAGGGATGCAGCATGCTCGGAGGGAGGCAGAGGTGAGGTGGGCGGGGGCAGGGTGGGGACCTTGGCTGCCGGTGGGTGCAGGGCACCCACCAATTTTTCCCTGTGGGTGCTCCAGGCCCGGAGCACCCACGGAGTTGGTGCCTATGATCACATGGCCTTGCATGCTTCAATGAGTCATAGCAGGGGCCATTACTCATATTCTGGCTAAAACGTGCACAGGAAAGCCCATCAGGTGGAGATAAGCTTCTTCTATGGCCTATTGTTTTTTTAATGGGCCATTGCCTTGAATGGTTCATCTACAATGTGCTGGCTAGACTGGATGTAAACTACCTTGTGGGTGTCACCCCAGGAGCAAACCAATTTGAAATACAGGTATATAGTCAATATTCATAACTTCCGATACAATGAAACATGCATACAAATAGGGTAATTATATTCCGCAAATCATAACTTTTCCATTGATACCTTACATGACATATTTTGTACAAGATTTGTTGGAATTGTATAACAGTGGTGGGAATAATGGTATACGGGGTCATATTTTAATCATGTAAAGTCAGAGAAGCATTTGCTGTTGGGGACAAAATTCCCTGCTGGCAGCTGCAGAACGTACGTGTGTTTATGCAGGCCCAGCTTCTGAGATCCAATTGGTTTGGAATTTTCACACACACCCACACCCACACCCACACCCCTGGACGCATCCACTCCAGCAGTGGGTGGCACATGGCCTCCACCCGTGTGTACACATACATGCCTTGTACCATTTCCACACACACGGCTGGCACCATTTCCACACATGCTCCCCAGAAGGTGAAGACATGTTCTATCCTAACACCCTGCCAAAGTGATCTCAGGGCATTGCCCCTGGCTGTGACGTTGTGATCCATGGAGTACACCCCCAAATAGCTCTTTACACTTGCTAGCAGTGGGGGGTCAGTCTGAGGGGGGAGGCAGGACAGTGGCGCCAACATGCAGCACTCAAATTAGGGTCATGCAAAAAGAATAACTAGAGAGACTGAGTCACTTATGGCAGGTCTAGAGAGAAGATATACTGGAGGGGGTGGGGGATCCTCCGGGTTAATTCCGAGATATTCCCCTGTACGAAACTTGCTTTGATCATTGCAGAGTAACAGGCCAAGCCCTAGTGAAATACAACCTCAGGAGCCCTGGTTTGCATGGCCAGGGCTTTAACCCCTGAGCTATGGAGCCAGCTGATATGGAGATAACTCACCTGAGCAGATATTGACACTGTCTAGGGAAGCTGCAGTCAGCCGGATCAGCTGTCAGAGAGGGACAGGGGGATGTTTTGCAATGATTTCCCCTGGGCTCCCAGCCAGGGCTCTCCCTGGCAAACGCCCCTGTCTGGGCTGGGCTGCAAGACTGGTTGGTTTTGCCGTGGGCATGTGGCTGGGTGACAAGGGCAGGGAGCTGCTAGACACACATACAGACAATCACTGTCCTCAAACGCACACAGCATCAGCATCCCGCTGTCCATGGCAAATCCTCCGGGAGCAAGGCACGGCCATGTATCTCCATTTAACTGCATGACAGAGAGCACAGGTGGGGGTACAGCACTGACCTTGTCTAGCTACCTGGAAGTAAAAACTGTCTGGGCTTTGTCTGCCAGGGGGATTCTGGAGAGAGAGAGGGGGACAGGCTTTCCTCCTTCTGAGTGACGGCTCCAGTTCTGTTGTGGCTTCTCTCTGCCCTGGGATGATTTAGTTGGGTTTGATCCTGCTTTGAGCAGGGAGTTGGACTAGATGACATCCTCAGGTCCCTTCCAACCCTGAGATTCTTGAATGCAGCCAGGTGGGGTGGGGGATCTACGGGCTCAAAGATAGAGAAAAGTAGAAAACTCTACAAACAAAGGGATCAGCTCTATAATGTAGCAAGCTGCCTCAGAGGGCTACGCATTGCATGTCTGTATTTGCAGCATTCCCTAGGGTGCTTATATATGATACTAGAGTTTGGGTGAGTGTGGACAGTGTCTGAGGTGATGTTAGAGTGCTGGAGTTTGTGAGGGTAAGGTGTCTGGTATGTGCAGGGTTCTCTGTGAGTTTGGCATGTGACTATATGTACAATGTCAGTGCACATGTTTGGATGATAGTATGTAGGGTCTTAGCTGTGAGGGTGGATGTTGTAGGGTGTGTGCATAGACAGATATAATAGAATTTTAGGGTTGGAAGGGACCTCAGGAGGTCAGCTAGTCCAACCCTCTGCTCAAAGCAGGACCAATCACCAGATTTTTACCCCTGTTCCCCAAACGGCCCCCTAAAGGATTGAACTCATAACCCTGGGTTTAGTAGACCAATGCTCAAACCACTGAGCTATAGCATTTATGTGTTTAGGATGTGTGTGTGTGTGTGAGTGTCTCTTAAGTCCGGGGATTGCTGCCAGTACTGAAAGGCTGTTGGCTATTGCTCTAAGGCACAACTCACAAGTATAATTGTGCCATGGACAGACACTCATGGACAAAACACACAGCTACCACACCCCAGCTATCACACACAGCCGTCACACCCAACTATCACACACAGTTACAGTCACACACAGACACAAAGAAACACAGCACAGAGACAAAGATTTGTGTAAAGCTGAAAACTGCGGAGGGCAGTTTAGAAGGGCAGAGCAGGGGGCCAGGAGCCCAGATTCCTGGGTCCTATCCCACATGTGGGAAGGGAGCAGCGTCTGGTGGATTAGAGAAGCAGGTCTGGAAGCCAGGACTCCTGGGTTCCATTTTTAGCTCAGGGACAGAGGGATGAGTCGTAGCCCAGACAAACAGCAGGAACCAGGACTCCCGACATTGCTCACACCTGGCACTGTCCTGCTCACTGGTCACTGGCCTCTTTCCAGTCACTCAAACATGGGCCCATACACAAGATGGAAAGTCAGTAGCTTCCTTGCTCAAAGGGCTGAGGCCTGGCTTCCCAGCGATGTTGTTACCCAGCCACAGAGCTGTTAGCAGCAGCAGCAGCTAACGATACCTTGGCTATTTGCACATGCAGGGATGGGAGCTCGGCATCACCCAGGCAATAAGAAAAAGGTCCCTTCATGACAGTGGAATCACAGCATAAATGTCTGTCTATCCATCCCCAGACACATCCGTCTGTCACCGTACCCACCCCCCTACCTATCCATCCAAACCCAGACAGATCCATCTGTCACCGTACCCACCCCCCTACCTATCCATCCAACCCCAGACACATCCATCTGTCACCGTACCCACCCCCCTACCTATCCATCCAACCCCAGACAGATCCGTCTGTCACCGTACCCACCCCCCTACCTATCCATCCAAACCCAGACAGATCCATCTGTCACCGTACCCACCCCCCTACCTATCCATCCAAACCCAGACAGATCCGTCTGTCACCGTACCCACCCCCCTACCTATCCATCCAACCTCAGACACATCCATCTGTCACCGTACCCACCCCCCTACCTATCCATCCAACCCAGACAGATCCATCTGTCACCGTACCCACCCCCCTACCTATCCATCCAAACCCAGACAGATCCCTCTGTCACTGTACCCACCTCCTACCTATCCAGGGCCGGCTCCAGGCACCAGCATTCCAAGCTGGTGCTTGGGGCGGCAATCTGCAAGGGGCGGCCGCCCCCCTTGTTTTGCCCCCAAGCAGCACGCCGAATTGCTGCCGTGGGCGGGGGGGGAGGCAGTCTGTGTGCCCTTAGGGTGGCAGGCACGTTTCCGTGGCAGTGGCAATTCGGCAGCAGCTTCTATGTTTAGCTGTCCGGGGCGGCTTCAGCTAAACATAGAAGCTGCCGCCAAATTGCTGCCGCCGCGGAAACGCGCCTGCCGCCCTAAGGGCACACGGACTGCCCCCGCCGCCCAGGGCGGCAATTCGGCGCGCAGCTTGGGGCGGCGAAAACTGTAGAGCCGGCCCTGTACCTATCCATCCAACCCAGACAGATCCATCTGTCACCGTACCCACCTCCTACCTATCCATCCAACCTCAGACACATCCATCTGTCACCGTACCCACCCCCTACCTATCCATCCAACCCAGACAGATCCGTCTGTCACCGTACCCACCCCCCTACCTATCCATCCAACCCAGACAGATCCGTCTGTCACCGTACCCACCCCCTACCTATCCATCCAACCCAGACAGATCCGTCTGTCACCGTACCCACCCCCCTACCTATCCATCCAACCCCAGACACATCCACCTGTCACCGTACCCACCCCCATACCTATCCATCCAACCCAGACAGATCCGTCTGTCACCGTACCCACCCCCCTACCTATCCATCCAACCTCAAGCACATCCCTCTGTCACCGTACCCACCCCCTACCTATCCATCCAACCCAGACATATCCGTCTGTCACCGTACCCACCCCCCTACCTATCCATCCAACCCCAGACAGATCCGTCTGTCACCGTACCCACCCCCTACCTATCCATCCAACCCCAGACAGATCCGTCTGTCACTGTACCCACCCTCCTACCTATCCATCCAACCCCAGACAGATCCGTCTTCTCACCATACTCATCCCCCACCTATCCATCCATCCTGTGGTTTGGGCTTGACTCTGGATTACCCTGAAAGGGGCGAGAGCCGAGAGCGACCTGGCTGGAGGAGCAGGTCACAGCTGCCAAGGAGCCCCCAGAGGTTTGGCTGGTTGATGAGCAGGGCTGAAGTGCGGAGAAGCCCTGCAATGCTGCGCCCGGTTGCGAGGGGGTACCCAGATGGTGAGTCTCTTTGCCCCGGGTGACCTGCCAGGGATTCCATCTCCCAGCAGACTCTGGGGCCCAGGGAGTTTGTGTGGTCAGTGCCAGGGCTGGGAACAGAATCTGGATCCCAGGCCCTTGGCCAGATCAGCAGCGGGAGATAGTGTGCTGTGGGGAGTGTAGGCTGCAGGAATGGGGGGCATCAGGTAGGGATCCTGTCAGTGGGGGGGGGGGAGTTCACCCCCCTTCCCAGCGCCCACAGACCCTCCCCCAGCATCACCACAGGAGCCCTGTGAATCAGTCTGAAGTGCAAAGACCTCACGTGACACCCCCAGGAATCACATCAAAGCCGAGTGCTGCGCTGGGAGCTGGGCCAGGGGAGCCCAGCAAGCAAAGGCCGTGTGGCTCAGGGGTTATTGCCCTGCTCTTGTAACCCAGGAGTTGTGAGTTCACATCCCCTTGGGGGTCATCAGTAAATGAATTAATTAAAAGTCCATTTCAGCCCCTGGTGATTTTATCCCCCAACCCTTGGCCAAGCCCGGAGCAGGAGACTTCTGCCCCAAGTGTTCTGTAATCTCACCCACCATAACACTAATAGAGA
This sequence comes from Mauremys mutica, assembly GCF_020497125.1. Taxonomy (NCBI): domain Eukaryota; kingdom Metazoa; phylum Chordata; order Testudines; family Geoemydidae; genus Mauremys; species Mauremys mutica. The sequence continues at coordinate 36,637,097 of NC_059084.1, forward strand.
CCAAAGGCCACAGCAGCTGTTCAGTAACTTTGTGGAACACACCTTAAAGGAAGGTGTCATTAACTGACTAACCAATTAATTAACTCATTAACTGCATGGCTAATGTTCCTCCAGGGAACTGGCACAAGGACTTTCCCCAGTTCCAGATTCTCTCAGTAAAACTTGCCCCCAGAGGGCAGAAGTCGGAATCTCCCCCTCTGCTGTCTGAGCACCGCTCCCAGCTGCTTTTGGGCCATGGACCCCGGAAGGAGACCTGACCTGTGGTTAGCCCAGAGGAGCTAATGATGGATTCCCACCAGCAGGGGGTGAACAGGTCCAACTTCAGTGCAAAGAGAGCACCTTATGGTGACAATTAGCATCACTTGTGGTCCATAGTGTGTCACCTTCATGTGGATTGTTGGTCTAGATAGGGGCGGGGGAAGCTGACCCTGAGAAGGAGCCAGAATTTACCAATGTACATTGCCAAAGAGCCACAGTAATACATCAGCAGCCTCTCATCCACTCGCTCCCCTGCTCCCAGTGCCTCCCACCCACGGCAGCCCTGCTGATCAGCTCCTCCCCCTCCCTCCCCACACCTCCCGATCAGCTGTTTCGTGGCATGCAGGAAGCTCGGAGGGGGAGGAGCGAGGGCATGGCAGGCTTAGTTAGGGTGACCAGATGTCCCAATTTTATAGGGACAGTCCCGATATTTGGGTCTTTTTCTTATGTAAGCTCCTATTACCTCCCAACCCACATCCTGATTTTTCATATTTGCTGCCTGGTCACCCTAGACTTAGGGGAAAGGGCAGGAAGGGGTGGAGTGGGAGCAGAGCCAGGGGTTGAGCAGTGAGCACCCCCTGGGCACACTGAAAGTTGGCACCTGTAGCTCCAGCCCCGGAGTAGGTGCCTATACAAGGAGCCGCATATTAATTTCTGAAGAGCCGCATGTGGGTCCAGAGCCACAGATTGTCCACCCTGGTCTAGATGATCACAATGGTCCCCTCTGGCTTTGGAATCTGTGACTTCATCCTTCCACTGGAGGGATCAATGAGAACACTACCTACATCCCCACCCCCTTCACCCTTCCATCCCTAAGGTCTGAAGCCAGGAGGAATTACATCTCTTCTGTGTTGTTTATTGCAGTTAATGTCACTCAGGATATTCTTATTGCTCATGTAAATGTGAAAATACTTCCCTGAACTGGGCTAAGCTCTCTGAGCCTCAGTATCACCCCCAGGCAGAGACACCCCATGAAGCACTCTGCCAGGAGGAAGGAGGTGGCAGCGAGCCAGGGATGCCTAACTGCAGAGTTCTGCATCAGGGAGGAGAGCCCCAGCTACCAGACTCATTGGTCTAGGCATGTGGCTCTTAGAGCCAGCGTGTTAGGGTCTGGGTTTAAACCCCTAATGAATGCAGGAGTTTTGCAAAGAAGAACAATATTGCAGATAGCATTTAGGAAGAGGCTGGAGACAGAGAGCAGTGTGTAACAGCCCAGGGGCAGAGTGATTGAGAAAGTCCAGGAAGGAAGGTCAATTTGGGGTTGTCAGAGCTGGAGTACGTTGGAGAAGCCTACAGGGGGTTCAGCATGGGGTGTCAAGGAGCAACAGGAGTCAGGGTCGGGGCGGCTCTAGGCACCAGCAAAGCAAGCAGGTGCTTGGGGCAGCCCATTTGCAGGGGCGGCAGCCCACAGGGATCCAGCCTGGGAGCTGAGAACCAACAGGGGTTCCTGGGAGCTGTAGTTCCTTGGTTAGCTCCCTGCCTATAGAGCCAGCCCTGGAGCAGGGAAAGAACTACATTTCCCAGCATTCCCTTGGCTGCTATCAACAGGAAAGGGAGGGGGAGGGAGTATGGTAGCTGAAAGCACATGCTGCAGCTTGCTGTGAATGGAGAGCTCACTGCTAGAGCGGGGTGGCACTGTGAATGGGGAACAAGTGTGCCCATGGAGTAGAAGGCTTTGGCCCAGATATCCCCTTCAGAAGACATCCCAAGACTGGATTAGGGATATTTGTGTGACCTCCCCTTGCAGCCCCCAAAGAAGGAATTGGGTGGACTCAATGGACAGTGCCCCTCTCTATCTGAAACCTAGCAAGGGAGGTATGTGGATCCCACTAGAATTTAAAATGAAAACTAAGGGAGGAGAGGCTCTACTGGACCTGGGCAGCTTTAGATACAGTACCAGACACGTAGGAGGATTTCCACTCTGAGCCATGGAAGCAGAAATTGACTTTTCCTTTCCAGATTTAGCTAATATTCAGAAAGGGAATCTAGCACATGCCTTCCAGATTTGAACACCTCAAAATTCAGGAGTGCTCAAGCTCAATCTCGGCAGCTGTTACTTCATTTCTCCCAAATCAAATATACTGATCCACTGGAATTTGCTGTAGAAAAAGTAGGATAAAATTGAGCAAGAAATGCTTCCCAGTGGTTTTTAGGACTCAAATTTCTATTTTCAACAGCCATTGCTTTTTTTTTTTTTTAGTTTTATTTGTTTAAAAAGAAGACAGTGATATTGCATTGGCAAATTCCCCATAGAAACAAAGAGTGGAACAAAAGAATAATAAAGGCACCTCAACTTTTCCTCATTTATGGAGGACAGTCTTATAATATGCATCCAGATATCCTCCAGTCACACAAGCTAAAAATTGTTCCACTTTACTGCAGTTCTGTAACCATATGGGAACCAATCCTGTCTGTGTTCTGTGCACATCCAAAATTCCTGCTGAATGACCCACCCTGGGAGCGAGTTACCAGAGACCCAGGTCTGGGGTGGAAGGAGGGTGCAGGTGCAGGGGGGAGAGCCCAGCACTGGGGCAGCAGGGGGTGTGTGGGTAGGGGGGCACTGGTGGGGGATGAAAGGGGGAGCTCAGAGTTGGGGCAGCATGGGGTGTGTGTGGGGAGAGCCCAGAGCTGGGGTGGCAGGGAGTGAGTGTGTGTGTGTGTGTGGGTGGGTGGGTGGGAGAGCCCAGGGTGCGGGTGGGGGGAGGACCAGAGCTGTGGCGGCAGGGGGTGCAGGTGGGGGGGAGCCCAGGTCTGGGGTGGGGGCAGCCAAATTTTTTTTTGCTTGGAGCAGCAAAAAACTTAGAGCCAAGCCTGGTCAGGGTGAGATCAAGTCCTGCTTCATGGACCACAGCTTCCTCTCAAACTCCACATTTATCCTTTGTGCACATCACCTCATGTTCTGTGAGTGGCTAATAGGTTTGGGCATTGGCAGTGGTGGGATTTGAACCCATGACATCTTAAACTGCTCAGCTTCCCTATTGGGAACACCAGCTACTACTTCTTCCTCTCTTAGTCTAAGGGTCTGTTTCTCAACTGAGGGGTCTGGGTCATACCCTAAATGATATGAATTTTGACAATGACTTGTGGAGGAATCAGAGCTGGACTGACCCAGACGTCAGCAATGATTCTGGCGGTGACACTGACCAGGGTCCCTCCAGCTCAGCCTCTGACATCAGCCAGTCCCTGCTGCTCGAAAAGAAGGAAAGCCTTCAAGAGAAGAATAATGGAAAAACTTTCTCAAAGGCAAAGTTTCTTCCTGACCTTCCTCAGTTAGTGACTGGCTCAGGCCCTGAAGGATGAAGGTTTATATCTCCTATATTAATATCAATTTTGGAAGGGAAGTGGGGTGGCTGGGAGCGAGGACTCCTGGGTTCTAACCCTGACACTGGGAGGGGAGTGGGCTCTGGGACCTGGGGATTTATGTTCCATCCATCCCCAATGTCACACGACAAGACAGATTGCTTTGCAGGTACCAGGTTTAATAAGATTTAGGGAGCACAGAGAATGGCAGAAAGAGGGGAGATGTTAAAAAAAAAGCAGAGAAGAATGACAAATACCAGACCGTTCAATGAATATGAGGATTTTCCATCATTACACTGAGTACACAACCCCAGAGAAGTGAAACCGGTGGATATTTCTTAATTAAGACTGGTTTTTTTAGATGGCCACTATCTGTCAGCAGGGAAAACAGGATAGGTGAGGGGCGGCTATACTGTATAATGGGCACTGGGGCTTCAGAGGGCGGTGGTGGGTAAGGGGCGGCTGTACTGTATAATGGGCACTAGGGGCAGCAGAGGGTGGGGGCGGGGAAGGGGCGGCTATACTGTATAATGGGCACTAGGGGCAGCAGAGGGTGAGGGGTGGGGAGGGGGCGTCTATACTGTATAGTGGGCACTCGAGGTGGAAACACCTAAATAATCTGACCAGTGTTCAGAGGCGGGTGAGGAGCCGGGTGCCGTGGTCAGTGTGGGAGGGACAGAGCTGGGTTAGAGGAAGCAGTAGGGTTCCTGCCTCCCCTCCAGGTCCAGCCCCGGGCCCTAGAGCTGCTCCAGGTAGTACACAGCGTAAAAATTCCAGCAGCCAACAATAATTTTCAGCTTCTTCACTACCCCGATGTAAGAGATTGACAGTGTGTCAGGGTTAAATATGCACTGAGTGATGCTGAATTCATCTTTGCTCTCGCGTAGGCCACCTATTTTGGGTATCCCATCATCCCTGCAGATTCTGTTGATATTTGAGACAGGCTCGTGAATGAAGGTGTTGACTGCCTTCCCATACAGTCCCCGAAGCAGCATCATCTTGTTACAGTAGTCGTTGGCGTCCGGGGTGGGAGTCTTTGGATAGTTCACATGCTTCCTCTGGAAAATGAAGTTCGGCTCGATCCATGGCTGCCCACTGGCCAGGACCAGGCAGGCGGCCAGCAGGGCGAGCAGCAGCAGGAGCGCTGGGCGAGGTCCCCTCAGAGCCATGGCCGTGTCTGTCTGTCACTGGATCGAACTGCAGTGGGGAGAGGGATGGAGACAGGGTGGGGTGGGAATCTGCCTCCTCCATGGCACCTACTGGGCCTAACCCCCTCCCACCTCATTCTGTTCCCAAAGCTCCTCCCTTCTTATGATCCCCTCCCACACTGTTCTGCCCCCATGAGCTCCTCCTACTATTCTTGTGCTATTGTGCTGGGCACAGCACAGACCCCGACCAAGATAGCCTCCCTCCTCCAGCCCACTGATCCCCATTCCCCTCCCAGAGCCAGGTTAGATCCCAGGTGTCCGAGTCTCAGACTCTGACCAAGCTGGGCCCCCACATTTGACAGGTGCTGCACAAACCCGAATTGAGATCAGCCCCTGAGCCCAGAGAGGTGGAGCGTGAACTCAGGAGTCCAGACTCCCAACCCCGCATCCCCCCCTGCGCTAACCCCTAGATCATGCTGCCTCCCAGAAACAAATACTGCAGTTCCAGCCCCATGTGACACTGTTCTCTGCTCTCTCTGGGCTGGTGGAATCTCCTGTAACTTACCCAAGTCCTTGTTCCTTCGCTGTCGTCAGAGCGATTGGTCCCAGCCTCTGTGGAGCTGAACCTCACCCTGATCCTCCTGCCCATCTCAGAGCGGGTTATATAGAGCCCAGCCGCACGTGGAGGTGGGAGGAGTGGGAGGGGAAATTCCAGTAAACAGTTGGGTCAGTGCAATCCTGTGACAGCTGACAATTAGAAGCAGTGACCCAGTAGTCAGGGTGTACGTGAGGAACAAACAGCACATGTCATACCAGAAACATCCTGTGGTGAAGTGTTTTTCCACTTTGTTATGTTGCATGTGAGTCTTACTGTCCTATACTAATACTGTGTGTGCCTCAGTTTCCCTGTGCACTGCACCAACGCCTAGGTGGTGGGAATTGGGTGTGTGACTTTTGCTGAGGCGCTCAGGTGAAGGTGAAGCTGCCCAGCGGTCTGCACGTAGGTGATGGGTGGTGAACTTCATAACCTGAGACCCAGGAGGGGGATTCGACCAGGTGACACTTTGCCTGGAAAGCAGGACAAAGGCCGGGGGAGGAGCAATGGGCATGTTGGAAGCCAGGCAGTGGGGTCCAGGGCAGTCTGCAATGTGGGACTGGAAGAGGGGGTGTCCAGGGCATCAAGCCTGGGACTCCCCCAAGATGGATTTGGCTGAAAGTCACTGATTTCTGTGCTAACAAGTTCTGTTCTATGCTGTGTTCCTGTCGACTAATAAACCTTCCATTTTACAACACTGTCTGAGAGTCACATCTGACTGCAGAGTTGGGGTGCAGGGCCCTCTGGCTTCCCCAAGAGTCCCGCTCAGGTGGACTCACTGTGGGAAGCGCACGGTGTGGAAGGGGATGCTGAATGCTCTGAGGGCAGACCAAGGAAGGTCAAAGCTGTGTAAGCTTCTTGCCCCGGTGACAGTCTGCTCAGAGACAGGAGGCTCCTCCAGGTGACACATCCAAAGGTGTGTTTACCCTGCAAGCGAAGGTGTGACTGTGGCACAGTTAGGTGGTGCCATGCCAGCTTCCATCTACCCAGTGTGGGTAATAATAGCTGGCAGCACAAACTTCACGGCAAGGTAGCTGCCCCAATACCAGCCTGCCAGGGACCCTGGGTACCTATCCTGCTGTGCTGCTGTCCAGGCCAACGTGTCCCCTTTGCTGGTTGTTTCCTGTGCTAGCTAGATCAATGCTAGCATAGGAACACCCACCTGTGCTACCATCACACCTTCATTTGCTGTAAACATGCACCCTGAGTCCTGACCCACTGGCACCTTCTGAATCCAGTCCTAGCCTGGAAACTCACAGCTCTGCCAGTGCCCCTCAAGCCTGACCCACAGCCCCTGCTGTCCCAGCCCTGGACTCTGTTGTAGTCATTGAGATGGAATATATGGGCCCAGAGAGTCAATGGTGCTAACGTGACTCTATTGCTGCCCAATGTTAAACAGTGTTCAACAAGGTTCGGGGTCTGGTGTCCAGGGTCCTCGGCCTGCTCAGTCCCATGGGAAATGCACCATTAACAATCCTTCTAACCTTTCAGTTCAGATACAGAAATGGAGGAAAAACAGCTCAAACCTTTGAAATGTGACGTATTAAGGCAAAAGCCTTATTTTTAACTACATCCCTTGTTCCTTTTCCCTGTAGCTGTGGAGAGGAATTTGAAGGAAGCCCTCTTGCTGTGACAGTCTCTTCGATGGTATTAAAGATGGTACTAACTGTCCTCTTGGGGAAAAGAGAAGAGGTTAGTTGTGATGGGCTGGAGCTGTTATTGTCTTTTGTTCAAGGTGAATCCTGTTTCCTAGTAGAAAAAACCCGACAGACACACACACACAAGAGGGGAACAAGAAGAACAGCAAAGAGAGAAAATGCAGCTTCTGTCTCTGGTGTGACTCTCCCTTCCAGCCTCAGCGCTGCAGAAACCCAGGCATGGCCCACGATCTTACCAGCCACTCTGAGACTTGGCAATTTATATTAGTCTGGGCCCATTTCCTGTTCTGTCTCACTTTTGTCCCTGTCCATCAACCTTGATTGTTATACGTGATAGGAGGGTTCGTAAACTTTCACTCTTCACAGCAGAGCTTAAAATTAGGCTAAATTTGTAGGCCCAATTATTACAACAGGTCCTCATTGTCTACAGCTCCTCTGGTGCCCCTCACTCCCAACCCGCAGCTCCTGCGATCCCAGCCCTGGGCTCTCACATCCCACAAGCTTCATCTGCAGACCCCTCAAGGTGCCTGAAAGTATTGGATGCCATGAAAATTAGTGAGGAACTGGGCACTTGGACAACTTCAAGGTGGAGTCAAGGCACTCAAACCCCTTGGACTGCAGTGCTGTCACTATAGGAAGAGAGCAGATTAGCCAGCCTCTGGTAGATCAAACTCTCCTGGGATGAATGACCCCAGAAAGACTCAAACTTAGAATGCTGGTGATGTACTGACATACATTACAAACCCTGAAATCTAGGTTATTCATTATTATTTCTTTCTCTGTAGGATAAGAGCAATTCTCTGAAGGAAGGAGAACTGCCATTGGATGCAGTTGCATGTCTGCCCTATTTCTGAGAGGCAGAAATGTGCCCTTGGAATTTGAATAGTGAAAGAAAGAGAGAGAGATGGGAAAGCACAAAATCAGATAGAAAGAAGGATTGACAGATTATTTCCTCTTGGAACCAAAGCCAGGGCTGGAGTCGTTGAGGGAACAGGTTGGATTGGAATTTTGGCTTGTTCCAGGGCTCTAGGCAAGATGTACCTCAGAAAAGCATGAGTTTGTTGTTTTCCTTTTTTGGCAATAGATACCATTAGAAAGGTGATTATATTGTTGCCATCAATAGTGAGGATTAAACCACACTGGTATGAACCCTGGTTCTACTGACATACACAATCCATAGTAGGGGTTACATTGGAAATTGGTACAAAATCTGCCTCTCTCTCTGTGCATCTAGTCCCATAAACACTAATTTATTTCTTTTTATCTCTCCATCCATCTAACCCAAGACATACCCATCGCTCTCTGTCTACGTGTAGTTCTGCCCATCCCTCTGTGGGAGTCTTTGAGGACTGGCAGATGCTACAGAAACATGGGAGGTTGTTATTGCCATGAGCATCATCTCCAGGGGGCATTCTTGAAAGGTATAATTAATGAAGCTTCATAGCTGGAGATGAAGACACCAGGAATTTTTACCACGCAAATTCAGAGTCTTTAATGCATGAGAGCTAGGTAACATCCTACTTTCACCTAGCAGGTCACCTTGGTCCCTGTTACCATCTTTCAGTTTCATCAACTTTAAATTTGTCACCTCAGCTTTTGGCTTCTTTTGGGTGTTTTGGTTTGGAGTCAGGACTCCTGGCTTCTAATGCTGGCTCTGGAATGAAAGTGAAGTCTAGTGGGTTGGGGCTGGGAGTCTGTATTCCTGGGTTTTGTCTATCCCTTTGTCTGGGGAGAGGTGTGTGATAGGTCAGAGTAGGGCAGCCTGAGAGCCTGGACTCCTGGATTCTTTTCCTGACTTTCAGTGAGGAGGGGTGTCGTGCTTTGAGCAAAGGGAACTGTGACCCAGGATTCCTGAGTTCTTTCTGCAGTGCTGCAGCTGTCTACACAATGAGGTCTCAGCTTGAAGAGTCACTCCAGTGTAGTGATGTCAGGCACTCAGGACAGGGGTGAGATCCAGCTGACTGCAGAGAGAAGGGGGCAGAATTGTTCTGTGGTAGTTTGATGGCTACATCGCTGTCCTGTAAACGAGGTGGTGTGAGTTCAAATCTCCCTGGGGCTTTGCATAACCATTTCTTTCACACCCTCTTCAACCCAATGGCTAGCAGTGGGACTGGAGACATCTGCTCAGTGCTAGGTACGTTTTATTGCTCACATGGGCTCAGCTCCAGCTCTCAAGTGTCCTGCACAGAGTCCTCTTGAGCTGAGCTCCCATCCTCCAAGTCCATGGGACATTAGGAGGTACAAGAAGTGTGGGATTCGAACAATGTTCCTCCAAATCTTTCAACCTCAGGGGAGCTGTAGATACTCAACAAACCCTGTCGGGTACCAGCTGCTGTCCCATTGCACAATGCTCCCCACAGCACAGCACCCCCCAGGGCCAGCTCTGACCTTCAAGGGGAGCAAACCCTCTACTGAACTCCCACCCTGCTCCCTGTAGTGTAGCACCCCTAGCACGTCACTGGGGCCAGTTTGGATTTTGAGGTTAGAGCACCCCCTTCTGAGCCCCTCCCTGTGGCACAGCACCCCCAAGATGTGGGGCTGGTACACTGGAGTTAGCACTGCCCACAACAGAGAACCCTGAGTGTGCCCTGGAGGTTTCTGATTTATTTACAGGTGGTTAATGGCTATGAAAGAAGGAAGTAAATAAAGGAACAAATGGAAGGAAGATCATTCCTAGAGCTGAAGGCCAACAAGGATCATTAGATCATAGAAATATGGGGCTGGAAGGGATCTCAGGAAGTCATCAAGACTTTAAAAAACTTCCAATGATGGGGATTCCACAATCTCCCTTGGAAACCTATTCCAGAGCTTAACTACTCTTATGGTTAGAAACGTTTCCCTCATAACTAACTTAAATCTCCCTTGCTGCAGAGGGAGCCCATTACATCGTGTCCTTCCATTGGTAGAGACAGAGAACAATCAATCAGTCCTCTTTGTAACAGCTATAAACACAGCTGAAAACTGCAGTTGGGTCCCCGCTCTGTGTTATTTTCTCAAGACGAAACCTGCTCAGTGGTTTTATCCGTTCCTCATAGCTAAGGTTTTCTAACTCTTTTAGTTGCTCTCCCCAGGACACGCTGCAATTTATTCACATCTTTCCTAAAGTCTGGGGCCCAGAACTGGACATGTGACGAGTTGGATCACAGAATCCCCTTGGGAACTGCCAACTGATGTGCTGAGACTACCCCTGAGCCCGTTTTCCCCGACACCCTGGGGCTTCAGTGCCCTGCCTGGTCTGAGCCAGACACAGTAACCTGCTGCAAACCCAGACCCCAGTCTGAACCATGTCCCCCAACAGCTGCAGGCTTAACTGAAAGCAGCTTAAGAAGTGTTCCTGTCTCTAACACTCAGATGCCCAACTCCCAATGGGGTCCAAACCCCAAATAAATCTGATTTGCCCTGTATAAAGCTTACACAGTATAAACTCAAAAATTGTTCGCCCTCTATAACACTGATAGAGAGATATGCACAGCTGTTTGCCCCCCCTCCCCCGCCCCAGGTATTAACACATGCTCTGGGTTAATTAATAAGTAAAAAGTGATTTTATTAAATATATTGGAATTGGAAAAGGTACAGAGAAGAGCAACAAAAATGATTAAGGGTATGGAACAGCTTCCATATGAGGAGAGATTGGTAAGACTGAGACTGTTCAGCTTGGAAAAGAGATGACCAACGGGGATATAATAGAGGTCTATAAAATCTTGACTGGTGTGGAGAAAGTAAAGGAAGTGTTATTTACTCTTTCTCATAACACAAGAACTAGGAGTTACCCAATGAAATTAATAGGCAGAAGGTTTAAAACAAACTTAAGTATTTTTTCACACAACGCACAGTCAACTTGTGGAACTCTTTGCTAGCGGATGTTGTGAAGGCCATAACAGTAACAAGGTTCAAAAAAGAACTAGATAAGTTCATGGAGGATAGGTCCATCAGTAGGTATTAGCCAGGACGGACAGGGATGGTGTCCCTAGCCTCTGTTTGCCAGAAACTGGGAATGGGTGACAGGGGATGGATCACTTGATGATTACCTGTTCTGTTCATTCCCCCTGAAGCACCTGGCATTGGTCACTGTCATATACTGGGCTAGATGGACCTTTGCTCTGACTCAATATGACAGTTCTTATTTCATATTCTTATGTTTGACCTCCTTTTGCCTCACCTTCCATAATCTCTCACCTCTGTGAAAATTAAAATTGTTTCAAAATAAATATTGATGCTATTTGTCAAAAATGTCAAAAAAAAAAGTTTCCTGCCATTTCTAATCCTGTCTCCAAAGGGCTTGCAACCCTTCCCATATTTGTTTCAATCTTATCCCTTATCCAAGTCACTAATGAAAATATTCTACAGTATTGGACCCAGGACTGACCCCTGCGAGACCCCAGCTACATCTTCCCAGTTAAACAGCGAATCAGAGATAACTGCTCTCCGAGTATCGTCTTTCCACCGGATGTGCACCCACCTTGTAGAAATTTCATCTAGACCGGCTTTCCCTAGTTTGCTTTTGAAAATGTCATATGGGACTTTGTCAAAAGCCTCACTAAAACCAAGATCTATCATGTGTGCTCCTTCCCCCTATCAACTAGGCTAGTAACTCTGTCAAAGAAGGAAATTAGGTTGGTTTGCCAGGATTTGTGCTTTACCAAGCCGTGCCGGCTATCACTGTTATCCCTCTAGGTGTTTACAAATCCATTGTTGAATCATTTGTTCCAGTATCTTTCCGGGTATCAAAGTTAGGCTGACTGGTCTATAATTCCTTCTCTCTTCTTTGTTCCCCGTTTCAAAAATAGATATTACATTTGCCCTTCTCTATTCCTTTGGGCCAGGGGTGGGAAAACTACAGCCCGTGGGCTGTGTCCAGCCAGTCAGACATTTTAATCTGGCCCTTAAGCTCCCGTCGGGAGCTTGCAACCCTCCATGCATGCCGTGGCTCAGCGCAGATCCCAGAAGCAGCCGGCATGTGCCAGCTCTGGCTCCTATGATAAGGACAGCCAGGGGGCTCTGTACGCTGGTCCTGCCCCAAGCGCTGCTCCCACAGCCCCCATTGGCCAGAAACCACAGCCAGTTGGAGCTGCAGGGGTGACATCTGTGCATGAGGTAGTGTGCAGAGTCGCCTGGCAGCGTCTCCACATAGGAGGTGGATGAGGGATAAGCCACTGCTTCTGGGAGCTGCTTGAGGCAAGTGCCGCCCAGAACCTGCATCCCTGACCCCCTCCTGGCACCCAACCTCAGCCTTGATTCCCATTCCGCCCTCCAAACCTCCTCACTGCAGACCGGAGCACCCTCCTGCACCCCAAACCCCTCATCCCCACCCCAGAGTCTGCACCACCAGCCAGAGCCCTCACCCCCATACACGCCAACCCCTGCCCCAGCTCTGATCCTCCTTCCATCTTCTGAACCCCTCAGTCCCAGCCCGGAGCACCCTCCTGCATCCCAAACCTCTCATTCCGAGATGCATCCCAAAGACCACACCCTCAGCTGGAGCCCTCACTCTCTCGTGCACCCCAACCCCAATTTCATGAGCATTCATGGCCTGCTATACAATTTCCGTACCCAGATGTGTCCCTCGAGCCAAAAAGTTTGCCCACCCCTGCTCTGGGATCTCCCCTGTACTCCAGGAGTTCTTGAAGATAATTGCTCACAGTTCCAAGATTGCTTCAGCTAGTTGTTTAAGTAACCTAGGATGGGTTTCCTCAGGCCCTGAAAACCTGAATACATTTAACTCATCTAAATATTCTTTAACCGGTCATTTCCCTACGTTGGCTTGCAGTCCTTCCTCCTTGCTAATATTTACCATGTTGAGGATCTGGTTATTAACCAACCCTAACCCTAACCCTATTAACCATTCTAGGGGTGACGGAAGCAAAAGAGGCATTAAATATCTTGGTCATCTTGATGTCATCAATTATTTCCTCTCTTTCCCTGCTAAGTAGAGGACCTACATTTTCCTTCATCTTTCTCTTGCTCCTAACATATTTAAAGAACCTCTTCTTATCACCTTTTCATGTCCCTTGCTAGGTGTAACTAATTTTATGCCTTAGCCCTTCTGCTTTTGTCCCTATATGCTTGTGCTATCGCCTTCCACAGAGACCATATTCTGTTGTCTCAAATCCATCAGTTTCTGGATCACTGCTTCTCATCCAGCTGGAAAGAAACGTGAGACTGTATTTTACAAACCATTGAAAACTGTTGGTGACTGTGATGGGGTACCACAGGGTTGTGAGTTCAATCCTTGAGGGGGCCACTTAGGGATCTGGGGCAAAAACTGGTTCTGCTAGTGAAGGCAGGGGGCTGGAGTCGATGACCTTTCGAGGTTCCTTCCAGTTCTAGGAGATTGGTATATCTCCAATTATTAATTAATTAATTAATTAATTAATCTACCCCACACTCACCCTGCAGGCCAGGTGGGCCAATGAACTCTTTGGGCAGCTGATTAAGAGGGATAAGCAGGGCAAGAATAGGTGGGACCTATAAAACCCAGAGGCTGAAAGCAGAAGGGGCTGCTGGGGAAAGGCAGACACTCCCAGGAGAAAGAGAGGGGGTTTCAGCAGATCAAAGCAAGTGCGCAGCTGTCGTCCCATCATTAGAAAGGCTGGGGAAGCCTGGGTCGTAGCATGAGGTGTGTTTCTATAGGAAAGTAAGAAGGTATCCAGACGCTTTTGAATGGAGTGTTGTCCCTTTGCTGATTTCAAAGCGTTTTTCATTGTCTGCACAAATCTTTCAGCTAATCCGTTGGTGGATGGATGATATGGTGCTGACGTGATGTGGTGTATCCCATTTGCCTTCATAAAATTTTGAAACTCCTGAGAGACGAACTGCGGTCCGTTGTCGCTCACAAGTTGTTCTGGCAGACCAAAACGACTAAAGAGTCCTCGTAGTTTTTGGATAGTACTCTCTGCAGTAGTGGACTGCATTATAGAGACTTCTGGCCATTTAGAATGGGCATCTACTGCCACCAAGAACATGCTTCCTTCAAGGGGGCCAGCAAAGTCAACGTGAATACGTTGCCACGGGTTTTCAGGCCAGTCCCATGGGTGTAGGGGTGCCCACTGGGGTGCATTTCTTACACCCTGACATGACATACAAGCTTTTGCCTTCTCTTCAATAGCACCGTCCCATCTAGGCCACCAAAAATAGCTTCGTGCAATTTCCTTCATGCGCACTATTCCACAGTGACCGGAATGTAGCTGTTCTAACATCTGTGATCTCAGGGGTGGTGGAATAATGACACGCCTCCCCCACAACAAACAACCAGATTGGACCGATAACTCCGTCCGCCTGGACATGTAGGGAACAAGGTCGGTTGAGACCGGAGAGGTTTGTCGAGATTTTCCATGCATCACCAGGTCCATAACTTGGGATAATACTGGGTCAACGCGGGTTGCCTTCTTTATCTGAGTAGCAGTGATGGGTGTATTCTCTACCTGTTCAAAGTAGAAGATTTCCTTTTGGGCACTATCTTTATGTTTGACCGATAAAGGCAACCTTGAGAGGCCATCTGCATTGCCGTGCAGAGTGGATTTCCGATATTTGATTTCATATGTGTGTGCAGAAAGTATCAATGCCCAACGTTGCATACGACTAGCAGCTAATGGGGGAATGCCTGTGTAGGGTCCAAAAATTGATGTCAGAGGTCGATGGTCTGTAAGAAGAGTAAACTTTCGCCCAAACAGGTACTGATGAAACTTCCTAATTCCAAAAACAATTCCTAATGCCTCACATTTGATTTGGGCGTAGTTAGTTTCTGCTTTGCTTAGAGTGCGTGAAGCAAAAGCAATAGGTCTTTCTTCTCCCGAAGGCATAATGTGTGACACGACCGCTCCCACTCCATAAGGGGAAGCATCGCAGGCCAATTGCAGGGGTAAGGATGGATCAAAGTGCGTTAGAACTTCAGAATTTAACAATGCATCCTTAGCTTTGTTAAATGCAACATCACAGGCTTCAGTCCACTTCCAGGCCTTGTTCTGCCCAAGGAGCTCATGAAGTGGTTTTAACAGTGTGGCTAACTGAGAGATGAACTTTCCATAATAGTTCAGTAGTCCTAGAAATGAGCGCAGCTGGCTTACATTTTGAGGTGGGGGAGCCTCCACAATAGCTTTAACTTTTGCAGGGGCCTTATGAAGACCTGCAGAATCGATGATGTGTCCCAAATATTCAACAGAGGGCTTGAAGAATTCACACTTGTCTTTGCGAACTCGTAGGCCATACTCTTCCAGTCTTTGTAGGGTAGCCTCTAAATTCTTTAAGTGATCCTCTTCATTTCTTCCAGTGACCAGGATATCATCCAGATAGCACTGAACTC
Source organism: Mauremys mutica (assembly GCF_020497125.1). Lineage (NCBI taxonomy): Eukaryota > Metazoa > Chordata > Testudines > Geoemydidae > Mauremys > Mauremys mutica. The sequence continues at coordinate 36,652,355 of NC_059084.1, forward strand.
CTGACAAGCCACACAAGATCTGGTCCATAGCCCTCTGGAACAGGGCGGGAGCCGATGTGATTCCGAAGGGTAGGCGACAGTATCGATAAAGCCCCTTATGAGTCACAATAGTCAACAGCTCTTGGGACTTTTCATCGACGTGCATCTGTAAATATGCTTGACTCAGATCAATCTTACTGAACTTTTGTCCCCCAGCCAGGCCTGCGAAGAGGTCATCGATGCGGGGAAGCGGGTATTGCTCTGCACACAACACTGGGTTGACCGTGACTTTAAAATCACCGCAAATCCGGAGAGAGCCATCTTTCTTCACGATTGGAACGATAGGAGTGGCCCATGAGCTATGGGTAACTGGTATTAGGACTCCATTGGTGACCAGGCGCTCCAGGTCTGCTTCAACTTTTGGCCTGATGGCATATGGCACAGTTCGGGCTTTCAGATATTTTGGTGGACTGCCAGGTTTAATGTTCAATGTCACAGTGATTCCCTTCATACTTCCCAAATCATCTCCAAAAACAGCAGCATGTTTCCTTAGTATAGGGGTTAGACTGGTTTCTTCTTTAGTCATCCGGTGCACTTCTGCCCAGTTCAGCTGAATCTTCCCAAGCCAAGACCTACCCATTAAGGCTGGGTAGTTACCTCTCACCACAAACAGTGGCAATTTAGCCGCCTGTCCATTGAGCTCCACCTTAACATCAATAGTGCCCAACATGGGCACAGCTTCACCTGTATACGTCTTCAGAACAGTTTTTGTTGCCTTAAGCGGAAGATGCTGTAGCTTTTCCTTATACACAGTCTCAGGAACCAGCGAGACAGCTGCACCGGTGTCTAGTTCCATGCGTATAGGTTTGCCCTCCAATAAGGGGGTTACCCAGTATTCATGTGAGCCCGCTGCCAAAGACAAAACATGCAGTGGCACTTCCTCTTGTGAGGAGGTGTCACCTTGATCATCCTGGGTCTGCTCTAGGGTATGCAAGGTTCCTCTTTTTGTCGGCCAGACCACAGGCCTCTTTTTCTTTTGTTTACAGGCATACTCAATGTGTCCCTTTTTGCCACAGTGTCGACACACCAGGTCCTTACACCAGCATTCTGATGCCTGGTGACCCAGCTTACCACAGCGGTAACATTCTTGACTCTGCACCGTTTTGTGGGTCAGTTCTTGTGACACTTTTTGCACCCTAGGGGATGCACCGATGTATTGTGCCTCCCTTGAAGCCAGTTCCATGGAGACAGCAATATCAACAGCCTTCTGTAATGTAAGCTGAGCCTCTGTCAGTAGGCGCTTCCGTATAGCTTCACTGTAGAGGCCACACACTAACCTGTCACGCAGGGCATCATTTAACATCTCTTTAAATTCACAGTGTTCTGCTAGCTTTTTTTAAAATGGCTACAAATTGTACAACTGTTTCATCTTCCTTTTGGTCTCTTTTGTGGAACCTATATCTTTCAGCAATTACCAGTGGTTTTGGGGAGAAATGAGACCCCAGGATTTCCACAATGTCACTGTAAGATTTAGTCTCAGGCTTAACAGGGTGTAGTAAGCTGCGTAGCAGAGAGTAGGTTTTAGCCCCTACAACAGTTAAGAATATTGGCACCTTCTTCGCTTCTGTAATGTCATTTGCAATACCAAAAAGCTCAAAACGCTCAGTATACACATGCCACTGCTCTGTATTCTCATCAAAAGGCTCCAGGGGCCTGGTCAGAGTAGCCATGATTTTTAGTTTCACTTTCACAGTCAGTGCAAACAAGCAGCTTTTTTTCTTTGTTTGGTCTTTACCTTGACTTCTACTTCCTTCTGTTACTGGAGCAGCACAGGAATCCCACCCTCGTCGCCAGTGTTAAGTCCTAGGAGCAGCCGGTGTAGGAAGCAATCACTTGAGGCCAGAGAGCAGACAGCTAACCAAAACCTCCATTTTATTTACAGATGCAGAGAGCTCACTCAGCCGGTTGAAACCGGCTGAGCTATCCCTTAATAGTCTAACTCAGTTGCCATAGTAACAAAACCCATGACAACCAAATACACAACACTAACCTTGGGTCCCATGTGGTCCTGCCTTTCAGGGCTAAGCAGAGCTGAGGCAAGGTCTCTCTGGCCCAGGTGCACACCACATCATGGCAGTGGGGACCGTGTACTCCAATCACCCAGGCCCTGAAACTAGAGTGCTCCCAGAGTCCCACCCAAGCTGCAGACTCTGCTTTATTGTGTCCCTCTTCAGGCACAATGTAAGCAAGTATCACAGAGACTCTGCAAGGGAATTTCCAATGCACACCCACTTTATTCGTGGGGAAAGCACAAGAGAGGTACAGAGCTGTAGAAAATCCACAAAACCTGCAGGGAAACACCTTTCTCCAGTAAAAAGTGACAAAGAGTCCTGTGGCACCTAATAGACAAACAGACGTATGGGAGCATGAGCTTTCGTGGGTGAATAGTCACTTTGTCAGACGCATGTAGTGGAAAATTCCTCCAGTGTCATCATCCCTCCAAGAAGCCTTTGGGGTTTGGACTGTCCTTTCAGGGCTCCCTTGCACTCCTTTTCTCCTACTCAGCGATGAGGTTCTGCTCAGGGCAGCTCTCTGTCCCCCTAACCTGTTAAAATGTGGTGGTCCTGCTGCTCAAAGAGCATGTCCCTTTTTAATAGCAGCTCCTAAACCTCCTTTGTTCCTTCTTTGGTGTTGGGGATTTTTCACTGCCACAGCATTCCCCATCCTTCAGGCAACCTGGGAGAGCCAGCTTGCTTGAGCTTGTAGGTTCATAGATTCCAAGGGACCACTGCAATAATATGGTCTGACCTCTTGGATAGGACAGTCCAGAGAAATTCTCCCCAATAATTCCTTGTGCAGGTCCTTCAGAAAAATATCCAATCTTGATTTCAGAATTGCCAGTGATGGAGAATCCACAACAGCCCTCGCTAACTTGTTCTAATAGTTAATTACCCTCACTGTTAAATAGTTATGCCTTATTTGCTCTATGTATGCCTCATTTGTCTACCTTCCAGCTACTGGATCTTGCTAGACTGAAGATCCCATTATCATATTTGTTCCCCATGTAGGTGCTTATCTCCTGCAATCACCTTACCCCTTAACTTTTCTCTTTGTTAAGCTAAATAGATTGAGCTCCTTGAGCCTATCACTATAAGTTATGTTTTCTAATCCTTTAATCATTTGCACGCCTTTTCTCTTACCTGTCTCCAATGTATCAACATCTTACTTGAATTGTAGACACTGGAACTGGATGCAATATTCCAGCAGCAACAGTATCAAAACCAGAGGTAAAATAACATCTCTGCTCCTATTCGAGTCCCTTTTTCTGCATCCCAGGAATGCATTAGTTCTTTTGGCTACAGTGTCACACTGGCAGCTCACATTCAGCTGATTATCCACCATGACCCACACTCCTTAGCACAATGTTTCTCAACCAGGGAGTACCTAGAGTCTTCTAGGGGTATTCAGCTCATCTAGGTCGGTGTTTCTCAACCTTGGGGTTGCAGTGTGCAGTGGGGTCATGGGACGGGTTCCGGGGGATTGCAAGTGCAGGGCCAGCATTAGGGGGCGGCAAGCAGGACAATTGCTCAAGGCCCCACGCCACAGGGAGCCCCACTAAGCTAAGTTACATGCTTCAGCCCTGCGGTCTGCTGCTTTAGACAAAGCTCACAAGTGAAAAACAGGCTCAAGTATCACACTGAAATGTAAGTAAAATATTTATATTCCAATTCATTCATTTTATAATTATATGATAAAAAGGAGAAAGTCAGCCATTGTTCCGTAACAATGTACTGTGACACTTTTGGACTCTTATATCTGATTTTGTAAGCAAGTACTTTTTAAGTCAGGTGAAACTTGGGGGTATGCCAGACAAATCAGATTCCTGAAAGGGGTACAGTAGTCTGGAATGGTTGAGAACCACTGCCTAGCATACCAATTGTTCTACTAGGGCAGAGTGATGGAATCTTAATGGCTTTTCTCCGGTGCCACAGCTGTCTGGACATTGAGGTCTCAGCTTGAAGATTCTCTCCAGAATACTGGTGTCCAGCACTAAGCACATGGGCAAGATCCATTTGACTTCAGAGTGAAGGGGTGGAATTGTTGTGGAGTAATTCAGTGGGTCCAACCCTTGTCTTGTAAATGATGAGTTGTGAGTTTTAAGTTTAAATCTCCTGAGGGCTTCTTCCATATTGTCTTCAACCCAATGGCTAGCAGTGGGACTGGAGACATCTGCTCAGGGCAAGGTACACTTGGAGTAAGATCCAGCTTTCAGGTGTCACCCATGGAGTCCCATGGAACTGAGTTCCCTTCTTTGAAGTTCATGGGACGTTTGAAGATGGAAGAAATGTTGGACTGGAGCAAAGATCCTAAAACTCTGTCAACCTCCGTAGAATTGTCAATACTCAACAAACCCCATCAGGTAGCAGCTGCTGTCCAGTTGCACAGTACTCCCGGCAGCACAGGGCCCCCTCGTCCAGGCTGGGGCCAGCACTGATTATGAGGTTAGAGCATCCCCTTCTGAGCCCCGTCTCTTCAGAACAGCACCCCTCTGTGTGGTGCTTGGAAAACTGGGGTCAGCACTGCCCACAATGGAGACTCCTGAGTGTGCCCTGGAGGTTTTTGATTTATTTGCTGGTGCTTAATGGCTATGAAAGAAGGAAACAAATAAAGGAAGGAAGCTCGATTCCTAGAGTTTCAGGCCAGAAAGCTTAGATCACAGAACCATGGAAATATGGGATGGGAAAGGCCCTTGAGAGGTCATGAAAACATTAATAACCTCCAGTGATGGAGATTACACAACCTCCCTTAGGCCTGGTCTACACTAGGAGTTTATGTCGAATTTAGCAGCGTTAATTCGATTTAACCGTGCAACCGTCCACACCAGGAAGCTAATTAGTTCGACCTAGAGGGCTCTTTAGTTCGAATTCGGTACTCCACCCCGACGAGGGGAGTAGCGCTAAATTCGACATGGCTATGTCGAGTTAGCCTATGTGTGGATGGAAATCGACCTTAGTAGCTCCAGGAGCTATCCTGCAGTGCACCACTGTGTTGACGCTCTGGACAGCAGTCCGAGCTCAGATGTTCTGACCAGCCATACAGGAAAAGCCCCGGGAAAATTTGAATTCCTTTTCCTGTCTGGCCAGTTTGAATCTCAATTCCTGGTTGGACATCGTGGCGAGCTCAGCAGCACCGGCAACAATGCAGAGCTCTCCAGCAGAGGGGTCCATGCAATCTCAGAGTAGAAAGAGGGCCCCAGCATGGACTGACCGGGAAGTCTTGGATCTGATCGCTGTGTGGGGCGATGAGTCTGTGCTTTCGGAGCTGCGCTCCAAAAAACGGAATGCAAAGACCTACAAGAAGGTCTCCAAAGCCATGGCACTCAAAGGATACAGCCGGGATGCAATGCAGTGCCGCGTGAAAATCAAGGACCTGAGACAAGGCTACCAAAAAATCAAAGCGGCAAACGGACGCTCCGGAGCCCAGCCCCAGACATGCCGCTTCTACGAGGCACTGCATGCCATTCTCGGTGGGTCTGCCACCACTGCCCCACCAGTGACCGTGGACTCTGAGGATGGGATAGTGTCGAGGGGCAGTTTCTCGGCGATGTTCGCCGATGGGGAAGATGAGGAAGGGTTTGTGGAGGACGAGGCAGGCGACAGCGCTTACAATACTGATTTCCCCGACAGCCAGGATCTCTTCATCACCCTCACAGAGATCCCCTACCAACCCTCCCCGGCCGTTAACCTGGAATCTGAATCAGGGGAAGGATCAGTCGGTAAGTGCTATAAACATGTAAACATTTATTTTTTAAAAAACAGGAATAAAAACTATATGAAAAGAAGGTCAATGCATATGGGGATAGAACAGAAATCCTCTTGGGAGAGTTCCACGAAGCTCTCATAGAGGTACTCGAAAAGCCTCCTTAGGAGGTTCCTGGGGAGAGGTGCCTTATTGGGTGCTCCGTGGAAGCACACTCTTCCGCGTCAGGCTATCCTCATGTACAGTGGGAGCATTGCCTCGACGAGCATGGCAGCATATGGCCCTGGTCTGTGCAGGGTTTCACGCAGCATGCGCTCTCTGTCTGTCTTAGTGACCCGCCTCAGGGTGATCTCGCTCGGGGACTGCTGCATCTAATTAGGGGAATTAGTGTAATGTTACTATTGGGAATGCTTCACTCTTCCTTTGCATAACAATAAGCGTCGTTTAACAGCCACGTGGTGGAGGCTGCAGAGGGGAAGCCTACAGGAATCTTTCCCGGGGACACCCGCGAGGGGTGGAACAGGGTCAGAGTTTATGCTTTCCAGATTGCCTGCAGCAGGAGGGCACTGCTATACATTAACTTTTAAGCAGCCTAAAGTTTACGGCTTACCAGGCCTGGCCGCTACACGGATTCTGCTGTCCTGCCCCGCTTGTCTGATCTCCAGTGCAAGACCCCAGGCAATGAAAGCGAATGCCGAAAATTCGAACTTGTCCTGAGAGCGCATGAGATAGGTGCCGTGTATGGTCTTGTTCACAGAAACAGACTAGACTGTGTTCAGTGTTCGCAAACATGTATCTTTGCAAGGAAATCACTTCCTTTTTCCCATCACACAGCTGCGGCTGTTTCCCGACCTGCCCCGGCATCCCCCTCACAGAGGCTGGCGCAGATTAGGCGGCGAAAGAAAAAGACTCGGGACGAGATGTTCGCTGAACTGATGGCCTGCTCCAGAGCCGAGGCGGCCCAGCAGAGCCAGTGGAGGGAGACCCTCTCTCAGCAGCAGCGCTCACACAGCGAACGGGAGGACAGGTGGCGGCAGGAAGACCAGCAGGCGACTCAAACGCTGCTTGGACTAATGAGGGAGCAAACGGACACGCTCCGGCGCCTTGTGGATGTTCTGCAGGACCGCAGGCAGGAGGAGAGAGCCACCATGCACTGTATCTGCAACCGCCCTCCCCCGCCACAAAGTCCTGTCCCCCCCTCACCCAAAATAACAAGAAGGAGGGGCGCTGGGGGCCGTGAAAACTGTCACTCCACCCCAGCAGAGCGCTCATGTACCAAACAGCTCTCATTCCCTAAAGTATGAGAATTGCTTCCCTTCCTGGCTCACCCAATCCCAAATCCCAGTTTCATCCCCCAACTGTGCAGTTGAGTATTAAAAATAGTTTGCTGTTAATTACTGTTTCCGTCATGTTTCTTTGCAGAAGACTTTGTGTGAAGGGCGGGGAGGGGTTTGTTAATTGCATAGGACAACCACCATTACCAGGGTACAGACATGGGGGCAGGATCAACAGCAGGTCACACACAGAGTGCAGTCACTAGGCACCCGGGTCACTCTGGGAGGTGTCTGCTGCCCCAGGTCAGTCTGGGAGGTGTATGCTGCCCCAGGGTCCGAGCGCCTGGAATCCACAAATGGCAAGGCAGGCTGCCCTTACCATGCCCTTCCACCCTAGCCATGAGCCTCTCCGATGCCCTGAGCCCCAGCCAGAGCCATCATCCCCCTACACCTACTCACCCTTCCCACACACCCCTCACCCCTTCCTGCAAACCCACCCCTTCCTGCACACCCTCCTGTAACCGTCCTCCCCCCAGAGACTGCTGTAGGAGCAGGAGCCTGTCATTCCTCGAGTGTAGAAGCGGTCTGTACATCACTGCACACCATACCCACCGCAGTCTGCATCCCTGTTTGAACCCTTTAACGCGAATTCGTTAGTAAAGAAAACTTTGTTAATTAACAATGTTCCAATAACTTTATTTTTAAATGTCTGTTGGAAGGGGGGAAACCTGGTGAACGGGGTATGTAACCGCTGAAAAAAGTCAATAGTAACTGAAACAGGGGCAGGTTCAGCTTCTCTGTAAAGAGACTGGACAGTCATAGGTTACCCTGCTCTCTGAGGAACCTAGCTTTCAAAGCCTCCCGGATGCACAGCGCTTCCCGCTGGGCTCTTCTAATCGCACGGGTGTCTGGCTGAGCGTAATCAGCAGCCAGGCGATTTGCCTCAACCTCCCATCCTGCCATAAAGGTCTCCCCCTTGCTCTCACAGAGATTGTGGAGCACACAGCAAGCTGCAATAACAATGGGGATATTGGTTTCGCTGAGATCCGAGCGAGTCAGTAAGCGCTTCCATCTCCCCTTGAGACGTCCGAAAGCACACTCCACCACCATTCTGCACTTGCTCAGCCGGTAGTTGAAGAGTTCTTTGTCACTGTCCAGGGCGCCTGTATAGGGCTTCATGAGCCAGGGCATTAGCGGGTAGGATTCTTCCCGAGGATCACTGTTGGCATCTCCACATCCCCAACAGTTATTTTGTGGTCCGGGAAGAAACTACCTTCCTGCAGGCGTCTAAACAGACAAGAGTTCCTGAAAACATGCGCGTCATTAACCTTGCCCGGCCACCCCACGTAGATGTTGGTAAAATGTCCCCTATGGTCCACCAGTGCTTGCAGCACCATTGAAAAGTAGCCCTTTCGGTTAATATACTGGCTGGCCTGGTGGTCCGGTCCCAGGATAGGGATGTGAGTCCCATCTATAGCCCCACCGCAGTTTGGGAATCCCATCGTGGCGAAGCCATCTATGACGACCTGGACGTTTCCCAGGGTTACTACCTTTGAGAGCAGTAGGTCAACGATTGCGTTGGCTACTTGCATCACAGCAAGCCCCACGGTAGATTTGCCCACGACAAAGTGGTTCGCTACTGACCGGTAGCTGTCTGGAGTTGCAAGTTTCCAGAGGGCTATGGCCACTCGCTTCTGCACACTCAGGGCTGCTCGCATCCGGGTGTCCTGGCGCTTCAGGGCAGGGGACAGCAAGTCACACAGTTCAAGGTCACACGATCCTGAAGTTTCGCAGCCACTGTGATTCATCCCAGACCTGCAGCACTATGCGGTCCCACCAGTCCGTGCTTGTTTCCCGGGCCCAGAATCGCCGTCCCATAGCATGAACGTGACCCATTGCCACCATGATCTCCGCGGCGCGGGATCCCGTGCTTTGTGAGAGGTCTGTGCCACTCTCAGACTTCATGTCCTCACCGCCCTGCCGGAGCCTCTTCGCCCGATTTCTCAGCAGCTGACTGTGGAAGAGGTGGACGATAAGGTGCGAGGAGTTGACAACGGCCATAAGTGCAGCGATTATCGCAGCGGGCTCAATGCTCACAGTGCTGTGGCGTCCGTGCTGTCACTGACCAGAAAAGTGCACTAACAGATTTCCCGCCGGCGCTTTCAGAGAGGGAGGGCGGGAGTGACGGTTGAATGACGACAGTTACCCAAAACCACCCTCAACACATTTTTCCCCAGCAGGCATTGGGGGCTCTACCCAGCATTCCAATGGGAAGCGGGGACTGCGGGAACTGTGGGATAGCTGCCCAGAATGCACCGCTTCCAATGTCGACGCTTGCCCCGTTAGTGTGGACTCACATATTCGAATTAGTGTCCTTAGTGTGGATACACAAATTCGACTTCATAAGGTCGAATCCACAAATTCGACCTAAGTTAAATCGAACTACCCTTGTAGTGTAGACATACCCTTAGAAACCTACCCCAGAGCTTCACTACACTTATAGTCTAGAATGTTTTTCCTAATATGTCACCTAAATCTCCTTGCTGCAGATTAAGCCCATTGCTTGTTGTCCTGCCTTCAGTGGACATGGAGAACAATGGATTCCCATCCTCTCTATATCTGCTCTGAACATAGTTGAAGGTTGTTATCAGGTCACCCCTTGGTTTTCTTTTCTCCAGAGTAAATATGTCCATTTTTTTTTATCCTTTCCTTATACGTCAGGTTTTCTAACCTTTTTGGTGATTTTTTTTGGTGTCCATTGGACACTATCCAATTTATCCACCTCTATCCCATAGTGTGGCACCCAGGTCTGGACACTATAGTCCAGATGAGGCCTCACTAGTGCCGAGTAGAGGGAACAATTCCTTTTCATATCTTACATACAACGTTCTTGTTTATACACCCCAGAAGATATTAGCCTTTTTCACAACTGCATCACAATGCTGATTTATAAATAGAATAGGAATGATTAGATCTTTATCGGTAAGTGTCGGTAAATGTGAATTTCACCATACAAACACAAATCAGGGGGCGGGGTGGGGGCGGGAATTTGCAGACATTACGCACTGCTGGAGTACCCAGAGCTGAGATTTGCTGTTTCCCCTCTGCCTCAGCAAGAGACAGGTGTGCTGGAGATTAGACTGTGTATCAGTTCCCTGCCCCACCCGTCTGTCTTTGAAACTGGCAAACCCCTCATGGCTCTCCCAGCCCAAAACTTGGTGATAGTCAGCGAGCCCCAGCCCCTGAGCTCCTCAGAGATATTTCTCCGCCATTCACAGCTTCTACTACTCTACATTTGGAGAAGACATTAGGTTTGCTGCACTTTTCCAGAGTCAGTACATTACAGTTTATGAATTTAATTGGGGTAAATACACCCTTCCTTTCAAACACAGTGCTGAGTTGGATAAAGGAAAAATAAAACACATTTATTAACAAAAGGACATAGGTTAAGTGATACCAAGTAAAAGGAATAAAGGTAGAAAGGGTAACAAACAAAGAAAAGTAATGGTGAAGACAAACTAAAAGCCTCTTGTTCTAAGAAGTGTTTCTCTCCAAGTCTTTTTTCTAGCCATGGCTGAGCAGACTGCGTGGCCAGGGTCATCTGCAGAAGCACGAAGTTCTGGTTCCCTTGTTTTCCTCAGTGAAGGATAACTTAGGGGTTCTCTTCCCCTGGCTTTATAGTTCAATCACCCTTCAAAAAGCATTCTTCCCAAAGTTCATTGACCCTATTCCTAGATTCAGGAAGGTTTCCTGCCGATGCAGACTCCATCCCTCACTGAAATTGTCAAGTGGTCTTTTTTCCCCACTTGTTCTCTGGATGGCTTTGTTTACCTAATACATAAAAGTGCTTTTCTTTGTATTTGATCGCACTGTGCTTAATTTACATCAGAGACATATTTAAGCAAGCAGAACCATATTCCTTTGACCAGAACAGGCATGGCTTTGGCACTAATTGAGAAATAGATTTTCAAAATATATTAGCATCACATATGTAAGGTCCTTTGTGGGTTTACTGTTCATAAATCATGCAAGAATATTAATGATCAGTGAGTTGCTAGTTTTCCAGTAATATCCTACATGACACTTTTGGGGCAAATATCATGACAACAGATTATGGGGTGCATTGAATGTGTAATTCTTGACAAGAGTTGCTAACACTGCATAGTGCACACCCAGTTGTGTCACAAGAGAGAGGCAAAGTCAGAAAAGTGCTACCTCTGAACTTATTAGAGTTTGAGTTAAGGATATGTGCTTTGTGTATTTTGACATATGATACTGATGATTTGTGTTTTATGCTGCTAAAGCTTTAACTTTTAGAAGCTCGGTGTCTCCTGTTGTCATAACTATAAAGGGAAGGGTAACAACCCTCCTTTATACAATACTATAAAATCCCTCCTGGCCAGAGGCACCAAAATCCTTTTACCTGTAAAGGGTTAAGAAGCTCAGGTAACCTGGCTGGCACCTGACCCAAAGGACCAATAAGGGGACAAGACACTTTCAAATCTAAGGCTTTTGTTTGTGCTCTTTGTTTTGGTGGTGTTCGCTCTTGGGACTAAGAGGGACCGGACATCAAGCTATGTTCTCCAAATCTTTCTGGACAAGTCTCTCATATTTCAAACTTGTAAGTAACAGCCAGGCAAGGCGTGTTAGTTTATCTTTGTTTTCGCAGCTTGTGAATATTCCCTTTGCTAGAGGGAGGTTTATCCCTGTTTTGTTGTAACTTTGAACCCCAAAGGCTAGATGGGGTTCCTCTGTCCTCTTTGAATCTGATTACCCTGTAAAGTTATTTTCCATCCTGATTTTACAGAGATGATTTTTAACTTTTCTTTTTAATAAAATCCTTCTTTTAAGAACCGGACTGATTTTTCCATTGTCCAAAGACCCAGGGGTTTGGGTCTTTGATCACTTTGTAACCAATTGGTTAGGATATTATTCTCAAGCCTCTCAGGAAAGGGGGTGTAAGGGCTTGGAGGGATCTTTTAAGGGAAGAGGAAATCCAAGTGGTCCTTTCCCTGTTTCTTGTTAAATCACTTGGTGGTGGCAGCGTACCAGGTTTTAACCTAAGCGGGTAGAAATAAGCTTAGGGGGATTTCATGTGGGTCTCCACATCTGTACCCTAGAGTTCAGAGTGGGGAAGGAACCCTGACAGCCGTCATTAATTATTGTCTGATCCCCCATTGCCTGACACCCTCCTCAATAATTTCCCACAACTGTGAAAATTTAAGTGGATAAAAATTGAAAACACTCAAAGAACACATAACTTTATGCAACTGTGAAAATTTATGATAATAAAAATAAAATTCTACATTATAAAAGAAATAAAAATCATATTTGGCTAAACCTACGAATATTCAGTTAATGATCCAATATAACCACAGACCACCAGACCACCAGACCAGGGGGATGAGGTGGACAAGGCTTTCTTCAGCAACTAACAGAAGTTGCTAGATCACAGGCCCTGGTTCTCATGGGTGACTTTAATCACCCTGATATCTGCTGGGAGAGCAATACAGTGGTGCACAGACAATCCAGGAAGTTTCTGGAAAGTGTAGGGGACAATTTCCTGGTGCAAGTGCTGGAGGAACCAACTAGGGGAAAAGCTCTTCTTGACCTGCTGCTCACAAACAGGGAAGAAATAGTAGAGGAAGCAATAGTGGATGGGAACCTGGGACGCAGTGACCATGAGATGGTCGAGTTCAGGATCCTGACACAAGGAAGAAAGGAGAGCAGTAGAACAGAGACCCTGGACTTCAGAAAAGCAGACTTCGACTCCCTCAGGGAACTGACAGGCAAGGTCCCCTGGGAGAATAACATGACGGGGAAAGGAGTCAAGGAAAGCTGGCTGTATTTTAAAGAATCCTTATTGAGGTTGCAGGAACAAACCATCCCGATGTGTAGGAAGAAAAGTAAATATGGCAGGCGACCAGCTTGGCTTAACAGTGAAATCCTTGCTCGTCTTAAACACACAAAAAAACGCTTACAAGAAGTGGAAGATTGGACAAATAACCAGGGAGGAGTATAAAAGTATTGCTCAGGCATGCAGGAGTGAAATTAGGAAGGCCAAATCACACTTGGAGTTGCAGCTAGCCGGAGATGTTAGGAGTAACAAGAAGGGTTTTTTCAGGTATGTTAGCAACAAGAAGAAAGTCAAGGAAAGTGTGGGCCCCTTGCTGAATGAGGGAGGGAACCTAGTGTCAGAGGATGTGGAGAAAGCTAGTGTACTCAATGCTTTTTTTGCCTCTGTCTTCACAGACAAGATCAGCTCCCAGACAGCTGCACTCTGCAGCACGGTATGGGGAGGAGGTGACCAGCTCTCTGTAGAGAAAGAAGTAGTTCGGGAGTATTTAGAAAAGCTGGATGAGCACAAGTCCATGGGGCCGGATGCACTGCATCCGAGGGTGCTAAAGGAGTTGGCCGATGAGATTGCAGAGCCATTGGCCATTATCTTTGAAAAATCATGGCAATCGGGGGAGGTCCCGGATGACTGGAAAAAAGCTAATGTAGTGCCCATCTTTAAAAAAGGGAAGAAGGAAGATCCAGGGAACTACAGGCCAGTCAGTCTCACCTCAGTCCCTGGAAAAATCATGGAACAGGTCCTCAAGGAATCAATTCTGAACCACTTAAAGGAGGGGAAAGTGATCAGGAACAGTCAGCATGGATTCACCAAGGGCAAATCATGCCTGACTAACCTAATTGCCTTCTATGATGAGATAACCGGCTCTGTGGATGAGGGGAAAGCAGTGGATGTGCGATTTCTGGACTTTAGCAAAGCTTTTGATACAGTCTCCCACAGTATTCTTGCCAGCAAGTTAAAAAAGTATGGGCTAGATGAATGGACGGTAAGGTGGATAGAAAACTGGCTAGATGGTCGGGCTCAATGGGTAGTGATCAACGGTTCCATGTCTAGTTGGCAGCCGGTATCAAGTGGAGTGCCCCAAGGGTCGGTGCTGGGGCCAGTTTTGTTCAATATCTTCATTAACGATCTGGAGGATGGTGTGGACTGCACCCTTAGCAAGTTTGCAGGTGACACTAAACTGGGAGGAGTGGTTGATACGCTGGAGGGTAGGGCTAGGATACAGAGGGACCTAGACAAATTAGAGGATTGGGCCAAAAGAAATATGATGAGGTTCAACAAGGAAAAGTGCAGAGTCCTGCACTTAGGACAGAAGAATCCCATGCACTGCTACAGACTAGGGACCGAATGGCTGGGCAGCAGTTCTGCAGAAAAGGACCTAGGGGTTACGGTGGACAAAAAGCTGAATATGAGTCAACAGTGTGCCCTTGTTGCCAAGAAGGCTAATGGCATTTTGGGTTGTATAAGTAGGGGCATTTCCAGCAGATCGAGGGATGTGATCATTCCCCTCTATTCAGCACTGGTGAGGCCTCATCTGGAGTACTGTGTCCAGTTTTGGGCCCCACACTACAAGAAGGATGTGGATAAATTGGAGAGAGTCCAGAGGAGGGCAACAAAAATGATTAGGGGGCTGGAGCACATGACTTATGAGGAGAGGTTAAGGGAACTGGGATTGTTTAGCCTGCAGAAGAGAAGAATGAGGGGGGATTTGATAGCTGCTTTCAACTACCTGAAAGGGGGTTCCAGGGAGGATGGATCTAGACTGTTCTCAGTGGGAGCAGATGACAGAACAAGGAGTAATGGTCACAAGTTGCAGAGGGAGAGGTTTAGGTTGGACATTAGGAAAAACTTTTTCACTAGTAGGGTGGTGAAAACTGGAATGGGTTACCTAGGGAAGTGGTGGAATCTCCTTCCTTAGAGGTTTTTAAGATCAGGCTTGACAAAGCCCTGGCTGGGATGATTTAGTTGGGTTTGGTCCTGCTTTGAGCAGGGGGTTGGACTAGATGACCTCCTGAGGTCCCTTCCAACCCTGAGATTCTATGATTCTAACCACAGGCCGTTTTCAGCAGTGCTACCATCCAGCCACCTATTCCCAATTTTGTAGTTGTGTATTTGGTTTTTCCTTCCAAAGTGCATTTATCTTTATTTAATTTCATTTTGTGGATTTCAGACCAATTCTCTAATGTGTCAAGGCTGTTCTGAATTTGAATCCCATCCTCCAAAGTCCTTGCAACCTTTCTCTACTTGGTGTCACCCACAAATTTTATATCCATATTCTCCACTCCCTTATCCAAGTCACTAACGAAAATTTTGAATAGTACCAGACCAAGGACTGACCACTGCAGGACTCCACTTGATATGCCCTTCCAGTTTGACAGTGACTCATTGATAACTGCTCTTTGAGTATGGTCTTTCAACCAGTTGTCTACCCACCTTATTGTAATTTCATCTAGATCACATATTCCTAGTTTGTTTTTGAGAACGTCATGTGGGACTGTGTCTTACTAAGATATCATCTACTGCTTCCATCCTATCCAGTAGGCTAGTAGGACTGTCAAATGAGAAAATTAGGTTGGTTTGACATGATGTGTTCTTGAAAAATCCATGCTGTCTTCTCCTCCTATCCCTATTATCCTTTAGATGCTTACAAATTCAGTGTTTAAGAATTTTTTTCGTTGTCTTTCCATGTACGAAAATTAGGTTGAGTGGTCTATAATTCCCCAGGTCCTCTTTGTTTCTCCTTTCTAAAGATAGGCACTATGTGTGCCTTCCTCCATTCCATTGCAACATCCCATCCTTCCATGAGCTCTGGAATAGAAATGCTAATGGTTTCAGGACACCCAGGAGGTGAGTGGGTTACACCAGCTCTTTTCCTGCCTCTTTCTCTGGACCTTGCTCCCTCTAGGCTCCTTCCTCGCTCCTTCCTGGCTTCCTTTCCTCTCTCTCCCCTTGTCCAGGGTGGGATTTGCATCAGCCTAGGATGGCTGGCTAGATCAATCGCAGCTCCTCAGCTATTTGCAGATGTAACGGAGCTTGCTTTCCCTCAGTGCCAGTCTGGAGAGCAGGAGGTGAATTGACTTCTGTCTGTGCACAGGGGGCTGCATCTGTTCGCAGTGAGTGGCGTCTGTATTGCCCATGTTGTGTGGAATGAGCATGCTGCTAGTCTCTACTTTATACACATATGTGTGTCTTTATTCCTGCATGGAAGTGATGGTAAGCAAAAGAGGACTTCTGCAAGGAGATTTGATGGGGTCATGCATGCCCAGGAAGCGGCTTGTGAGAATAGCAAGGCGGATTATGTGCCATTTCATTTTCTTGCCTCTCCGTGTGAAACCTGCGAAGGGGCAGGACCTGGCTAAGTACTCATTTACATTAATGTAATATTAGGGAGATTCCTAGACCTGAGCCATCCTTTGTAGGTGACAAATCTGAGGAATTGTCAGATTGAAGTGTCATTATAGGAGGTTTTTGAATTAATTGATAAACTTAACAGTAACAAGTCACCGGAACCAGATGGCATTCACCCAAGAGTTCCGAAAGAACTAAAATGTGAAATTGCGGAACTATTAACTATGATTTGTAACCTGTCCTTTAAATCAGCTTCTGTACCCAATGACTGGAAGATAGCTAATGTAATACTAATATTTAAAAAGGGCTCTAGAGGTGGTCCCGGCAATTACAGGCCGGTAAGTCTAACATCAGTACTGGGCAAATTAGTTGAAACAATAGTAAAGAATAAAATTGTCAGACACATAACATGGTTTCTGTAAAGGGAAATCATGTCTTACTAATCTATTAGAGTTATTTGAAGGGGTCAAAAACATGTGGGCAAAGGGATCCAGTGGACATAGTGTACTTAGATTTCCAGAAAGCCTTAGACAAGGTCCCTCACCAAAGGCTCTTATGTAAATTAAGTTGTCATGGGATAAGAGGGAAGATCCTTTCATGGATTGAGTACTGGTTAAAAGACAAGGAACAAAGAGTAGGAATAAATGGTAAATTTTCAGAATGGAGAGGGGTAACTAGTGGTGTTCCCCAAGGGTCAGTCCTAGGACCAACCTATTCAATTTATTCATAAATGATTTGGAGAAAGGGTTAAACAGTGAAGTGGCTAAGTTTGCAGGTGATACGAAACCGCTCAAGATAGTTAAGACTAAAGCAGACTGTGAAGAACTTCAAAAAGATCTCACAAAACTAAATGATTGGGCATCAAAAGGGCAAATGAAATGTAATGTTGATAAATGTAAAGTAATGCCCATTAAAAAAAATAACCCCAACTATACATATAATATGATGGGGGCTAATTTAGCTACAACTAATCAGGAAAGAGATCTTGGAGTCATCGTGGATAGTTCTCTGAAGATGTCCATGCAGTGCGCAGCGGTGGTCAAAAAAGCAAGCAGGATGTTAGGAATCATTAAAAAAGGGGCTAGAGAATAAGACAGAGAATATCTTATTGTCCTTATATAAATCCATGGTACGCCCACATCTCGAATACTGTGTACAGATGTGGTCTCCTCACCTCAGAAAAGATATACTGGCATTAGAAAAGGTTCAGAGAAGGGTAACTAAATTGATTAGGGATTTGGAATGGGTCCCGTATGAAGAGCGATTAAAGAGGCTAGGACTTTTCAGCTTGGAAAAGAGGAGACTAAGGGGGGATATGATAGACATATATAAAATCATGAGTGGTGTGGAGAAAGTGAATAAGGAAAAGTTATTTACTTGTTCCCATAATATAAGAACTAGGGGCCACCAAATTAAATTAATGAGCAGCAGGTTTAAAACAAATAAAAGGAAATTCTTCTTCACACAGCACAGGCAACCTGTGGAACTCCTTGCCTGAGGAGGTTGTGAAGACCAGGACTAGAACAGGGTTCAAAAGAAAACTAGATACATTCATGGAGGTTAAGTCCATTAATGGCTATTAGCCAGGATGAGTAAGGAATGGTGTCCCTAGCCTCTGTCTGTCAGAGGGTGGAGATGGATGGCAGGAGAGAGATCACTTGATCATTACCTGTTAAGTTCTGGGGCACCTGGCATTGGCCACTGTCGGCAGACAGGATACTGGGCTGGATGGACCTTTGGTCTGACCCAGTATGGCCATTCTTAAGATTGCTTCTGCTGGTTCCTTAAATACGCGGGATGAATTTCATCTGGGTCTGCCAACTTGAATACACCTAATTCATCTACATATTCAACCTATTTTGACGTGCATTCCTTCTTCCTTATATTGTGTTGAGTATGTGGTCACCATTAACCTTTTTAGTGAAGACTGAAGCAAAATAGCATTAGCCCCCTTGAAGTCATCACAGCCCACGACTCACCATGGACCCAAACCACAAGAAGTCGCACATCAAGGGGGTCTGACAGGCAGCAGCCTCATGGCTCCTGATTGGCTCCCTGCTCTATATAAAAGCAATGGGGATTCTAGGAAGCATCCAGACAGCAGTGCGGCTCGTCTGCAGCTGCCATGACCCTTCCTGCTCTTGGCTTTGACCTCAGCTTGATTTGAACTTCACCTCCTGACCTGGACCCTGACTCAGACTCTGACTTTTGGTATCGACCCTGTCCTGGAACCTGACTATAAATTCTTCCACTACTTCCAGCCTCAAGTTTGCCCCTGCTCTGGCCCCTGGTCCTGACTGCTCTGTCACAGAGAGGAAATTAGCCAGCTTCCAGTAGCACAGACTCTCTCAGCGCAAATTAACAATGGCCCCAGCAAGGCTGGAACATATGGTACCTGATCACTAAGACTAGTCTGGAGCAAGGAAGCCACATTCTTGTGTTACCAATGGGATAGCTGGACAAGGGGGTGAAATGCTGACAAACATTGGACAGCCCAGCATCTAAGTGATGTGTGATTCTTTCCCTGCAGAATTTGGGTGATTCTCTGAAGGAAGAAGAACTGCCATTGGGTTTCTTTCCTATTTATGAGGGCAGAAATGTGACCTTGGAATTTTAATAATGAAAGAAGGAGAGAGAGATGGGGAAGGATACAACGAGAGAGAGATTAATTATGTGAATTATTTCCCTTGGGGACTGAAGCTGGTCTGGAATTTTTAAAGGAAACAGGTTGGATTGGTTTGACTTGAGAGTTGGGTTAGAGTTTTGGCTTCCTCCCCCATCAGCTCCAGGTAAGGGAAGGAAGTTGGTATCTGGAAAGAGACACTCGGAGGAGACACAAAGACCCATAGGAAACAACACTGGAGACAGACAAGGCTCTGACGTTCACAAGCAAGAGGACTAACCACATGAAACACAAATGCACAGACAAAAGATGCCAACACACAGAAAGTGGAAGGGAAAAAATGTTTATGCCTCAAAGGATCTCATTAGCCTTTTTTGGCACTGAGAACTCATATTCCGCTGATTAACCACCACCACCCACATTTCTTAGCACACTCATTGTTTTACAAGAACAGAGTCATTGAGTTTTTATTACTTTTGACTGTATACTTACACAATGGGTTTGGGAGATACATGAGCACTCTATGCTAGCAAATGGCTGATTCAATACACAATGATTTTATACTGATACATAGCTTTTAGAAAGATACTGAGTCTTGATCTAAAGACGTTGAATTGATGGAGATTCCACCATGCCCCTTGATACATTTTTCCAATCATTAATTTCTTCCTTGTTAAAAAATTGCTCCTTCTTTCTACTTTCAAATTCATCTACCTTCTGCTCCCAGCCAGTGCATCTCCCTCTGCCTTTAGTAAATTAAAGAGCCCTCTTCTATCAGAAATCTCCTCCCCATGTAGGAACTTACAGACTGTGATCAGGCCCCTCTCAGCCTTCTCTTTGTGAGGCCAAGAGAAGATAGCAAACTGCTCCTTAAACATCTAGCTACAATGTGTACAAAGAAACATAGAAGGAAATGTAGTTAGGGGGAACAAATACCGGAGATCTCAGGCTACCACTGGCCGAATGTCTTTGGAGTTTCGCTAAATTATAGATTTTTTTTGGTCCAAAATTGTCATTACATTCTCTGGGCTGGACCTCATTGAGATGAATGGAAATGAAGCTGGTCACCAAACTAAAATAGAAGAGCTGCAGTTTGATGCAGAGAAGCAACATCTAGGTTAGGAAAAGAGCTGCTAGGGAAATGTTTGTGTGGTTTTTTTCTATGCCAGATTTGGACTTTCACCAAGAAAAGAACATGTCACAAAACACAAACAAAAAATCATTTCTCAGGAAGTAATTGTACCCACCAGATCCATAGCCTCCTTCTTCCTAGCCCTGGCCCCAATCTAATGATGGAACCCACCTCTTACCAGGTTCAGGTGTGGTGTGGTTCTCTGGGCCAAAACCAACCATCCCCAAGGCATCCAGGGCAGCCCACTGTCCATCTGTCCTGGTGTGGAGGATGTGCTGGATGGTGGCTCTTTTTGTCTTGGGCTCCCTACAGGTCTCCTCCAGCAGAACACCGGATACAGAGGCCACTCACTGGCTCCAGACTATGTAGCTGAATTCCAAATCTAGCCTTGTTTTTTCTGCTCACACGCAGTGACTAGATATATATATCTGGAAGCACAGCAAAAAGAGAAAGGGAGTGCACACCGAAGACTGAGATTTTGCAAAGTACCTAAAGGGTTTGGATGCCATTGAAATTAGTGGGAAACTGGGCATCTAAATCTCTTTGGTGATTTACATGTGGCGGTCACAACATATGTACCCTTGGGCTGCCGTGCTGTCAGGTAGAGAGGAGATTAGCCAGCTTCCAGTAGGTCATGCTCCCCCAACACAAATTAAAAGTGACTAGGAAAGTGTTATTGACCTCTTCACATAACACAAGAAGCAGGAGTCACTTAATGAAATTAATAGTCTGCAGGTTGAAAACAAACAGAAGGAAATATTTCTTCTCACAACGTACATCAGATCAGTTAGTGGAAGATAGGTCCATCAATAACTATTAGCCAAAATGGTCAGGGATGCAACACCATACTCTGGGTGTCCCAAAATCTCTGATTGCCAGAATGTGGGAGTGGATGACAGGGGCTGGATCACTCTATAATTGCCCTGTTCTGTTCATTCCCTCTGAAGCACTTGGTATTGGCCACTGTCAGAAGTCAAGATCCTGGACTAGATGGACCATTGGTCTGACCCAGTATGGCCGCTCTTATGTTCTTAAAAATGACCCCAGTAATATCCAAACTCACAACACCTGATTGTCAAGACTAGTGCTCTGAGCACTGGAGCCATATCTTAGCACTATAATAGCGTGACAGGGGGCTGATGTGCTCAAATACATTTAACAGCTTGGCATGTGTAAGGGCTGGTCTACACTAGGGGGGGATTGATCTAAAATACTCAACTTCAGCTACGTGAATAGCGTAGCTGAAGTTGAAGTATCTTAGATTGATTTACCTTGGGTCCTCACGGCGCGGGATCGACGTCCGCGGCTCCCCCGTCGACTCCGGTACCGCCGTTCGCACTGGTGGAGTTCCAGAGTCGACGGGGAGTGCGTTCGGGGATCGATATATCACGTCTAGATGAGACACGACATATCGATCCCTGAGAAATCGATCGCTACCCGCCGATAAGGTGGGTAGTCTGTACGTACCCTGAGTGATACGTTATCCTTTCCCTGAAAGATTAGGATGATTCTGTGAAGAAAGAAGAGGTCCCATTAGATGCCTTCAGGTGTCTGCCCTATTTCTAAGGGACAGAAATGTGCCCTTGGAAATTTAATAGTGAAAGAAAGAGAGAGATAGAGAGACTGACTGGTGAGTGTTATAAGTTATGTCCTCTGGGGACTTAAACAAGGACTTTGAGGAAGGAACAGGTTGGTGTGGGAGAGGGGGTCGAACGTTCTGGCTTGCTCCCCTATTTGCTCTATGCTAGTGAAGGAGGGTGGACATTGGAGAGAGACACTAAGAGATGCGCACTCAGATACACATAACACAGACACACACAGGAAACAACACCAGTGACAGAAGTCTCTGACTGACCCAAGCCAGAGACACTACCACACCAATCACAAACACGCACACAAGAGACATAACATCAGACATGCAAGACTCAGACAAGAAAGGAATTCCACTACACAAACGCACACAAGCAAACTCTGAAGTACACAAGAGGGATTCATGGAACAGAAACACACACAAACCCAAATATGAGACATGAAAACATGTGACTCACAAAGGCAAGAGTGTTGGGTTTTCCTTTTTGAGCCATGAATACCAGTAGAAAGGTGCTTGTCCTTGGGTATGTTGTTGCTGTCCATAGAGCAGAAGAAACTACACAGATATAAAGTACCATTATACTGGTATACCTGCACCAAACTAGGGGTTGTAACAGTATGATAGCTAAATTGGTACAAAAACTGCTTGTATCTATTCATCTATCTGCCTACATACCCATTTCTCTCTCTCTCTCTAGACATTTGTACCCACCCAGTTCTGGGAATGTCTGAAGACTGCCAGATGCTACAGGAAAATGAGAAGTTGTCAGTGCAATGAGCATTCCCAGCACGTAACTGCATGGAGCTGTCCAGTTGGGAAGGAGGTCACCAGGTGTTATTACCATGCAAATTGGGTTTCTTCAAAGCTTCTGAACTAGCGAATGTTATAATTTTGCTTAGGCCTGGTCTACACTAAGAAGGGGGGTCGAACTAGGGTACGCAAATTCAGCTACGTGAATAGCGTAGCTGAATTCAAAGTACTCTAGTTCGAACTACTCACCCATCCAGACGCCACGGGATCGAAGTCCGCAGCTCCAAGGTCGACTCCGCCACCGCCGTTTGCAGTGGTGGAGTTCCGGAGCCGACCGCAGCGCTTCCGGAGCTCGAACTATCGCGTCTAGATCAGACGCGATTGTTCGAACTCCGAGAAGTCGAACTCACCGCGTCGACCCGGACAGTAAGTGTAGACCTACCCTTAGTTGGTCATATTGGTCCCTGTTTCAGTCATTCAGTTTCATCGGCTTTGATTAGCCAACTCATCTCTTCACTTCTGGTGGGGATTTGGGACCCAAGTAGGGGGGCTGGAGCCAGGGCTCCTGGGTTCTCTCCCCAGCTCTTGGAGGGACATGGGACCTCCTGGATTAGAGTTGGGGGAGGCTTTGACTCAGGACCGCAGAGTTCTATTCCTGACTCTGAGAGGGGTGGGTGTAATGTGTTCGTGATGGCAAAATAGCATTCAGGCCTGTATATTTGCCTGTGATAGAATTGGGGTTTTGTTTGCCCATTTGATTTTTGATATTCTTGTATTCTTACTAACATGTGTTAACAAAGAACAAAAACTCTGTGTGTTGCTTCTGCCCAACCAGATGGGTTTGTTAGTATAATGAGAAAAGTTAAGGAAGAGGGTTAATGTGCTGCAGGGTTTGGTGGGAATTTAATGAGCGACGGCCTCGACTCCTGTGTCAAAGCAAGGTCAACCAATCAGTCGGGATGGATGAGGGGTTGGGTGAGGTATAAGAAACACTATAAAGCCAAAGAAATGGTGACCCTGGCTGAAACACAACCTCATTCCCTACCCCTCCCATGGGGTACAAAAGAGGTGGTACCGAAGCCCCCAGATTTATGACCCTCCAAAATGGAACGTGACCATAAATTATAAGAAGTGGGGCCAGGGGCCTGCACTACAGGTATAATTAAGCCTGCTAAGAAGGAGGAGATGGGGAAAAAGGGACAGGAAAAAACTCTACTGGTGTTCAGAGCTGTGGATATGCTTGGTAACCCCAATAAACATCACATTGCCTGCACTTCGGGCTCTGGCATTCTGCTTTCTGTCTGTGTGAGAAGAACCACTGGAGGGCAAGGGGAAGTCCCAACAGTGCTTTGAGCAAAGAGAACAGGGAGCCAGGACTTCTGGGTTCTTTCTCCAGTGCCACAGATGTCTGGGTATTCAGGGCTCAGGTTAAAAATTCCCTCCAGAATATTGGTGTCAGCACTAAGCACATGGGCTGGTTCCAGCTGACTTCAAAGTGCAAGGGTAGAAATGTTTTGTGGCAGTGCAATGGCTGCATCACTGGGTCTTGTAAGCAAAGAGTTGCAAGTTCAAATCTTCCTAGGATTTTGAGTGACAATTTCTTTCCTCAAAAAGAACAGGAGTACTTGTGGCACCTTAGAAACTAACACATTTATTTGAGCATAAGCTTTCGTGGGCTACAGCTTATGCTCAAATAAAATTTGTTAGTCTCTAAGGTGCCACAAGTACTCCTGTTCTTTTTGCGGATACAGACTAACACGGCTACTACTCTGAAATTTCTTTTCTACGATCTTCAACCAATGACTTGCAGTTGGACTAGAGCCATCTGCTCAGGGCGAGGTGGGTTTATTACCCACATGGGCTCATATCCACTTCTCAGGCATCATGCGTAAAGTCCTGTTGAGCTCAGTTCCTTTCCTCAAAGTCCATGGGCCATCTGGGGGAAGAAGAAAGGAGGGATTGGAACAAAATGCTCAAATTCTGTCAACCTTGTAAGAGCTGTCGATGCTCAACAAACCCCTCCAGGTCCCAACCGCAGTCCTACTGCACACTGCTCCCTGCAGCACTGCGCCCCCTGGTGCCACACTGGGGTCAGCTGAGACTGTGAAGTTACAGCCCCCTCTCTGCAGCACAGCGCCCCCTGGTTTGAGCTCAATCTGGGAGCAAAAATAGGCTTCTGGAATCTGTGAATTTAAGAAAAGTTTTTGTTTTTTTCTTCTTCCAAGGGCTGTATCTCAGGAAGCTCTTGGTTAAATGGCCCCAAATTTGGACCATCCATAGAAACCCATATCCCCTGCTAGGTGCACCACATTTTAAGGCAATCAGATTCTCAATATAGATTTTAGAGCACTTAAAATTGTCAAGTTTAAAACAGAAAACTGGTCTCAACTGTAGGTGAGCTGTCACTCTGCTATAGTCTGTCTCTATATCTGCCTGTCTACCTATCTAATCTGAGGGATTTGTAGTGCTCAGCCATTGCAGTGTCTGTGTACTAGGTTCCTCTGTTTCCTGAGTAAGCTAACCCCATCAGAGTGCCCCTGCTCCCATCCACACTTCCCTGTCTGGAGATGCGAATCATTCCTCTAAAGCTCTGCAAGCAAACTATTCCAGGAGGTGACCTGTTCTGAGTGCCAGACTTGCCCTGATCCTAGGCCTGTCCAGGGTATGTGTGTGACAGACAGAGATACCCACACCCTGCACACCAGGACTCCAGACACACACTCACTAAGTTTGCAATTGCAGTAAAATCTTTGATTGCAGCCAGAGCAGCAAAATTCCCTCTGAACCCAACCCCAGCAGGAATATCAAGTTGAAGTAGGGAAGTGTAGGGTGTAAACTTCAATACTAATGCCAAAAGGATTGTCAGTAAAACGATGGGTGGGGTTAGAATGTTAAATCATAACAAACTTGCCTGTTCCTTTACTGAATTTAAAAGATACTCACAATTATTTTTATCCAGGATGCTTGGAGAATATAACTGACCTGCTTAGGTTTTTGGTTGCTTAGATATAATTTATGTTATACAGCTATCCTGTATAATGGACACTCGGGGCAGGAGGCTTGTAGTCAGATGCTGCAGTGCTCAGCTGCAATGGCTGAGAGAGAGAGATGAGTTTGTTGGGCATAGAAAGAAAGACCATCAATGTCATTACACTGCAGGCTGAATATACTGTTCTATTACACTGACTGTGTGTGTCTGTCTGTCTGTCTGTCTCCCTGTTCCTCCCTCTGGTGACTCTCTTTAGCAATTAAAACAGCTAACCCATTAGGCACAGCTAAACTCAGTTCTGCTTTTAGATGTGGTGGAGAAAGCATTGGCTGTTGGTGCTGAAAATCCCTGCTTGCAGCTGCAGATCCTGTGTGTTTGGATTGGTTTGGAAATTTGTTACACACAGACACAAGCACACACACAGCTGACACCATTTCCACACCCAGTCCCCAGACAGAGCAGACACATTCTATACTAACACCCTGCCAAAGTGATCCGAGGGCATTGCATTTCACTGTGATGTTGTGATCCATGGGATATGCCCCTCCTCCCTCCCTTCAGAAGCTCTTGGCAGGATTGGGGGCAGGGTTGAGGAGGAGGCATGACAGTGGAGCTAGGCTTGCACAACAAAAAAAACAAACAAACCTAGAGAGCCTGACTCCCTTGCAGCAGATCTATGGTGAAGATACAATCTGGGACGCCTGGGGCCCTAAGAATTAATTCTCAGACACTCCCTTGTACAAAACTCCTGCTGACTGTACAAAAGGCTCAGTCTAGATGGGAGCTGAACTCACAATTCCTGCTTTAAAAGGCCAGGGCACTAAATCAGGTGTGAGTCACACAGGGTGATACTGACAATGTCTAGTGCAGGTGCAGTCTGCAGGGTCAGAGCTGCAAAGAGGGGCAGAGAGTGAGACTCATATACAGTGATATTTTAAAATGATTTTTTGTTAGCTCCTAGCCAGGGCTCTCCCTGGTAAATGCCCTGGGCTGGGCTGGGCTGCAAGGACAGTTGATTTGCCCACAGGCTTGTAGTTGGGTGACAAGGGGTGGGAGCTGCTAGACACACACAAAATCACTCCACCACATGCTAAGGAAGACGGTCATCCTCAGACATGCACAACCTCAGCATCCCCGTCTCCATGGCAAATCCTCCAGGAGCAAGGAGCAGCCGTGTATCTCTATGTGGCTGGATGACAGAGGGCACAGGTGGGGGTACAGCACTGACCTTGACTAGCTACCTGGAGGTGAAAACTGTCTGAGCTTTGTCCCCACGGGGATTCTAGAGAGAGAAGCCTTTTTACTATTATTATTTTCTCAGTGAAGGCTCAAGTTGTGTGTGACTTTTCTCTGTCGTGGGCCAATGCAAGTCAGGAGGGGTGGGGATCTGGGGGCACAAAGGCAAAAGAAAGCAAAAAACCCCACAAACACACAGAGTGTCTGCTATACACACACAACACAAAACACACACAGTATGTTTTTCACACACTCACACCCATACAACCTCACACAAATAAAGTGATCAGCTTTAAAATGTAGCCAATGGAGGGTGTTTGTGCAGGTAGATATGAGTACAGATGTGGGACTGGGGTTTTTTATGTGTCGGAGGAGGGGAGTTCTATGGGAATGTATCTCTGGGTGAATATGTGCAAATATCTCTTAAGTCTAGGAATTGCTGCCAATATTGAGGGGTTGTTGGCCATTTATCTAAAGCACAACTGGCAACTATAATTGTGCCATGGACAAACAGACACAAACATTCACAGACAAATGCACAGCTGTCACACCCAGCTCTCACACCCACTTACATTCACACAGAGACACAAAGAAACACAGCACAGAGACAAAGAGTTTGTTTAAAGCTAAAACCCAGGAGGGGAGTGGGATTAGAGTGGGGCTGGGACCCAGGACTCCAGGGTTCTATACCACTTCAGTGAAGGGAGTGGTGTCTAGTGGTTAGCGCAAAGTAGAGTTGGTTCTAGACCTAGCTCGTGTGCAGAGTGGTTACTCACAGCTCTAGGAAGGAGTGGGGTTCAATAGAGATCAGAACCAGGACGCCTGGGTTCAGTACACATATCTGAATGATTTACAGTACAGCATCCTCCAGTAGATGTTACAACACAAGCCCTGACCTGCCTTCCCAGGTTTTCCCCTCCATATTGCCCACACCCTGACACTACGCTGCTCCCAGAGGCCTGGGCACTGTCCGGTAACTCAAACATCGGTTCAGGCACAAGGCGGAATCTCAGCAGCTTCCCCTTCCATGGTGCAATGGCTCAGCTGACTATAACGCTACTACCCTGCCATACTGCCGTAGCCATCAGCAGTTAAGGATGCTTTAACCATTAGAGAGTCAGGGATGGGAGTTTTGTCCTTCCCTGAAGCTTGGCATTATGCAGACAATAAGGAAAGGTTCCTGCATGACATTAGCGTCACAGTATTAAGGTCTGCCTATCCATCCATCCATCCCCAGACACATCAATGTATTGCCATACCCACCACTCTACCTATCACAGCAGCAAAGAATCCTGTGGCACCTTATAGACTAACAGACGTTTTGCAGCATGAGCTTTCGTGGGTGAATACCCACTTCTTCGGATGCAAGTAGTGGAAATTTCCAGGGGCAGGTTTATATATGCAAGCAAGAAGCAAGCTAGAGATAACGAGGTTAGTTCAATCAGGGAGGATGAGGCCCTGTTCTAGCAGTTGAGTGAAAACCAAGAGAGGAGAAACTGGTTCTGTAATTGGCAAGCCATTCACAGTCTTTGTTTAATCCTGAGCTGATGGTGTCAAATTTGCAGATGAACTGGAGCTCAGCAGTTTCTCTTTGAAGTCTGGTCCTGAAGTTTTTTTGCTGCAGGATGGCCACCTTAAGATCTGCTATTGAGTGGCCAGGGAGGTTGAAGTGCTCTCCTACAGGTTTTTGTATATTGCCATTCCTAATATCTGATTTGTGTCCATTTATCCTTTTCCTTAGAGACTGTCCAGTTTGGCCGATGTACATAGCAGAGGGGCATTGCTGGCATATGATGGCATATATAACATTGGTGGACGTGCAGGTGAATGAACCGGTGATGGTGTGGCTGATCTGGTTAGGTCCTGTGATGGTGTCGCTGGTGTAGATATGTGGGCAGACACCATGCAAGGCACTGCATTTAGCCGTATGGAGTGGAAATCCATCAACCTCATGAAGAAATTTGCACAAATACAGACGGATATCATCTTCCTTTCCAAATGTAAACGGATGGACATCATACCTAATGGACTAAAGGTAAAAAATCCACTGCTATCTACATACTACACAGACCACAGTGAGAGATTATGCCATACTCTATCAAAGAAACTGAGGAACCACCTGATCAGCATCCTATACAGCAAACAGGAAAACATCAAAAAAGAGCTCTCCAACCTGGAGACTCTCATCAATAACCAAACTTCCATACAAACGGACTTCACTACAATAAGACAGGAGATCTACATTACTCACTTCACCTCTCTACAAAGGAAAAAGGACTGTAAGCTGTGTAAACTCCTACCTGCTACATGGGGCCACAACCGTGGTACCCCTAACCCACCCAGCAATATTGTCAATCTATCCAACCACACACAGCCCAGAAGAAACGTCTGTCCTATCTCGGGGACTCTCTTTCTGTCCTGCCACCCCCACCAACATGATACAGTTCTGCGGCGATCTGGAAGCCTACTTTCGCCGTCTCTGACTCAAAGAATACTTTCAGGACAACACTGTACAGCGCACTGATACACAGTTACCCTCCCACCAACAGCACAAAAAGAAGAACTCCACATGGACTCCTCCTGAGGGTCGAAATGACAGTCTGGACCTATACATTGAATGCTTCCGCCGACGTGCACAGGCAGAAATTGTGGAAAAACAACATCGCTTGCCTCAAAACCTAAGTCGTGCAGAACGCAATGCCATCCACAGCCTCAGAAACCATCCTGACATTATAATCAAAGAGGCTGATAAAGGAGGTGCTGTTGTCATCATGAACAGGTCTGACTACCAAAAGGAGGCCGCCAGACAACTCTCCAACACCAAATTCTACAGGCCACTTCCCTCAGATCCCACTGAGGAATACACTAAGAAACTGCACCATCTACTCAGGACACTCCCTACACCAACACCGGAACAAATCAACATACCCTTAGAGCCCCGACCAGGGCTATTCTATCTACTGCCCAAAATCCACAAACCTGGAAATCCTGGACGCCCCATCATCTCGGGCATTGGAACTCTCACTGCAGGACTGTCTGGATATGTGGACTCTCTACTCAGACCCTATGCCACCAGCACTCCCAGCTATCTCCGTGACACCACTGATTTCCTGAGGAAACTACAATGCATTGTATCAGAGGGGTAGCCATGTTAGTCTGGTTCTGTAAAAGCAGCAAAGAATCCTGTGGCACCTTATAGACTAACAGACGTTTTGCAGCATGAGCTTTCGTGGGTGAATACCCACTTCTTCAGATGCAAGTCTTGCATCTGAAGAAGTGGGTATTCACCCACGAAAGCTCATGCTGCAAAACGTCTGTTAGTCTATAAGGTGCCACAGGATTCTTTGCTGCTTTTACAATGCATTGGTGACCTTCCAGAAAACACCATCCTGGCCACCATGGATGTAGAGGCTCTCTACACAAACATCCCACACGCTGATGGAATACAAGCTGTCAGGAACAGTATACCTGATGATGCCACAGCACAACTGGTTGCTGAGCTCTGTGCCTTTATCCTCACACACAACTATTTCAAATTTGATGACAATATATATCTCCAGATAAGTGGCACCGTTATGGGCACCCGCATGGCCCCACAATATGCCAATATTTTTATGGCTGACCTGGAACAACGCTTCCTCAGCTCCCGTCCACTCACGCCCCTTCTCTACCTACGCTACATTGATGACATCTTCATCATCTGGACCCATGGGAAGGAGACTCTGGAAAAATTCCACCACGATTTCAACAGCTTCCACCCCACCATCAACCTCAGCCTGAACCAATCTACACGGGAGGTCCACTTCCTAGACACTACGGTGCAAATAATTAATGGTCACATTAACACCACCCTATACCGAAAACCTACCGACCGCTATGCCTACCTTCATGCCTCCAGCTTCCATCCCGGGCACACCACAAGATCCATTGTCTACAGCCAAGCACTGAGGTACAACCGCATCTGCTCTAACCCCACAGACAGAGACCAACACCTAGAAAATCTCCACCAAGCATTCTCAAGACTACAGTACCCACACGAGGAAATAAGGAAACAGATCAACAGAGCCAGACGTGTACCCAGAAGCCTCCTACTGCAAGACAAACCCAAGAAAGAAACCAACAGGACTCCACTGGCCATCACATACAGTTCCCAGCTCAAACCCCTCCAGCGCATCATCAGGGATCTACAAACCATCCTGGACAATGATCCCACACTCTCACAGGCCTTGGGTGGCAGGCCAGTCCTCGCCCACAGACAACCTGCCAACCTGAAGCATATTCTCACCAGTAATTGCACACCGCACCATAGTAAC
Organism: Mauremys mutica; assembly: GCF_020497125.1. Lineage (NCBI taxonomy): Eukaryota > Metazoa > Chordata > Testudines > Geoemydidae > Mauremys > Mauremys mutica. Next base: position 36,683,204 of record NC_059084.1, read on the forward strand.
TCTAACTCAGGAACCAATCCATGCAACAAACCTCGATGCCAACTCTGCCCACATATCTACACCAGCGACACCATCACAGGACCTAACCAGATCAGCCACACCATCACCGGTTCATTCACCTGCACGTCCACCAATGTTATATATGCCATCATATGCCAGCAATGCCCCTCTTCTATGTACATCGGCCAAACTGGACAGTCTCTAAGGAAAAGGATAAATGGACACAAATCAGATATTAGGAATGGCAATATAAAAAAAACCTGTAGGAGAGCACTTCAACCTCCCTGGCCACTCAATAGCAGATCTTAAGGTGGCCATCCTGCAGGAAAAAAACTTCAGGACCAGACTTCAAAGAGAAACTGCTGAGCTCCAGTTCATCTGCAAATTTGACACCATCAGCTCAGGATTAAACAAAGACTGTGAATGGCTTGCCAATTACAGAACCAGTTTCTCCTCTCTTGGTTTTCACTCAACTGCTAGAACAGGGCCTCATCCTCCCTGATTGAACTAACCTCATTATCTCTAGCTTGCTTCTTGCTTGCCTATATAAACCTGCCCCTGGAAATTTCCACTACTTGCATCCGAAGAAGTGGGTATTCACCCACGAAAGCTCATGCTGCAAAACGTCTGTTAGTCTATAAGGTGCCACAGGATTCTTTGCTGCTTCTACAGAACCAGACTAACACGTCTACCTATCACAGAATCGTAAGTCTGGGAGGGACCTCGAGAAGTCAACTAGTCCAGTCCCCTGCACTCATGGCAGGACTAAGTATTATCTAGACTGTTCCTGACAGGTGTTTCTCTAACCTGCTCTTAGAAATCTCCAGTGATGGAGATTCCACAGGCTACCTAGGCAATTTGTTGCAGGGCTTAACAACCTTGACGGTTAGAAAGTTTTTCCTAATATCCAACTTAAATCTCCCTTGCTGCAGTTTAAGCCCATTGCTTCTTGTCCTATCCTCAGAGGTTAAGGAGAACAAGTTTTTCCCCTCCTCCTTGTAACAACCTTTTTATATACTTGAAAACTATTATCATGTCCCCTCTCAGTCTTCTCTTCCCCAGATGAAATGAACCCAATTTTTTCAGTCTTCCCACATCATTCATGTTTTCTAGACCTTTAATTATTTCTGTTGCTCTTCTCTAGACTTTCTCCAATTTGTCCACATCTTTCCTGAAATGTGGCACCCAGAACTGGACACAATACTTCAGTTGAGGCCTAATCAGCGCAGAGTAGAGAGGAAGAATTACTTCTTGTATCTTGCTTACAACACTCCTGCTAATATAGGCCAGAATGATGTTCGCTTTTTTCCAACAGCGTTACACTGTTGACTCGTATTTAGCTTGTGATCCACTATGACCCCCAGATCCCTTTCCACAGTGCTCCTTCCTAGGCAGTCATTTCCCATTTTCTATGTGTGCAACTGATTGTTCCTTCCTAAGTAGAGTACTTTGCATTTGTCCTTATTGCATTTATCCTTATTGAATTTAATCCTGTTTACTTCAGATCATTTCTCCAGTTTCTACAGATCATTTTGAATTTTAATCCTATCCTTCAAAGCACTTTCAACCCCTACCAGCTTGGTATCATCCACAAACTTTATAAGTGTTCTCTCTAGGCCATTATCTAAATCACTGGTGAAGATATTGAACAGAACTGGACCCAGAACTGATCCCTGGGGAACTCTACTGGATATACCTTTCCAGCTGGGCTGTGAACCACTGATAACCAGGGCCGGCTCCAGGCACCAGGTGAGCAAGCTGGTGCTTGGGGCGGCAGATTCTAGGGGGCGGATTCCGCCCAATCCTAGGGCGGCACAGACGCTTTTTTGTTGTTGTTGTTTGCTGCTCTGGCCGCCCTGTAGGGGGCAGAGGAGGGGAGCGCCCTGCAGCAAATTCGGCAGGGCAGCCCGCGTCCTTCCTTCCCCACCAACTGGAGCAGCGCAGAGCCCTGCCGGCAGGCGGCACGGAGGTCGGGGCTGCGGGGTGAGCACCCCGCTGAAGCCCTGGTTGCCCCCCTTCTCTCTCTCCCACCTCGCTCCCTCCCCTTCCCCCCATTAGACCGGGCGAGCGCTCTGCAGCACAGGGAGTCCCCTGGCTCCAGCCGCCGTGTAGGGTTTTTTTTGTTTTGTTCTCCCCTGCTTTGCCGGCCGTGCCGTTCCCCCACCCCAGCTTTGCCGCTCCAGCCGTACAGTTTTTTTGGTTTTTCCCCCATCCTGCTTTGCCATTCCAGCTGCGCTGTTTTTTTTTTTGTCCCCCCCTCCCTGCTTTGCTGCTCTGGCTGCGCCGTGTTTTCTTTTTCTTTTTTTTCTTCACCTGCTTTGCCGCTCCAGCCGCCCTGTTTTCCCCACCCCCCCAACCCCGCTTTGCTTTTCCAGCCGCGCCGTTTTTTTGTTCCCCCCACCCCGCTTTACCGCTCTGGCCCCGCTGTGGGGTTTTTTTTGTGTTTTTTCCCTGCTTTGCCGCTCCGGCAGCCCCTCCCCGCCTTTTTTTTTGCTTGGGGAGGCAAAAAAGCCAGAGTCGGCCCTGCTGATAACTACTTTCTGGAAGCAGTTTTCCAAACAGTTATGCACACACCTTATAGTAGCTCCATCTAGGTTGTATTTCCCTAGTTTGTTTATGGGACGGTCATGTGAGACCACATGAAAAGCCTTACTAAAGTCAATATATACCACATCTACCACTTCTCCCCATCCACAAGGATTGTTACCCTGTGAACAAAAGCTATTGGGTTGGTTTGACATGATTTTTCTTGACATATCCATGCTGACTGTTACATATCTCCTTATTATCTTCTAGGTGTTTTCAAATTAATTGCTTAACTATTTGCTCCATTATCTTTCAGGCTACTGAAGTTAAGATGACTGGACTGTAATTCCCCGGGTTGTCCATAGGCAGACACAGTATACGCGGCTGCATAGGGCACCCGATGTCCTGGTTCCTCCTCTCCACCCACTCACTCCTCAGCTGGCTGGCTGAGCGATCCGGCTCGGGCAGGGCCTCATGGGGTCGGAAGTGAGAGTTTGCACATGAGTGAGCAGGGGGAGACAGGCCAGGTGTAGGGAGGGGGTAGGCAAGGCTGGGAACAGAGTGGGGGGTGGATACTCGGAGTCTGGGAAGAGAGGAGGGAGCTGAGCTCAGAGGGTAGACCTGGGCATGGGACTTTGGGGAGCGGGGGGCGGAGGAGGAACCAGGCTGAGGATGGCTCAGGGGAGCCGGGCTGGGAAGGGAATAGAGAAGGGGGATGTCTTTGTCTGGCTTAGTGAGCAAGCAGGGAACGCGGTAGGGCCTCCTGGGGAGCAGGCTGGTGGCCCCAGGGAGAGCAGCTGCACCTGCAGCCCCACACTGCACCTGCAGTGCACCTCTGCTGCTCACATGCCCTGCACCACTGGCACCTCCCTGCACTGTCTTTCCTAGTCTCCTTTTCTCTCCGCCTTCCTCTTCTCTGAAGTTTAAGCCCAGATGCCAAGAACCCCCTTTGAACCGTCACCTTTCCTCTCCTCCCTTCCCCAGCAAGGGTCAGCAGCAGTGGGCTGGGAGGAGGGAGAGGCACACACACAACCAGGCTGGGGAGGAGGGAAAATAAAAGAAGGGGGTGTTTGCTTTTCCTGCACAGTCACAACATTCCAGTGTCAACAGGAGGAAACTGACACTAAAACAGTGGGAGGAGGGGGATGTACTTGGAGCAGAAAAGCAGCAATCCGGGCTGCAGAGTGCAAGGGAGGGAGCGACCTCTTAGCTGGGGAGGAAGATGGACTCGCACTTCATACGGCTGGAGTGACTGAAAACTTTTATTTAGGGAAAAGGGACAGGAATTTTTTTCTTGTGGATCCAAGTATCTCCAGGGCTGTCTCTTAAGGTGGTCGCATTTTGAATGAGGGTGAGTGGTAAACAGCGCAGAGCTGAGTGGGATTTTAAAGGTCCCTTGAGTATTCTAGGATGCATTTCATCAGGCCCTGGCTACTTGAAGAAAGTAATTTTTGTTCACAGAATCCCCCCAGAAGTAGAGCTCCTGCCTTGTGGGTAGAGGCTGAGGGGCTGTGTGACCCCCAACCCCAGATCCAGGAAGATATTTGGGGGTGGGGGGAGGACCGTGTGAAATGCAGCCCCGTGACTGATGGAGAGGCTGGGAGCAGCTTGACAAAAGCTCCTCTGTAGCCAGCTGGGAAGAAGCTGTGAGGACATGATAGAAACAGCGGGTCAGGGACCTGGGGAAGACCCCGACGGGCAGGGACAGGTAGGGGCAGCCCAGGGAAGCAGCAAGAGATTGAAGGGACAATCCTTTGCTGCCCAAAACAGGATCCCTGGGCTGGAGTCCGGAGGAGGGACCTGGGTTCCCCTAGCGTTCCCCAGACCAAGGGAGAAGGGCAGGCTGCCAGGGGCACCATTGATGAGCCCCTGATGAGAGCCGATGGCCTGGTATCAAAGCCACCAGAAATGGGTTTTCCCTGTGGTTTGGGCCAGACCCTAGATTATTCTGAAAGGGGCAAGAGCCGAGAGCAACCTGGCCAGAGGAGCAGGTCAGAGCTGCCAAGGGATCCTCAGTGGCCTGACCAGCCGTTTAGCAGTGCTGGAGTGGGAAAAAGCCCCATGATGCTGCACCTGGCTCAGAGGGGACACCTGGATTGTGAGTAGCTTTGTCCTGGGGTGTTCCTGCTGGGGAGCCCCTGAACCCTGGAGAAGCATTCCATATAAGAACATAAGAACAGCCATACTGGATAAGATCAAAGGTTCATCTAGCCCAGTATCCTGCCAATGCCAGGTGCCCCACAGGGAATGAACAGAATAGGTTACCATCAAGTGATCCATCCACTGTCACCCCTTCCCAGCTTCTGTCAAACAGAGGCTAGGGACACCATCCCTGCCCAACCTAGCTGATAGTCATTGATGGACCTATCCTACATGAATTTATCTAGTTTGTTTTTGAACTCTCTTATTGTCTTGGGTTTCACAACATCCTCTGGCAAAGAGTTCCACAGGTTGACTGTACGTTGTATGAAAAAATACTTCCTTTTGTTTATTTTAAACCTGCTACCTATTAATTTCATTTGGTGAACCCTAGTTATTGTGTTATGAAGAGTAAATAACACTTCCTTATTTACTTTCTTCACACCAGTAATGATTTTATAGACCTCTATCATATCCCCCCTTAGTCATCTCTTTTCCTAGCTGAAAAGTCTCCTCTTATTAATCTCTCCTCATACGGAAACTGTTCCATACTCCTAATAAATTTTAATTGCCCTTTTATGAACTTTTTCCAATTCAAATATATCTTTTTTGACGTGGGGGTGATCACATCTGCACACAGTAGTCAAGGTGTGGGCATACCATGTGTCATAAATAAACAGATCAGGGTTAAGGTCTCTTTTACCTGTAAAGGGTTAACATGAAGTACCTGATGACCACCTGACCCGAGGACCAATCAGAGACAAGATTTTTTCAAATCTCTGTGGAGGGAAGCCTTTGTCTGTGTTCTTTGTTAGGGCTCTCTTTGGATCTAAGAGAGGACAGTCATGTCTCCAAGTTCTCCTGGAGTAGTTTCTACTATTTAATAGTGAGTATTAATTAGAAAGGCGAATTAGTCTTTTAAGTTGTTTTCTACTGTCGAAGAAAAACTAAGTTCTCGCTTTTTGTTTGGCTGCAGCAAAATTAAATACTTTATTTATTTCTCTAGTGAACACAAGAGGGAGAGAGTGTCAGGAACTGGGTTGCCCCTTGTCCCGGACGGATCTCTCTCAATTAGTAAACAATCATAGCAATTATTTATACCTTTGTTACAGACAGTGGCTAGCAAACCTGGAGACAGTAAAAGTAAACATTTGCATTTGTTTATACATAAGCCTATTCGCTATCTTATTTGTCTTCAATACTAGAACAGAAAACAAAACTGCAGTTTACAAGGTCGTAATGACTCTTCACACAATTCACTCTGTACCATCTTAAGATCCCTTCAAACCTATATTAATTAATTCTTGGCCTCCACACTACATTTGCAATTGTGTGTTTGCTAAAGGAAATTCTTTATTCCTGTTTGCTGTTACTTTGCTTTTACTGAGAAAGAAAGGAGGGGGGATTCTCTCCAGAGATTGATAAATTTAGACCCTGTATGGTTCTATCTTGGATTACAGAGACAAGTTACTTTCTTTTTATTCTTTAATAAATTCTTTTCTTTTCTATTAAGGACTTGTTTGGTCTTTCCTTGGGTGGATTCTCAGGGAAAGAGAAGGGGGAGGTATCCCTCTGTAGTTAAATCCCGATATCTCTCCTAGGAAAAGGGAGGGGGAGGAAGCAGGGGGAATGGTTTATTTCTCCTGGGTGTAAGAACTCCATGGATTTGGGGCTCTTGGAATCCCCTAGGATTTTGGGGAAGGACTGTGTCTCAATCCACATATCTGATTGAGTGGTGGCAGCTTACTAGATCTAAACTAGGATTTTAGTTTAGAGGGAAACCAAGTCAGGTCCCCACATTGGAGCCCAACAGTTCCAAGTGGGGGTGAGACCTATGACACCATGGATTTATATAGCGGCAGTATGTTATTTTCTGTCTTATTATCTATCCTTTTCTTAATGATTCTGAACATTCTGTTAGGGCTTTTTTGACTGTCACTGCACATTGAGTGGATGTTTTCAGAGAACTCTCCACAATGACTCCAAGATCTGTCTTGAGTGATAATTTAGACCCCATCATTTTGTATGTATAGTTAGGATTATGTTTTCCAATGAGCATTACTTTGCATTTATCAACATTGAATTTCATCTGCCATTTTGTAGCCCATCCACTCAGTTTTGTGAGGTCCCTTTGTAACCCTTCACACTCTGCTTTAGACTTAACTATCTAGAGTAGTTTTTTATCATCTGCACATTTTGCCACCTCAGTGTTTACCCCCTTTTCCAGATCATGTATGAACATGTAGAATAGGACTGGTCCCAGTACAGACCCCTGGTGGACACAACTATTTACCTCTCTCCATTCTGAGAACTGACCATTTATTCCTACCCTTTGTTTCCTATCTTTTTAACCAGTTACCAATCCATGAGAGAACCTTCCCTCTTATCCCATGACAGCATATTTTGCTTAAGACCCTTTGGTGAGAGCATGACACTCTGTATCCTAAAGCAACACTCTGGCACCCTCATATTCACCAGGGTGATATAATGATCATATGTTTTGTACACAGTATGCCTTGTAAGATATCATTTTAAAAGCCTTGATCTGTTGACTATTAATATCCTTTTGGATTGTATGTGCTATCGTTGTATGGGAAGTTATGAAGTTTTGCTATGTGTGTGTTACTGAAGTATGTTGTGAGGTTGGGAACACTCACAACCAGCCTTTTAGGTAGAACAATGGAGCAGCCAGATGCTGATGATGGCCCATTAAGGGAAATACACACTCACAAGGACTAACCCAGGAATTATATACAATGGAGACCTCTCAGAGACAGCATGTAAACAATGGAGACCATTTGATTCAGGTCATAGCAAAAGATGTCTCCAGCAAGCTGGAGAAACCTATAAAGGAGGGGATATGACATCATCATTGGTCCTCATTCCCCCCTCCCCTCCTGCCCAAATCAACACTTGCGCACTCATCTGGAGAACAAAGACTGAACTGGGGGAGGTGGTGCCAGGTTGAGGGGATTTCCAGCCTGTCTAAGGAAGATCTATGACCTGCTTGTATTGTCTATCAGGGTGAGACACTGCTTGATTCAAATCCTGTCTAGGTCACAGAGCTCAGATTGTGATTTTACTTTTTATTTCTTAGATAACCAACTTTGAGCTGTACGCTTACTACTTACAGTCACTTAAAATCTATCTTTCCGTAGTTAATACATCTGTTTTATATTTTACCTAAAACGGTGTGTGTTGCTTGAAGTGCTTGGGGAATCTGCTCAGTTTACAAAAGCTAGTGCATTCCACTTTCCTTTGTAGAGGTGGTGGATTTGGTAATAAACTTACACTAGTCAGTCTTCTAATCAGGGCAAGATCGTACAGCCCCGGGGTCCTAGGCCGGGGAGCTGGGGAGATTGGCTGGAGCCTCTCTATTGTTGGTTCATGAGTGGCTAGGGGAAGCATTCATGTAACTCCATCTGAGTGTGTCCCTGCTTGTAAATGTCTGTGTAGGTGCAGAACCTAGCAGTGTTTGCAGCATGTCATGGCATCACAGTGTGACAGGAAGCCCAGGTTGATAGGCCAGAGGGCTCAGTGGTACAACAGTTCCAGGTTGCACCCCAGGGAACCCGTCACAGAGGGACTTTGTCAAAGGCTTTCTGAAAATCTAAGTACACTATATCTACTGGATCCCCCTTGTCCACATATTTGTTGAACCCCTCAAAGAATTCTAGTAGATTCATGAGTCGTGATTTCCCCTTTACCAAAGGCATGTTGACATGATCATGTCCATCTATGTATCTGATAAATCTGTTCTATACTATAGTTTCAACCAGTTTGTCCAGTACTGAAGTTAAGCTTACTGGCTGGTAATTGGCAGGATTGCATCTGGAATCCTGCCAAAAAACTGGTGTCGCATTAGCTGTCCTCCAGTCATCTGGTATAGAAGCTGATTTAAATGATATGTTACATGCCACAGTTAGTAGTTCCAGCTCCCAGAAGGCTCTGGTACCCAAGGAGTTTCCGTGGTCAGTGCCAGAGGTGGGAACAGAATCCAGCTCCCAGCCCCCTTAGCCTGATCAGTGGCAGGAGATGGGCTTGGTGTGGGGAGCACAGGCTGCAGGAATGTGAAGGGTTATCAGGGAAGGGTGCCAGCAGCAGCGGAGGAGGGTGGCAGGGGGAGTTTACCTCCCTGTCTAGCACCCACAGCTCCTTCCCTGGCATCACCCTGGGAGTCTCCGAATCTGTCTGCAGTGCAGAGACTTCACATGACACCCCCCAGGAAAGAATCACATCACAGCCGACTGCTGTGCTGGGAGCTATGCACAAAGGCTGTGTGGCTCAGGGGTTCATGCCCTGCTCTTGTAACCTGTGAGTTCACATCTCCTTTTGGGAGGGGGGAGTTCCTCAGTAAATGAATTAACTAAAAGTCCATTTCACCCTGTGGTCATTTTATCCTCCCCACCCTTGGCCAAACCCTGAGCAAGCCCTGATCCCAATTGTTTTGTAATCTCACCCACCCATAACACTAATAGTGACCAGCAGCTGTCCAATAACAGTGTGGAATACACCTTAAAGGAAGGTGTCATTAATTAACAAATCAATTAACTAATTCATTAACTACTTGGTCAATGTTCCTGCAGGGAGCTGGTCCCGGGACTTTCCCCAGCTCTTGATTTGCTGAATAAAAATTTCCTCCGGAGGGCAGAAGTTGAAATCTCCCCACCTGGTATCTGAATGCCACTCCCAGCTGCTTTTGGGTGATAGAGCCTAGAAAAAGAGCTGAGTTGTGGTTTCCCCAGAGGAGCTAATGGTGAATTCCCACCACAGGGTGTTAGGATATAGATATTCAGGCCTGTCTGCAAGGCCTATACTTTAAGAATTTAGGTGTATTCTTATCACTTAGTTAATTATAGAGGTATAAAAGAAAGAATCAAGATCACTGTCTGTGGAATGGCCTTCTCTTACTGTGACAGGCTAAGGCCTTCAGCTAAGATGTAAAAAAAAAAAACATTAGGCAGCCATAAGCTGGGAAGTGTCTGGTCACATCCTCACATTCCAAACTAGTCACATTGAAATAAGGTGCTATTGGGCTGTTAGGAATACAATCCTGTCCTGATATTCCTATCACCTCCAGAGAAAGGGAAGAGCCTAGAAGATGTAAAAGGAAACTTAGTTTGATCGCCTCCTGTCTGGCAAGAACTCACTTATCAATAGACACAGCTGGAGAACCCTTATGTCTGTATAGATGTAGTTGTGAAATCCTCACTTCTATAATGTTTTGTATGTTTATTTGCATGGTCTCTGTCTGATTCTCTAATTGTTTCTGTCTACTGTATAATTAATTTTGTTGGGTGTAAACCAATGAAGGTGGTGGAATATAATTGGTTAAATAACCATGTTACAATATGTTAGGATTGGTTAGTTAAATTTCAGTAAAATGATTGGTTAAGGAATAGCTAAGCAAAACTCAGGTTTTACTATATAGTCTGCAGTCAATCAGGAAAGTGTGTGGGGGGGAATGGGAACAGGGACTGCGGATGGGGGAATTGGGATCATGTTTTGCTAAAGGGGGGATGGGAACAGGGACAGGGACACAGGCAAGGCTCTGTGGTGTCAGAGCTGGGAAGGGGGACACTGAGGAAGGAAACTGGAATCATACTTGCTGGAAGTTCACCCCAATAAGCATCTAATTGTTTGTGCCTTTGGACTTCGGGTATTGTTGCTCTCTGTTCATGCGAGAAGGACCAGGGAAGTGAGAGGGTGAAGGAATAAGCCCCCTAACACAGGGGGTGCAAAAGGTCTGAGTTCAGTTCAAGGAGAGCGCCATGCAGTGCCAATTAGAGGTCACTTATCAGCCATGCTGTATTATACGTACATTGCTTATAGGTCTCTCGGAGATATGATTCTTATTTTGCTTGTGACAGATCCTGGGTTCAAATCCTGGTTGAGACCATTTCTTGGCAAATTGTACTGTCAAGAGGACAGTTATTATTACAGAAGATGCAAGTTGGTCTAAAATCAATTTTGAAATCTATTTGTCCAAACTAAATTTAATATGACCAAATGTGAAGTCATATATCCAGGAACATAAGAACATAAGAATGGCCATACTGGGTCAGACCAAAGGTCCATCTAGCCCAGTATCCTGTTTTCTGACAGTGGCCAATGCCATGTGTCCCAGAGGGAATGAACACAACAGGTTATCATCAAGTGATCCATTCCCTGTGGCTCATTCCCAGCCTCTGGCAAACACAGGCTTGGGACACTAGCCTTGCCCATCCTGGCTAATAGCCAGGGCCTATCCTCCATGAATTTATCTAGTTCTTTTTTGAACCTTGCCATAGTCTTGGCCTTCACAACATCCTCTGGCAAAGAATTCCACAGGTTGACTATAGTTGTGTTAACAAATCCATGGAGGTCATACTGATAACATGGGGATCTCTACCCTGAGAGGTAGTGATTTTGAAACAGCTTTGGAGGTTGTCATAAATATAAAGAAAAGGGTAGCATAAAATCCCTCTTTGGCAGCTGTACTGAATTGCTTTACCAGTAAGGGGTTAAGTAGCTCAAATCACCTAATTGGCACCTGACCAGAAGGATGCATGAGGAAAGAAAATATTTTCAAATCTGGGAGGGGGGGAGAATTTGTTTGTAGCTCTCTTTGTTTGTTCCCTCTCCGAACGGAGAGAGAGAGACCAAGCAGGTACAACATCTCCTGAAAGTATACCTGAAATGATCCATCTAAAATCTCAGAAATTGTAAGTAAGGCAAAGAAATGCATTAGGTTATCTTTTGTTTTAGCTTGTGAATTTTCCTATGCTACAAAGGTAGTTTTGTTCCTGTTTTTATAACTGTGAAGCTGAGTCCAGAGAGGAGTCCTCCGTGTTTTAAAGCTTTTTATTACCCTGTAAAGTTACCTTCCATTCTGATTTTGCAGGTGTGATTCTTTAACTTTTTTCTTTATAATAAATTTCTTCTTTTAAGAACATGATTGATTTTAGAGTCCTAAAGATAAAGGGTCTGATCTGTACTCACATTGCTAAGGCAATTAGTTGGTATATTATTCTCAAGCCTCTCCAGGAAAGGGGATGAAGAGGCTTGGGGTGATATTTTGGGGGGATAGGGATTCCAAGTGACCCTACCCTGAATTTTTGTGTAAATCACTTAGTGGTGGCAGCAATACCATCCAAGGACAAGGAAAGGAATTTGTGCCTTAGGGAAGTTTTTTACCTAAACTAGTAGAATATAAGCTTAGGGGGTCTTTCATGTGGGTCCCCACATCTGAACCCCAGAGTTCAGAGTGGGGGCGAACCCTGACAGAGGTCATGAAGAATAATTAGCTGAACAGAAGCTCCTGGTACAATGCTGGAGCCAAAAGGGCAAATGAGATCCTTGGATGCATAAATTGTGGAATCTCCCCTAAGAGCAGAAGTCACCTTACCTGAGTGTTTGGCATTGGGCCAACCACTGATGGGATACTGCAGGCCTGCACAACATACGGCCCGCGGGCTGCATGTGGCCCATGGAGCCTCACTGTGCGACCCGCGGGGGGATTCTGAATCCCCCGCACACGGCGCTCTGTGGGCAGCCCAGAGCCCTTTGAATCCCAGCCGTGGCCGGGAGTCAGAGGGCTCTGGGCTGCCCACAGCCACGGGGAGCTCCTAACTGCCCCCCAGGACCCCCACCCCCTATCTAACACTGCTGGTCCTTGTCCCCTGATACCCCTCTCCCAGGACCCCACCCCCTATATAAATGCCGCTGCTACTTGTCCCTCGATTGCCCCCTCCCGAGACCCCTGCTCCTAACTGTCCCTTGGGACCCCAGCCCCTATCTAAGCCTCCCTTCTCCTTGTCCCCAACTGCCCCCTCCTGAGATCCCCCCAACTTCCCCTCAGGACCTCACCCCCACCTGTCCCCTGATGAACCCCTGAGACTCCCATGCCTATCCAACTGCTGCCTGTCCCCTGCCTGCCCCCCCAAACCTCCGCCCCATCCAACCCCCCCGCTCCCTGTCCCTTGACTGCCCCCTGGAACCCCCTACCCCTTCTCCAACCCCCAGCCCCCTTACCGTGCCACTCAGACCAGCGTGTCTGGCTCCAGCAGCTCCAGATACGTTGCCGCCATGCTCCCCCGCGGAGCCCACAGCCGCCCCCCCCCCCGCCCCGAGCACCTGCCTTCCAGATTTGAACACCTCAAAATTCAGGAGTGCTCAAGCTCAGTTTGGGCAGCTGTTACTTCATTTCTCCCAAATCAAATATACTGATCCACTGTAACTTGCTGTAGAAAAAGTAGGATAAAATTGAGCAAGAAATGCTTATTAGGACTGGAATTGCTATTTTCAACAGCAATTGCCTTTTTGTTTGTTTAAAAGGAAGACAGTGATATTGCATTGGCAAATTCCCCATAGAAAGAAAGAGTGGAACAAAATAATAATAAAGGCACCTCAACTTTTCCTCATTTATGGAGGACAGTCTTATAATATGCATCCCGATATCCTCCAATCACACAAGCTGAAAATTGTTCCACTTTACTGCCGCTCTGTAACCATATGGGAACCAATCCTGTCTATGTTTTGTGCACATCCAAAATTCCTGCTGATTGACCCACCCTGGGAGCGAGTTACCAGTGACCCAGGGCTGGGGCGGCAGGAGGTGTGTGTGTGGGCGGGGCACTGGTGGGGGGGAGCCCAGACCTGGGGCAGCAGCGGGGTGGGGGAAGGGCACTGGTGGGGAGGAAAGGGGGAAGCCCAGCACTGGGGCGGCAGAGGGTGTGGGTGGGGGGAGAGCCCAGCACTGGGGCAGCAGGGGGGTATAGGGGGGAGCCCAGGACTGGGAAGGGGGGCAGCCAAATTTTTTTTTGCTTGGGGCAGCAAAAAACCTAGAGCCGACCCTGCCTGGTTCCCCCAGCCACCGGTGCCCCGGGCCCTTTGATTTGCCCTGAGGGCTCCCAGCCACCTCTTCAGCTGGGAGCCCCTCATTGATTTAAAATAAAGTATCACCTCCCCACCCCCAACCTTCCTTTTTGGCCACAGCTGTTTTGGTGGGGCGGCGCTGGGGAAGGAGGGTTTGTTTCCGCAGGGCTGGGCGGCCTTGGGGCGGGGTGTTTCTGTGGGGCCGGGAGGTTTTGGCCCTCAGCTGTTTTCTTTGGAGGAATGTGGCCCTTGCCGCTTTACGAGTTGTGCAGGCCTGTTCTATACTCTTGGAACTTTTTCCTGAGATGTTCTCTGGCCGGTGTTACAGAGAAAATCATATTACATTATCACAACGTTCCCTCCTATTCTACAAATAAATGAACTATGGAACACCAAAGCATATGAATAGTCATATTATAGTTTTATATATTTACCTTTTCAGACTAGTGGAGGAATGGCTGCTGTCATTTAGAAAAGAAACAAAAACCAGCTCTGTTCTCTGAATCTCTCTCTCAGTAGCCGTTGCTCTCTCACCATCTCTCCTTCTCTGTTCATCTGGGGAAAAGTCTTGCTTTCACCCACGCATTAAATAAGGTTTTGAAAGTGCAATCATTTACTCTGAGCCATGGCAACACCAACAGGAGATTACCAGAGGCAAGAACTCTCATAGGACACCCTGAGGTACCTGATCAAATTGAACCCTAAAATTGTCATCTTCTTTAAGGCTAAGATTTTCAAAAAATGTACAGTAGCTAGGTGCAGCACTCCCATTATCTTTCCATGGGATTCGGGTGCTCAAACTCTTAGGAATCTTTAAAGATCCTACCACAAAATATTAAAGCAGACTAGGAAGATGAATTAATCTTTTTGTGATTTTTCAAAATTTGGGTTTTTTTGTATTATTTTTAATTAGAATTTGTATTCATGCTCTGAAAAGAAACAAGAACATCTTCCTCAAACAGTCACAAAATTATTTACTCTTTTTCCCAAACACTTCTAAAGATTATGAGCTTAAATTGACAGATTGGCAAATTAATGTGTGAATAAAAGCTATTTCAGTAAGGTGACCTTTTAAAAAAATGAACATTGTTTCAGGTTGAAATAATTTTTTAAAAGAATTTGCAGTGAATGAAAAAGTTAAACAGAAACAGTAAATTTGTGTTGAGTCAAATGAAAACATTGACATGTAATTGTTTCAGTTTGGGCCATTTTTAAAGGTTTTCCAAACAAAAGCAAAGGAAATTTTCAGACAAAAAGAGTTGTTTTGCACTAAAAAATCCCAAAGCATTACATTTTCAAAGTGCTGCAATAAAATGTTTTGATTTTTGTAAAAAATGGTCGACACAACTGAGTGAAACCAATAATAACTTGCAAAACCTTTGAGTGTGGTCAATCAGCATTTTTGACCAAAAAGAGTTTCTACAGAAAAATTTCACCTACTTCTACTTATGAACATTTGTGTGTGTTCCACTAGGTTTTGGCATGAAGTCCTTGATGTTAAGACGTGCCACAATAACATTCCACTTAACAGATGAAGTGGGAAAGTTAGACTCTTTTTCTAATACAAGATTGTTAGCGGTATCATTTTACAGGCCGAGATTAAGGAAGAACAGAGACTAGACTTCCATCCAAAGACAGGCAACACCAGTCAAGACTAGTGATTTTATTGTAGCAATAATTATTTGATGTGGTGTAGGAGCTTTGGTAAGAGATGGACTTACCTGAACATTTATCACTTGCATAGAGCAATAATCTAGGAAAATGACGGGATTCTACAATTTTGTTCTGTGTAATGAAATCCCAGGTACATCTATTAGGCCCTGTCCACACTGTGGCTTAGATTTTTCCAAGCTACTTAAGATATTTGGGCACCTATTCCCCAGTCTCCCAGACGATTGAGAAGAGCAATCCTAGTACCTATCTTTAAAAGGGAAAGAAAGAGGAGCCAGGGAATTGAAGACAAGAAAGCCTAACTTCAATGCCTGGAAACACAGTGGAACAAACTGTTGAACAATCAACGTGTAATTATCTTGAGAAAAAATTGGGATATACGGAATAGCCACCATGGATTTATCAAGAACAAATGTTGCCAAACCAACCTAATGTCCTCTTCTGTGCTTACTGGCCCTGCGGATATGGGAGTAGTAGTAGACAGGATATATCTAGATTACAGTAAGACTGTTGGCATTGCTCCACATGGCATTCTCATAAGCAAGCTAAAGGAGATACAGTTTAGGTGAAATTATTATAAGTTGGGTGCATAACTGGTGAAAGTCGATAATCAAAGAAGAGTTACCAATGGTTCTCTGTCAAACCAGGGGGGTCTATCTCATGTCCTGAAGGGGTCAATCTTGGGTCTGGGACTATACGATATTTTCATTAATAACTTTGATAATGGAGTTCTTATAAAATTGGCAGATGACACCAAGCTGAGAGGATATGCAAACACTTCAGAGGATGGAATTAGTAATCAGAACAGCCTTGACAAATGAGAGAATTGGCCTGAACCTGACAAGATGAAACTCAAGAAATACAATTACAAGGTACTACACTTAGGAAGGACAAATCAAATGCACAACAACAAAATGGGGACTATCAGGCTGAAGGGTGGGGGCTGATGGAGCTCAGCCCCCTGTTGCTATGATGACGATGGTTATCAGCCATACTGTACCATCTACCAGGAAAAATTAGGACCAGGCGCCCTTGTTCGACCTAACAGATGCTAGTCAGCATGGTTACCAGTCCTTTTGCACTGCCCCATGTGCCAATAGGCTGATGATGAGGAAGGGTACAAGTCATTTTGTACCATCAGCCATCCATAGCGTGGGGGGAGCAAGGATGTTGGTGTTGAGTGCTGCACCATCGCGTCTATCTGCAGCATTCAGTAAAGATAGGGTGACATGTAAAAGAGTCAAGACAGGATTGTTTTCCCTTTCACTTCTGGGGGTGGGTGGGGGGTGCGTAAATTGCCTAGCTATGCCCTGACCCACCACGGACACTGTTTTTGACCCTAGAAGCATTTGGAGCTCAGCCAAGAATGCAAATGCTTTTCAGAGACTGCAGGAACTGTGGGGTAGCTTGAGTCCTCCAGTCCATGAGCGTCCATTTGATTCTTTGGCTTTCCGTTACGCTTGTCACGCAGCAGTGCGCTGAGTCCCTGCTATGGCATCTGTCTGGAGATATTTAAAAAATGATTTTGAATTTCGTCTTCTGTAACGGAGTGCTGATAGAACAGATTTGCCTGCCCTTTCAGCGATCACGTCCGCATCGTCCATGCGGGAGCTCTTTCTTTATTTTGATTTTTAACTGCATCACCACCCGTGCTGATCGGAGCTCCACGCTGGGCAAACAGGAAATATTCAAAAGTTCACGGGGCTTTTCCTGTCTACCTGGCCACTGCATCCGAGTTCAGATTGCTGTCCAGAGCGGTCAGTGGTGCACTGTGGGATACCGCCCGGAGGCCAATACCGTCGATCTGCGGCCACACTAACCCCAATCCGATATGGTAATACCGATATTAGCGCTACTCCTCTCGTTAGGGAGGAGTACAGAAACCGGTTTAAAGAGCCCTTTATACCGATATAAAGGGCCTCTTAGTGTGGACGGGTGTGGCGTTAAATCGGTTTTACGCTCCTAAAACCGGTTTAAACGTGTAGTGTAGACCAGGCTTAACATTCTATTGCTACTGATAGACAGGATGGAAATCTGAACTCTCACCACAGAGATAGTGGGCTATTGCATGTTTCTCTCTACAGACTAGGATATTGATCCATTGGATTGGTGAGCAAGACTTGGATTCAAAAAATCCTGACTTCAGAGCCTACATCAGCCACAGATTTTTTCTCAGACCTTAGGCAACTCAGTTCTTATACCCTTTCCTTAGTTATTTAGATATAAAAAATTCAGACAGTATTGTCCTACCCCACAAGAATGTTGTGAAATTTGCAGAAGCTGCAGTGATAACTAAAGAAGGGGTGTACAGATACCTAAGGCAAAGTGCTACTGAAAGTCGTGTAATTAAAGGAAGTTTACTCGGCTACTTTCAATGAAGTTTGAGTTCTGTGGATGATTGCACATTGATTTACAGGGTCTGACAATTCAGCACTTTCAAGAACAGCTTAATAATTCTTACCATGTCCTTGAACACTAGCATTCAATGAACCTTTATTTATTAAAAAACCACCATGTGAATCATTACACATAACTTGGCCACACATTAGCAGATAGATTCATGCCTTTCTATTATCCCTCCATTGATTTTCTTGTATCTGTTTGGAAGCATGTCACGGATTGGGGAACAACTTTACCATGCTCAACCTAAACGTTTCTCTCAGGGCGAGTTTTACAGTCTTGTTTCTGAGGCTGTAGATGAAGGGGTTGAGGAAAGGGTACAGGACAGTGTTCAGCAGAGCCACCCCTTTGTTGACATCCAAGGAGGCACTTCCTGAAGGCCTGACATACAAAACAATGCAGCTTGCATAGCCAATTGCCAAAGATGTGAGGTGGGAGCCACAGGTAGCAAAAGCTTTCTGTCTGCTTGTGGCCGTTGGGATTCGGAGAATAGAGAATAAGATGCTCACATATGACAACATTGTCAGGCATATTGAGCTCAGGACTAGGGTTGAGATCAAAATGGAATCCACCCTTCTAACCCCACTGGTGTCAGTGCAGGAGAGTTGAAAAATGGGTTCGTTGTCACAGAAGAAATGGTTGATCACATTTGGCCCACAGAATCTCAGCTTTGACATCAGGAGCATCCGGAAACTCATAACTGTAAAACTTCCCACCCATGAACCAAGCACTAGTTGGATGCAGAGTGTCTGTGTCATGATGGTGGCGTATTGCAAAGGGCGGCAGATGGCAACATAGCGATCAAAGGACATGACCACTAGGAGGCAGAACTCTGTAATCCCTAAAGCAAAATAGAAGAAGGTCTGGGCCATGCAGCCATTCAGTGAAATGGTTCTGCTAACTGAGAGAAAGTTCAGCATCAGCTTAGGGCTTGTGACCGAGGTGAACCAGATTTCTAAGAAGGACAAATTGGCGATGAAAAAGTACATGGGAGAGTGGAGTCGGCGATCCACCCACACTATGAAAATGATGACCACGTTCCCTGTTACTGTGAACAGGTAGGTGAGGAGAAGAACCAGGGAGAGGAAAATTTGCAGTTTCTCACCAAGGCTGGAAAATCCCAGTAGGATGAACTCAGACACACTTGTTCCATTTCTTTCCTTCATGTCCAACATCAGCCTTGTCTGTAGAAAAAGTAACAGTGAAAATACTATCATGCCATTTTCACAGATTCTTGGATATAAAAATGGGATGGAAGCTTGTAAACCTCTGACTCTGTCCATAACATATGACATAGGATTTTACCTAATAACTCTTCCGTTAATCTCCCAACGTGTTGCCACAAGCTGCTTCTCCCGGGGAACACCCTGTTTTTCAACACCAGCGTCCCAAATTTGGTACTACAGCCGCTTTACACCTCTACTGTTCCTCTCCTGCTGCTTTCAGGGAAATAAAGGATGTGGGTTTTTTTTCATAATTCTATTTCAAGTGCCCTGCAGGTCATTTTAAATCCCACTGACAAACTGTGTCTCTGAGTTCTGTGTTTGAAAAACCAGTAATCTTGTCTTTAGCCCGACCAACCATAAATATAGACATAGAATTCGGTCACCTTCTATTTTCACACCACTAGTAAAGCCAGATTTTATCAGAGTCTGGCAGCAATTCCCTTCCTGATCAGGGTCCAGCTCCCTGAATAATCTCTTTGATCCAGTTCCCTCTGTCCTCTGGAGACAACCGATGACCCTTTAAATAAATTTAAAAAAAAATCCAAATCAGCCCTCCAGGAGCCCAAGCCTCTGAGTCTAAGCATGCAGCGGTATAGATTCTTTTGGAGATTTTTTTTTTGTACATCATACTCATCATAGTGGTATCTTCTGGCCCTGGAATCTATGGTCATCTAGTCTGGCCTCCTATATAACTTCAGCCATTTACCTTCCCCAAAATAATGCCTTTTGGATTAGAGCCCATCTATTAGAAAAACACCTAATCTTGATTTAAAAATTAACAGCTCTGGAATATCCACCAACACACTTCTTCAGATGGTTAATTCCCCTTACCAGTCAAAAATGTGCACCTCAATTCCATGCTGAATTTCTCTAGTTTTGACTTCCACTCATCTATCCTTGTTAAACCTTTCTCTGCTACACTGAAATATTGGTTCTTCATGTAGATATTTACACACTAGGATCAAGTTACCCTTTACGTTTCTCTCTGTTCAGCTGAGAATTTTGTGCTCCTTAAGTGTAACACTCTAAGGAATGCTTTCCTAATCTTTAATTGTTTTTGTGGCTCATCTCTGAATCTTTTCTACAATAATCTAACTAGACTGAACTTCACTGCTATCTTCTATTGCTCCACCATTCCAGCTACCTTTCAAAAACGTTCCTTGTACCTCTTTTCTACAGCAGTGACATAACTAATGCAGTAGCTAAAAACCCATTTGAATAAGCCCTATAGACTCAAAGAGTTGAATCTATTTGGCTTAAGAAAGAGAAGTGTAAGGGGTGACTTGGTTAGAGTCTGAAGTCTAAAGTCTAAAGTACGAAGTTGGGAAGCAAGTGGGCTCTTCCCTCTGGCAGAGAAAGGCATAACATGATCCATTGGATGGAAGTTGAAACAAGACACATTCACTCTGGAAATAAGGTGGACATTTTTAAGAGGGAAGATAATTAACAATTGGAACAACTTGCCCGGGGTTATGGTGGAGTCTCCATCGTTGACCATTTTTAAATCAAGATTGAATGTTTTTATATAAAAGATCTGCTCTAGGGAATTTTGCCAGGAATTTCTATGGCCTGTGTTATAAAGGAGACCAGCCTAGATGATCACAATGTTCTAGCCTTTTAATCTATGAATTACGATCCATGGGACAAGCAAAGGAATAGCCATACCATAGTTTCATATCTTTACCTTTCCAGACTGGCTGAGCAATGGATGCTGTCATTTAGAAAATCAAAAGAAAACACCTCTCTCTTTCTCTGAAAATCTCTATCTGTCTCTGTTGCTCTCTCAGAATTTCTCCTCTGTGCATCTGGAGGAAGTCTTTGCCTTCATTCACTCTATAAATAACATTTTGAAAGTGTGATGTTTTCATCTGAGGTCTTGCAACACCAGTGGGAAATTACCAGAGACAAGAAATCTCCTAGGACAACCTGAGATGCATGATCAAATTGAACACAAAAATAATCAACTTTAACTCTAAGATTTTTAAGAAGGCTAAGTCAGTTAGATGCAGAGTTCCCATGATCTTTTGATGGGATTTAGGTGCTCACATCCCATAGGGATCTTTGTAAATCCTACCATAAACTATTAAGGCATAATTGGGTGATTAATTCAGCTTTTTTAATTTCTCAACTTTTCATTTTTTTCATGATTATTTCTATCATAGTTTGGAATCATGCTGTGAAAGGGAACTGAAAAATATTACTCTTAAACATGCATGAAGTTCTTTTCCCTTTTTGAAAACCTTTCTATTGCTCATATTCTAAACAGGGATCAGAAACCTTTGGCACGTGGCCCGCCAGGGCAAGCACCCTGGCAGGCCGGGCCAGTTTGTTTACCTGCCACATCCGCAGGTTCGGCCGATCATGGCTCCCACTGGCCGCGGTTCGCTGCTCCAGGCCAATGAGGGTTGCAGGAAGCGATGCGGGACGAGGGATGTGCTGGGATTATTTTCACTGACTTGTATAATGGAGTAGAAAGTGTGTCTATAAAATTTGCAGATGACACCTGTAATGGGTTAGATCACAGAACCCCCCTTGGGAGCTGTCACCCAATGTGCCAAGACTACCTCTACACAGGGCCGGCTCCAGGCACCAGCTTATCAAGCAGGTGCTTGGGGCGTCAACTCCGGGGGCGGCACTTTCAGGGATTCGGCAGCAATTCGGCGGAGGGTCCCTCACTCCCACTTGGAGCAAAGGACCTCTCGCTGAATTGCCGCAGATCGCGATCACGGCTTTTTTTTTTTTTGGCTGCTTGGGGTGGGCGGCAAAATCCCTGGAGCCAGCCCTGCCTCTACCCCTGCTTTCCCTGCCAGCTCAGGGCTCCAGCACCCTGTCTTGCTGAGCCAGATACACCCATCTGCTCCAACAAAGACCCAGGGTCTGAATTACTTACCCCAAAGCTGCAGGTTTACCTGAAAGCAGCTAACAGAAGTGTTCCTGTCTTTAACACCGAGATGTCCAACTCCCAATGGGGTCTGAATCCAATAAATCCATTTTACCCTGTATAAATCTTATACAGGGTAAACTCATAAATTGTTCACCCTCTATAACACTGATTGAGAGATATGCACAGGTGTTTGCTCCCTCAGGTATTAATACATACTCTGAGTTAACTAATAGGTAAAAAGTGATTTTATTAAATACAGAAAGTAGGATTTAAGTAGTTTCAAGTAGTAACAACGACGAGAACAAAGTAAGTCACCAAGCAAAAATAAATTAAATGCACAAATCTATGTCTAATCAAACTGAATACAGATAAGATCCTCACCAGTTTCAGAATGCTCCCTTTTACAGACTAATCTCCTATTAGCCTGGGTCCAGCAATCACTCACACCCCCTGTAGATGCTGTCCTTTATTCCAGTTTCTTTCAAGTATCCTGGGGGGTGGAGAGGTTCCCTCTTTAGCCAGCTGAAGACAGGGGTTTAAATAGACTTTGTCTTGTGGGTGTAGACCCCCTCCTCCTTCCTGTGCAAAATCCAGCTCCAAGATGGAGTTTAGGAGTCACCTGGGCAAGTCACATGTCCATGCATGACTCAGTTTTTACAGGTAGCATCCATTGTTTACATGCTATCTTGAACGTCCTCAAGTGACTTCTTATGTGGATTGGAGCCTTCCAAGATCTATTGTCCTTTAAGTGTTTCTTGATTAGGTACTTAATTTCAACATTCCTTTCTCCACGAACTGACCAAATGCTCTACTAAGGTTATTTAGAAATCAAGCCAGTACACAGCCAACATTCATAACTTCGAATACAAAAATGATATATGCAGATGAATAGGATTAATAGATTCAGTAGATCATAACCTTTACAGAGATATGTTACATGGTATATGTAGCATCAAACACATTCTAAGCATATTTCCATAAATGCCTTATGGGAGGTACCGTCACAACACCAAGCTTTGATGTGTTGCAAGTACTTTGAGGGACAGGATTAGAATTTAAAATGACCTTTACAAATGATCAAATTGGTCTGAATTCAACTAGATGAAATTCAGTGAAGACTAGTGCAAAGTATTTCATTTAGGAAGGAAAAATCAAATGCATAATTCCAAAATGGGGAGTGACTGGCTAGGGGGTAGAAGTGCTGGAAAGTATCTGGGGCTAATAGTGAATCACAATCTAAAAATGAGTCAATAATGTGATGCGGTTGCTAAAAAGGATATCATCACTCTGGTGTGTAATAATGGGAATGTCGTATCTAAGAAATTGGAGGTAATTGTCCCACTCTACTTGCACTGGTGAGGCCTCAGCTGGAGCACTGTGTCCAGTTCTGACCCACCACATGGTAGGAGAGAGGTGGATAAAATGGGAAGAGTCCAGAGGAGAGCAACAAAAGTGATAAAAGGTTGAGAACACTTGACCTATGTGAGGAGACATTTTAAAACGTGTATACTTTGTCTTGAGAAAAGAAGAGTGGGGTGCACCTTATAACAGTCTTCCAATCTGTTACAGGCTGTTATAAAAAGGACCGTGATGAATTCTTCTCTATGTCTACTAAAGGTAGGACAAGAAGTAAGGGGCTTAATTTTCAGAAAGGGAGCTACAGGTTAGATATTAGGAAAAACATTCCAATTACAATGGTAGTTAAATTCTAGAATTGGCTTCCAAGCGTGGGTCTGGAATCCCTGTCATTGGAGGTTTTAAAGAACAGTTGGACAAACACCTGTGAGGGATGGTCTAGGTCAGAGGTTCCCAAACTGGGGTTCATGAACACCTGGGGGTTCACAAAATGTTACGGGGGTTCTCGGGGAAAAGAATCCCTAATGGCGGACAGAGCTGTCCCTAGGGACTCCGAGCAGCACGGGGCCGGCAGCCTGGAGCCCCTGGACTTCCAAGAGCTATGCAGGTCAAAGTAAGCCTATCTATCACACTGAGGAGATTTAAACTTCAAGACTCCTTATAAAAAATGGAAAGGGAGGTGAGTATTTTTTGTTGTTTTTAAAATTAAATAGGCAGCTAGTGTTGTTTTTAAAATTATTATGAAGAACAAGTTTAAACTGTGTTGTAACATGCGTTCTTTGCCTGGATTGCTCAAGACCTGAATGCTTGTGTAGGAGGAGCAGCAAAGAATCCTGTGGCACCTTATAGACTAACAGACATAGGAGGAACTCTTTGAGTTGGCTTCTTAAATACCTTCATGCTGTTTCACTTCCAGCAGCTCCCATTGGCCCGGAGCAGCGATCCGCGGCCAGTGGGAGCTGCAATCGGCCAGACCTGCGGACGGGGCAGGTAAACACACCGGCCTGGCCTGCCAGGGGCTTTCCCTACACAAGCGGCAACCCCTGTTTGAGAAACCCTGGACTAACAGACCCGTTGGAGCATAAGCTTTCGTGGGTGAATACCCACTTCGTCAGATGCAACTTCCACTACATGCATCTGACGAAGTGGGTATTCACCCACGAAATCTCATGCTTCAATACGTCTGTTAGTCTATAAGGTGCCACAGGACTCTTTGTCGCTTTTTATCAATGAGTGTTTGTTCTCTGGATAATTGCATATTGATCTCAAGTGGGTGACAGTTCAGCACTTTAAAGGAAGGTTTAATTATTCTAATTATTTTCTTGAATAATAGAATTGACTGAACATTTATTCATAACAAATACATGTGAAGGAAAGAGTATTATGCAAAATTGGGCTACAGATTAGTGGATTGATTCATGCCTTTCCATTAGCTTTCTGTTGCTTTTCTTGTATCTATTTGGAAGCATGTCACAGATCGGAGAGCAACTTTGCAGTGCTCAACCTAAACATTTCTCTCAGAGCGAGTTTCACAGTCTTGTTTCTGAGGCTGTAGATAAAAGGGTTGAGGAAAGGGTACAGGACAGTGTTCAGATGAGCCACCCCTTTGTTGAGGTTCAAGGAGGAATTTCCTGAAGGTGTGGCATACAACACAATGCAGCTCCCATAGGCAATTGCCAAAGATGTGAGATGAGACCCACACGTAGCAAAAGCTTTCTGTCTGCCTGTGGCCGTTGGGATTCAGAGAATAGAAAATAAGATGCTCACATATGACAACATTGTTAGGCATAATGAGCTCAGCACTAAAGTTGAGATCAAAATACAATCCACCATTCTAACCCCACTGGTGTCAGTACAGGACAGTAGGAAAAGGGGTGTGTTGTCACAGAAGAAATGGTTGATCACATTTGGCCCACAGAAACTTAACTTCGAAATGAGGAGCATCCGGAAACTCATAACCATAAAACCTCCCACCCATGTACCAAGAACTAACTGGATACAGAATCTCTGCTTCATGATGGTGGTATATTGCAAAGGGCGACAGATGTCAACATAACAATCAAAGGACATAACCACTAGGAAGGCTAACTCTGTTGCACCTAAGGCGAAATAGAAGAAGGACTGGGCCATGCAGCCATGGAATGAAATGGTTCGGCTGATTGAGAGAAAGTTCAGCCTCATCTTAGGGCTTGTGACCGAGGTGAACCATGTTTCCAAGGACAAATTGGCGATGAAAAAGTACATGGGAGAGTGGAGTCGGTGATTCACCCACACTATGAAAATGATGACCACGTTGCCCATCATTGTGATCAGGTAGGTGAGGAGAAGAACCAGGAAGAGGAAAATCTTCAGTTTCTCACCAAGGCTGGAAAATCCCAGTAGGATGAACTCAGACACAGCCGTTTCATTCCTTTCCTCCATGTCCAATGTCAGCCTTGGCTCTGGAAAGAGTTACAGTGAAAATAAATTTCAGAGGGGTAGCCGCGTTAGTCTGTATCAACAAAAAGCTTTCATGGGCTATAACCCACTTCATCAGATGCATCTAATGAAGTGGGTTATAGCCCATGAAAGCTAATGCCCAAATAGTGAAAAGAAGAGCATGCCATTTTCATAGATTCATACATTTTAAAGCCAGATGAGACCCTTTGGATTTTCTACTCAGGTTGTTTGCCTAACATAGATCATAGCATTTTACCTTGTATCTCCGCCATTAATCATCTCACTTGTCATGAGCTGCCCCTCCCTCATTCAAGGCTGCTGTCTCAGGTTTGGTACTACTGGCCTTATACTCCTTTAATATTGCTCTCCGGACACTTGCCGTAAATATTCGGTGATCCTGGCTGTTTTCCGTCTTCTATGTCAAGGACATTACAGGTCTCTTCCAAATTACAGATTCTACTTCTCTGATTTCTGGCTTTGAAAAACCATTATGCTTTTATTTAACCAAGCTAAACATAAACATAAATATAGCATTTAGTGAACCTTCCACTTCCTACATCTCGAGAGAGACCCTGATCTTATCAAAGCATGACCATTCTTCATTCCTGGTCAGGGTCCAGCTCCCACATCCTCTCTGTGGTGCTGCTCCCGCTCCACTCTGCAGAAAACCGATGAAAAACTCAATGAAAAAAAATCTGAATAAGCCATTTAGGTGGAACCTCCCTCCAGGAGTCTAAACTTCTCTGTCTCTGAGCACCCAGCAGCATATGTTCTTTTTGGTGTTCGTCCCACAACATCCACCATAATAGATTCATAAATTCCAAGGTGAGAAGGGACCGCCGTGATCATCTAGTCTAACTTCTTGTCTAACTCCATCCACAGAACTTTCCCAAAATAATTCCTTTTGAACTAGAGCCTACCAGGGATGGAGAATACACCACACCACCCTTGCTAAGTTATTCCAATGAGCAAGTCTCCTTACTATTAAAAATAGACACTAAGTTCAGTCTGAAGTTGTCTATCTTCAACTCTCAGCCATTAGATCTTGTTATACTTTTGTCTATACTGGGTCCAGTTGTGGTGTCAACGGTTGAAGAAAAATGTTGCTAAATTGGAGATGGTACAGAGACGAGCCACGAGAATGATTAAAGGATTAGAAAACCTGCCTCACAGTGATATATTGATCTTCTTGAGTCTCTCTATCTTAACAAAGAGAAGGGGTGACTTGATCACAGTGTATAAGTACCAAAAATGGGGAACAAATACTTGATAATGGGCTCTTCAATCAAGCAGACAAAGATATAATACCATCCAATGGCTGGAAGTTGAAGCTAGACCAATTCAAACTAGAAATAAGGCAAATGTTTGTGGCAGTGAGGGTGATTAACTATTGGAACAACTTATCAAGCATTCATAGTGGTGGAGTCTCCATCACTGTCAATCATTAAATCTAGATGGGATTGGTGTTAAAAGATCTGCTGTAGTTCAAAGAGGAATTGTTTCAGAGCTGATCTCTGGCCTGTGCTGCACATTAGTTCAGGCTAGATGATAACAGTGTTCCCTTCTGGCCTTGGAATCTATGAACCCCTCCTTCCCTCGGAAGGATCAATGAGAACACCGCCTACACCCCAAAGTCCTTCACCCTCACACCTAACACCTGTAACCTAGTGGTAAATCCAGGAGGAATCTGATCTCTTTCGTGTTGTATTGTATTTAAGGTCACTCAGGATGTTCTTATTGCCCATGTGTGATGTTATTGACATGAAGTGTGACCATACAGATCATTGTTCCAACCAAGCTCCTATAGTTGCACCAAATCTTATACAAAGGAGGTCCAGTAAGGTGTTTATGGAAAGGTTATGATTTGCTGGTTATGATTATGTTATATGTATGTGTGTATCATTTTGTAGTTAAAGTTATGAATATTGGGTATGTACTTGTATCTCAATGTGTTTTCATTCTAAGTAGCCTCAGTGAAGTATTTGATCAGCTTCTTGAGAAGGGACTATTCTCAGTAAGTGCCCAATCAAGAAACACTTAACTGATAATGGACTTTGGAGATGCCAATCCACATCTGATCTTTCCTAGGAATGTTCAAATTAACATGTAATCAATGGAGTTGGCCTGCAAACTGAGTCATGCATGGATATATGACTTGCCCATGTGACTCCAAGCTCCATCTTGCTGCTGTGATTTTCCAAAGTAAGAACAAAGAGGAGTCCTTTCATGGGCAGAGAATATAAAAGGCCCTGAAAGCCCTCCATCTTGTCTTCAATCCTGCTTCTGACCTCTGGAGGGACTTTGCTACAAACTGAAGCTTTGAACAAAGGTCTGAATGACCCATCCCAGCCGTGGATGTACTCCAGAGACTTGATTTGAACCTGCAGTTTATTCCATCACTGATACAAACCCAGAGGCCACAGGGACATGCCGGCCACTTCCAGGAAGCCTGCCTTAGCCCCGCCGCACTGCTTGACTTTTTGCACCTAAAATCTCCTAGTTTGGCATCAGTAGCCTCCAGAAAATAGAGGGAGGGGGAGGATCAATGGGGCCTGTGGACCCCCTGGAGAATCATAGAATCATAGACTTTAAGGTCAGAAGGGACCATTATGATCATCTAGTCTGACCTCCTGCACAATGCAGGCCACAGAATCTCACCCACCCACTCCTGTATCAAACCTGTGTCTGAGCCATTGAAGTCCTCAAATCATAGTTTAAAGACTTCAAGGTGCAGAGACCCTTCCAGCAAGTGACCCATGCCCCACACTGCAGAGGAAGGCGAAAAACCCCCTGGGCTTTTGCCAATTTGCCCTGGAGGAAAAATCCTTCCCGACTCCAAATATGGTGATCAGCTAAATCCTAAGCATGTGGGTAAGACTCACCAGCCAGACACCCAGGAAAGAATTCTCTGTAGTAACTCAGATCCCACCCTGTCTAACATCCCATCACAAGCCATTGGGCATATTTACTGCTAGTAGTCAAAGACGAATTAATTTCCAAAATTAGGCTATACCATTATACCATCCCCTCCATAAACTTATCAAGCTTAGTCTTGAAGCCAGATATGTCTTTTGACCCCACTACTCCCCTTGGAAGCCTGTCCTCAGAGACCCCCAGTGGTCCACTGACCCCAGTTTGAAATGTTGGTCTGAGGCTCTAATCCTTCGGTAGAGCAGAGGAAATGAGCAGTCTGTGAGGCCTGGCCCTTAGGCACGGCAGGCCAAATAGTTAGGGCAATAGCCATCTAAGGCCCCAGGCCCTCAGGCAGGTAGAGGCACCAACAGTTAAGGAGCTCCGGCCTACAGTTAGGTCAGAGCAGTGAAGCAGTCTAGGAGCCCCTGGGCCCTCAGGCAGGGTGGGGTAGCAAACAGTTAATGGGCTCTGGCCTGCTGCTCACAAACCAGGAAGACTTAATAGGGGAAGCAAAGGCAGATGTGAACCTGGGAGGCAGTGACCATGAGATGGTTGAGTTCAGGATCCTGACACAAGGAAGTAAGGAGAGCAGCAGAATATGGACCCTGGACTTCAGAAAAGCAGACTTTGACTCCCTCAGGGAACTGATGGGCAGGATCCCCTGGGAGAATAACATGAAGGGGAAAGGAGTCCAGGAGAGCTGGCTGTATTTTAAAGAATCCTTATTGTGGCTGCAAGAACAAACCATCCCGATGTGTAGCAAGAATAATAAATATGGCAGGCAACCAGCTTGGCTTAACAGTGAAATCCTTGCTGATCTTAAACACAAAAAAGAAGCTTACAAGAAGTGGAAGATTGGACAAATGACCAGGGAGGAATATAAAACTATTGCTCAGGCATGCAGGAGTGAAATCAGGAAGGCCAAATCACACTTGGAGTTGCAGCTAGCAAGAGATGTTAAGAGTAACAAGAAGGGTTTCTTCAGGTATGTTAGCAACAAGAAGAAAGTCAAGGAAAGCGTGTGCCCCTTACTGAATGAGGGAGGCAACCTAGTGACAGAGGATGTGGAAAAAGCTAATGTACTCAGTCCTTTTTTTGCCTTTGTCTTCACAAACAAGATCAGCTCCCAGACTACTGCACTGGGAAGCAAAGCATGGGGAGGAGGTTAATCAGCCCTCTGTGGAGAAAGAAGTGGTTTGGGACTACTTAGAAAAGCTGGATGAGCACAAATCCATGGGGCCGGATGCACTGCATCTGAGGATGCTAAAGAAGTTGGCGGATGTGATTGCAGAGCCATTGGCCATTATCTTTGAAAACTCGTGGCTATCGGGGGAGGTCCCCGATGACTGGAAAAAGGCAAATATAGTGGCCATCTTTAAAAAAGGGAAGAAGGAGGCTCCGGAGAACTACAGGCCAGTCAGCCTCACCTCAGTCTCTGGAAAACTCATGGAGCAGGTCCTCAAGGAATCAATTCTGAAGCACTTCGAGGAGAGGAAAGTGATCAGGAACAGTCAGCATGGATTCACCAAGGGCAAGTCATGCCTGACTAACTTAATTGCCTTCTATGATGAGATAATTGGGTCTGTGGATGAGGGGAAAGCAGAGGATGTGTTATTCCTTGACTTTAGCAAAGCTTTTGATACAGTCTCCCACACTATTCTTGCTGGCAAGTTAAAGACGTATGGGCTGGATGAATGGACTATAAGGTGGATAGAAAGCTGGCTAGATCGTCATGCTCAACAGGTAGTGATCAACGGCTCCATGTCTAGTTGGCAGCCAGTATCAAGTGGAATGCCCCAAGGGTCTTTTCTGGGGCCGGTTTTGTTCAATATCTTCATTAACGATCTGGAGGATGGCGTGGACTGCACTCTCAGCAAGTTTGCAGATGACACTAAACTGGGAGGAGAGGTAGATACGCTGGAGGGTTGGGTTAGGATACAGAGGGACCTAAACAAATTAGAGGATTGAGCCAAAAGAAACCTGATGAGGTTCAACAAGGACAAGTGCAGAGTCCTGCACTTAGGATGGAAGATTCCCATGCACTGCTACAAACTAGGGACTGAATGGCTAGGCAGCAGTTCTGCAGAAAAGGACCTAGAGGTTACAGTGGACGAGAAGCTGGATATGGGTCGACAGTGTGCCCTTGTTGCTAAAAAGGCTAATGGCATTTGGGGCTGTATACATAGGGGCATTGCCAGCAGATTGAGGCACATGATCGTTCCCCTCTATTCGACATTGGTGAGACCTCATCTGGAGTTTTTGGCCCCACACTACAAGAAGGATGTGGAAAAATTGGAAAGAGTCCAGTGGAGGGCAACAAAAATGATTAGGGGGCTGGAGCACATGACTTATGAGGAGAGGTTGAGGGAACTGAGATTGTTTAGTCTGCAGTGATTTATTATCACTTTCAATCTCCCATGGAGCTGAAACCAGCAGGTACCATCCTAAATAGCATTGGAAGTATTTTAAATGGCATGACTTTAATTTTATTGTATCTGTGATTAAAGGATCAGAGGCTGACAATCTCCTCAGTTGCAGTGTGATTGCCATGATGGGTCTAGAGAGAAAGGTGGATAAAGATGATGGGACATTTGGCAATACTGGACTTTTAGAAAGCAATCCAGCAGAAATAATCATAAGAGATGATGCTGAACCACATAATGTACATGCACCCCACAGAATTCCTATCCTATTACTTCCTAAAATAGATATTGAGTTAAAGAGAATGGAAAAGAATGGTGTAATTGGGAAAATCTCTGAACAAACTGCACGATGCGCACTGATGTTACACATTATAAAGATTCATGGGAAAATACAAATTTGTGTGGATCTAAAAAGAATTAAAGCACTAGTGAGAGAAAAATATACACCCCTCCCCCAACACTAGAAGACTTTTCCCCTAAAGTGGCAGGAGCTCCAAGTTAGAGGCTTCATCTGGTTTCTAGCAAATTCCTTTAGGGAAAGAGTGTGCTGACCTGACTACATTCATTACACCATTTGGGAGACACTGCTTTCAAAGATTACGTTTTGGGATTACCAGAGCTCCTGAAATGTTCCAAAGAAAAATGGCAGCGCTACTAAAGAACGTAAATGGGGATGTTGTGTTTATGGATGACATTTTAGTGTATGGGCCATCAATGGAAGAACATGACAAAGTTGAAGTTATGAGCTTAAATCAGTGAGTCTGGGCTGAAGCTAAAAAAAAGAAAAGTATGTTTTGCACCTACACCAATTTAAGTTTTTGGTACAGATAATAAAGATGAGTGCTGAGAAAGTAAAAGCAATTAGAGAATTGGAAACACCAAGAAATGTAATAGAACTTAGAAGCATATGGAGGATGGTAAATTATCTTGGCCAATACCTACAAAACCTAGTATCTACAGTGTCAAAACCACAGATAAACTATTAAGATCCAATGCATTCTGGGTATGGGGGCAAAATCAGGAGACCGACTTCAAAAGGGTAAAAGAACTTATCTTGTTTTAACGTTCTCCATGCAAACAAACTCACATTGGTCAGGGCTGAAGTCAGTAGCTACGACCTTGGTGGTTTACTGTTGCAGCTATGCGGATCTGAGCCCAAGACACTTGCATTCTGCTCTTGTACATTTACAGAAGCGGCAAAATGATACACTCAGCTTTAAAAGCAGTGCCTGGCAAGTGAATGAGGATGTGAGAACTTCACCAGGTATCTGTGTGGGTTGGGTTCCTTTAAACTGGTAACTGACCATAAGCCTCTTGTAACCCTTATCATAGAATCATAGAAGATTAGGGATGGAAGAGACCTCAGGAGGTCATCTAGTCAAACCCCCTGCTCAAAACAGGACCAACCCCAACTAAATCATCCCAGCCAGGGCTTTGTCAAGCTTGGCCTTAAAAACCTCTGAGGATGGAGATTGCACCACCTCCCTAGGTAACCCATTCCAGTGCTTCACCACCCTCCTAGTGAAATAGTGTTTCCTAATATCCAACCTAGACCTCCCCCACTTCAACTTGAGAGCTCCTTGCTCTGTCATCTGCCACCACTGAGAGCAGCCTAGCTCCATTCTGTTTGGAACTCTCCTTCAGGTAGTTGAGGGCTGCTATCAAATCCCCCCTCACTCTTCTCTTCTGCATATGAAATAATCCCAGTTCCCTCAGCCTATACTCGTAAGTCATGTGCCCCAGCCCCCTAATAATTTTTGGTGCCCTTAGCTGGACTGTCTCCAATTTGTCCACATCCTTTCTGTAGTGGTGAGGCCCAAAACTGGACACAATACTTCAGATGTGACCTCACCAGTGCCAAATAAAGGGGAACAATCACTGCCCTAACCCTAATGCAGCCCAATATGCCATTAGCCTTCTTGGCAACAAGGGCAAACAGTTGACTCATAATGGAAAAGACCTGGATCAAGCTCCAACAAGATACCAATGTCTTTTCACTAGGTGAATGTAACTTTAACCTAGTTGCTGAATACATCCCTGGTAAAAATTGGTAATAGCAGACATACCGTCCTGGAGCCCTGTGCGCTAGAGGAAGATGGAAACATTTATGTGGATGTTGTGGTACTTTACAGACCAATGTCAGGACGGCAACTGTTGGTCCTGCTTCAGAAAGCAGCCTTGGCAGAAGCATCTTGATGAAGTTCTTGTTTACATTCAGGCAGAATGGCCCAAGTATGTGAAGAACACAATGGCCAGGGCAAATGACAACTAGAGCTCATATATGAAGGGCATCAAAGACTAACTAAATGCCAGGAAGGTACCATTGGGTGGCCTGTAATAAGCAAGGACATAACGTATCTTCATGTGAACATTGAAGAACTAACAGAGCAACACAGTGCAAAGAGCCTCTGAGATCAACACCTCTACCACACAGACCCTGGCAGAGGTGATCAGAAAAGGGGGACATGTGATGGAGAATTTAAAATGCATTATAATGTTTTGTCACAAGGTGGAACTGTGTGAGGTCTAGGGCAGCTCATCTTTAGCAAATGTTGCAGCTATTTATTTTTACAATAAATTTATGGTTGATGTCAGCTTCTATTTTGCCTCTGTCTCTGTGTGATTAACCTGACATCACTCTTCCCAAAGGCATGGAGTGGATGGATGGAGAGACTCTGTACCCATGCCTGAATCCCCTTTTTGAGTCCAGAGAAGAAGGGGCATACGGTACCATTTTAAAAATTTCTGGGGGTCTCCCTGCCTTGATAAGTTGAGCTGTCCTTCTATTTAATTTTATTACTTCTTAACCCCAATAATGTCTTAATGGATAAATCCTAAAAAAATGACCTGATTCTGGTATCTGTAATTATATTTCAGCATGTGTCCTTAGGAGCTGCCTCAAAAGTAGAATCTGGTAACACAACATTGAAAAAGATAGAGCATCCTAACTTCTCTGTCTCTCTCTGTATCTCTCTTTTCTTGATCATTTGAAAATAGCTCTCCCACCATAGAAATAGGTACCTGAGTGGGAATGTGCTAATAAAGTTTGCAAATGACACAAAGCTGGGAGGTAAGCTAACACAGAGAAGGACCGGAATATCATACAGGAAGATCTGGATGACCTTGTAAACTGAAGTAATAGTAATAGGATGAAATTTAATAGTGAAAAGTGCAAGGTCCTGCATTTAGGGATTAACAACAAGAATTTTAGTTATAAATTGGGGACACATCAGTTGAAAGTAACAGAGGAGGAGAAGGACCTCGGAGTATTGGTTGATCACAGGATGACTATGAGCCGCCAATGTGATATGGCCATTAAAAAAGCGAATGCAGTTTTAGGATGCATCAGGCGAGGTATTTCCAGCAAAGATAAGGAGGTGTTAGTACCATTATACAAGGCACTGGTGAGACCTCATCTGGAATACTGTGTGCAGTTCTGGTCTCCCATGTTTAAGAAGGATGAATTCAAACTGGAACAGGTACAGAGAAGGGCTGCTAGGATGATCCGAGGAATGGAAAACTTATCTTATGAAAGGAGACTCAAAGAGCTTGGCTTGTTTAGCCTAATCAAAAGAAGGCTGAAGGGGGATATGATTGCTCTTTATAAATATATCAGTGGGATAAATATTAGGGAGGGAGAGGAATTATTTAAACTTAGTATCAATGTGGACACAAGAACAAATGGATATAAACTGGCCATCAGAAGTTTAGACTTGAAATTAGACGAAGGTTTCTAACCGTTAGAAGAGTGAAGTTCTGGAACAGCCTTCCAATGGGAGTAGTGGGGGCAAAAGACATATCTGGCTTTAAGACTAAGCTTGATAAGTTTATGGAGGGGATGGTATGATGGGATAGCCTAATTTTGGTAATGAAATTGGCAACTGATCTTTGATTATCAGCAGGTAAGTATGCCCAGTGGTCTGTGATGGGATGTTAGATGGGGTGGGATCTGAGTTACTACAGAGAATTCTTTCCTGGGTGTCTGGCTGGTGAGTCTTGCCCACATGCTCAGGGTTTAGCTGATCGCCATATTTGGGGTCGGGAAGGAATTTTCCTCCAGGGCAGATTGGCAGAGGCCCTGGACGTTTTTCACCTTCCTCTGCAGCGTGGGGCATGGGTGACTTGCTGGAGGATTCTCTGCAGCTTGAGGTCTTCAAACTACAATTTGAGGACTTCAATAACTCAGACATAGGCTAAGGGCTTGCTACAGGAGTGGATGGGTGAGGTTCTGTGGCCTGCATTGTGCAGGAGGTCAGACTAGATGATCATAATGGACCCTTCTGACCTTAAAGTCTATGAGTATATGAGTCCATATTATTGTATCTTTCTGTCAATTCAGTAGCTGTATTTACCTCACTACATTGTGATTGCTTAATGACCAATGGAGATGAGCCTAAGAGAATAGGAGTTACAACAGTGGAATAGACGGTGGGTCCATCTTACCTGGGAACATATTAGGGCTGGTGTCCTGGTCAAGCTACTTCAAGGGAATGTGCAAGAGCTTCCTATAATGAGTGGCTCTGGGGTAGCCTGCTCATGGGGTACTTCATTCCTAAATCCCATATCTTAGTGGTAAAACCAGAAGGAATAGGATCTCTTCTGCATCATTTGTGTTATTTAAGTCCACTCAAAATGTTCTTATGATCCATGTAAATGTGAAAACACTTCCTTGAACTGGCCCAAGTTCTTTCAGCCTCTGTAAGACCGTAGGCAGAGACACCCTGTGATATAGCCTGGAGGGATGAAGCAGATGGAAGCGAACCAGAGAAGCATGACTGTAGAGTGATTTTTCAGGGAGGCGAGAGATCCCAGGGGAATCAGAATATCAGGGTTGGAAGGGACCTCAGGAGGTATCTAGTCCAACCCCCTGCTCAAAGCAGGACCAATCCCCAATTAAATCATCCCAGCCAGGGCTTTGTTAAGCCTGACCTTAAAAACCTCTAAGGAAGGAGATTCCACCACCTCCCTAGGTAACCCATTCCAGTGCTTCACCACCCTCCTAGTGAAAAAGTTTTTCCTAATATCCAACCTAAACCTCCCCCACTGCAACTTGAGACCATTACTCCTTGTTCTGTCATCTGGTACCATTGAGAACAGACTAGATCCATCCTCTTTGGAACTCCTTTTCAGGTAGTTCAAAGCAGCTATCAAATCCCCCCTCATTCTTCTCTTCTGCAGATTAAACAATCCCAGTTCCCTCAGCCTCTCCTCATAAGTCATGTGCTCCAGCCCCCTAATCATTTTTGTTGCCCTCCACGGGACTCTTTCCAATTTTTCCACATCCTTCTTGTAGTGTGGGGCCAAAAACTGGACATAGTACTCCAGATGAGGCCCCACCAGTGTTGAAGAGAGGGGAACAATCATGTCCCTTGATCTGCTGGAAATGCCCTTACTTATACATCCCAAAATGCCGTTAGCCTTCTTGGCAACAAGGGCACACTGTTGACTCATACCCAGCTTCTCGTCCACTGTAACCCCTAGGTCCTTTTCTGCAGAACTGCTGCCTAGCCATTCAGTCCCTAGTGTGTAGCAGTGAATGGGATTCTTCCTCCTTATTGCAGGACTCTGCACTTGTGCTTGTTGAACCTTATCAGATTTCTTTTGGCCCAATTCTCTAATTTGTCTATGTTCCCCTGTTGGGAAGCCCAACTCCCAGGCTTATTGGTTTAGGCATGTGAGTCTTGCAGCCAGTGCATGAGGGCCTGGATTTAAATCCCTGATGGATGCAGGAAGAATGTTGCAAATTGTCTCCAGCCTCTTCCTAAATGCAGAGACAGAGAGAGAGAAAGAGAGAAACCAAGGATTGTGGTCAAAGGAGCCCAAGGTCAGAGCCAATTAGAAAATCCTGAGATGGATGCTTTTTGGAGGTCTCAGAGGAGTGGCAGAGCTGGAGTGAATTAGAGGGAACTAAAGGGGATCAGGACAGGTGTGTCAAGGGAAACAGAAGATGGGGTGCATTAGAGAGTCTTGCTACATAGGTGACACCTTCCTCTCAAATGCTATATTCACCCCTTGTCCTCTTCACAGCAAGTTGTGGCACTCTGTTCCCCAAAGTGACATTCTGTATCCCATATGCACCGTGGTGACCCGTTGAACATTAATATCTTGTTAAGTTGTATGTGCTATCACTGTATATGAATTTTATGAAGTTTTGCTATATATGTGCTACAGAAACACGTTATGAGGTTGGGAACACCCACAAGCAGCCTTTCAGGTACAACAATAAAAAGGCCAAACAACATTGATGGCCCATTGAGGGGAATACAAACACTCACAAAGATTTCCCCAGGAACTGTGTACAATGGAAATCTCTCAGAGATGGCACATACCCAGCGGAGACTGTTTGACTCATGTGACAGCAAAAGATCTTTCCTGCAAGCTGGAAGAAGATATAAAAGGGGGAAATGACAGCCTCACTTGGCTTCACTCCCCTTACAACTCAGCATCTGGAAACACCTTAGGAACAAAGACTGAACTAGGGAAGGGGGTCCTGGGCAGGAAAGAAGAACGCCTTGCCTGTGTATGAAAGGTTGGTGGACTGTTTGTATCTATTTTCTGCAGTTAACAAATGGATTTTTATTTTTATTTTTTTTACCTAGAAACACAGGGAATCCGCTCAGGAACAAAATCTGGTGCACTGTCCTCTCCAAATTGAGAGGGGGCGGACTGGGTAATAAATTTACAGTGGTCATGCTTTTGATCAGGGCAAGATGGTACAGCTCTGGGGTCCTCAGATGTGGAGCTGGGGGAGAGCTGGCTGGAGCCTCTCTCTCATTAGTTCAGGAGTGGCTGAGGAGAAGCATTCATGCAACTGCAGCTGGGTGTGTCCCTGACTGTGTAAATGCTTGTGTGAGTGCAGAATTAGGAGTGATCTGTAGTTTGTCATAGCCTCACAGTGAGCAAGGGAGCCCAGGCTGGTGAGACAAAAGGCTCAGCGGTACCCTAGTTCCAGGTTGTGCCCCAGGGAAGTCTGTCACAAAGATTGAGCATGACCACAGGTACCTATCAGGACTCCTGGGTTCTACTCTCACCACTAGGTAAACAGTTGAGATTACTATAGAATAGAAAATAGGGACAGTAGAGGTTAGGGAGTGGGGAAGGGGTGGCTATATTGTATAATGGTCACTAGGGGGTAGCTTAGGGTGGAGGTGAGTAAGGGATGGCTATATTGTATAATGGGCACTAGGAGAAGTAGCAGGTGAAGGATGGAAACGCCTAAAGAAGCTGACTCGTGTGCAGAGGCAGGAGGAGCCGGGTGCCATGTCTGGTATGGAAGGGACAGAGTGGGACTAGAGGAAGCAGCAGGTTCCCTTGGCTGCCCTCTATGCACAGACTGGGCCTTGCATCTACTCCTCAATAGCTACAGGAAACCCATATTTGCATCTGATGACAATTTTCGTGGACATCCCTAACTCAGTGTAATGGCCGAATATGCAGTTAAATTTGCACTTGGTGATGTTGAAAAAACGTTTGCTCTGATACCAGCCATCCCAGAGGTGTTTCCCTTCCCCACGGCAGACGTTAATGATCTTCTCAATAGGTTCATGGATGAAGATGTGTTTCAGCTTCCCATATAGTCCCCGGTTCCACATCATCATGTCGCAGTGGGTGTTCTGGTTGGAGACTTGGGTCTTTCGGTAGTCCCAGTGCTCCCACAGGAATTGTTCGAATGGGGGGAAACATGACTGCCCGCTGGCCAGGGCCATGTCTATCACGGGATCGAATTGCAGTGGGGAGAGAGCGGGGAGATGGATGGAGACAACATGAGGTGGGGCTCTGCTTCCTCTGTGGAACATTCATGACAGCCTGTATCCCATTTTCGCCCCTTTTTAGAATCATGATAAATTTGTACTTCGCAAGGTATGCCTTGTGAGATATTGTTTCAACATTCATAATCTGCTGATCATCATTGTCATGATAAAATATATGTAATAACATTGTAAGAAGAGTTGTAAGGTTTTGCTGCATAGAAAGCAGTGGTCCAAATTCCTTCTTCTCCCCTTTCGCTCTGCTCAAGACCTCACCAAAGCCTAAAGGAGTGGGAGGGGAAATGCAATAAACAGCTGGGTCAGGGCAATCCTGCTAGAGCTGATTATTAAAAGCAGGGGACCAGCAGACGGGGTACGGGAAGTGAATAAACAGCACGTGTCCTGACAGAGACGTGGGCTCCACAGAAACATCAGTAGGTGTGTTTCCCTGCAAGCAAGCGAAGGTGCAATTGTAACACAGGTGGGCGGTGTCACGCCAGCTTTCATCTGAGAAGCGTGGGTAGTAATAGCCTACAGCACAGACTTCGCCTCAAGCTAGCTGGCCCAGTCCCAGCCTGCCAGGGACTCTGGGTACCTACCCTGGTTACCCTCTGTGCTGCTGTCCAGGCCAACATGTCCCCACTTCTGTTGTTTCCTGTGCTAGCAAGATTAAAGTTCTCATGGAAACACCCACCCATGCTGCTATCACACCTTCATTTGCTGTGTAGACAGACCCCAAATCCTGACCCACTGGCACCTTCCTAATCCAGTCCTAGCCTAGAAACTCACAAGTCTGTCGGTGCCCTTAAGTCCTGACCCACAGCCCCCTGCTGTCCCAGCCCTGGACTCTGTTGCAGTAATTGAGATGGAATCCATGGGCCCAGAGAGATTAAGGTGTTAATATGACCCTGCCACTGTCCAGGATTCAACAGTGTTAAACAAGATTCGGGATTTGATATCCAGAGCCCTTGGCCTGCTCAGTCCCCTGGCAAACACACTGTTAACAATCCTGTCAACCTTTCATGAAAGATACAGAAAAGGAGAAAAACCCCATTCAATGTTTTATTAAGGGTACAGAAAACAAGGATAAACAGTTCAATCCTTTGAACTGTAAAGTGTTCAGGGTTTTACTTTAATGACATCCCTTATTCCCTTTCCCTGGATTTGCGGAGAGGCTTTAGAAGGAAGCCCCGTCCTCTTTGAAAGTCTCATAAATGATTTTAAAGATGGTGATAACTGTCCTTTAGGGATAAAGAGAAGGAGTTAGTTGTGACTGGCTGGAGCTGTTGTTATTGCTGTGGTTGTTACAGTGCAGTCCTGCTTCCTAGAAGACAAAATGCACCAGACACACACGAGAGGGGAAAGAGAAGAATGGAAAAGAGATAAAATGCAGCTTCGTCTATGGTGTGACTCTCCCTCGCATCCTCAGAGCTAGAGAAACCCAGTCCGGCGCAATTTTACCAGCTGCTCTGAGACCTGGCAACTTGCACTCGCCTGGGGTGTTCAGGGCATTGCTTTTAACAGGCTCACAGCAATGTTGTGGAATATACAGTCTTGGCCAGCTCAGACAGACGCTTATTAGATAGAAGGAAAGAATCCAGTGGGCAGAGGAAAGGCACATGGCAGGCAGGGAAATAAAGTCTCCTGTCCCAGGTAGTGGTTGGGATTTAGCTGACGTTGGTGAAGGTGTAGGATGAAGGCGACCCAGTGGTGTCATGCTGGATCCCATGGTCCCAGGAGATGGTTGGGGTAGCGGCCAGGATGGTAACGTTCTCTCCTTCCCCTTCATTCGGTCAGTAATTGTTGCGTTCGCTTCCTTTCCTCTATTAATTTTGCTC
This sequence comes from Mauremys mutica, assembly GCF_020497125.1. Taxonomy (NCBI): domain Eukaryota; kingdom Metazoa; phylum Chordata; order Testudines; family Geoemydidae; genus Mauremys; species Mauremys mutica. The sequence continues at coordinate 36,723,623 of NC_059084.1, forward strand.
CTGAACTTGCCCCCTATTTTGAGTTTCCTGAAAGGGAGGGATGGGTGGAATGGCCCCTCCCTTCATTAGTTTGTTCACCAGTGAGGTCTAATTTCCCACACATCAATTTTGGCCCATTGATTTCCAGTCCCGCACTTCTCCTGTTTACCAGGCAAGATCTTAACACAGACCTTGACTGATCTCAGGGGGCCTGTGCGTTTAGGCTAATTCAGTCTGTCTCACTTTTGCACCTTTCCCCATCAACCTTTATTGTTATATGTGATCGGAAGGTTCGTAAACTTTCACTCTTCACACTTGAGTTTAAAATTAGGCTAAATTTGTAGGCCCAATTATGACTACAGGTTCCCATCCCTCACAGCTCTGCTGGAGCCCCATAATCAGTGGCCCAGCAGGCAGGTGTGAGTGGAGAACAAACAGTCCATGTCCTGCTAAGGCCCTGGGCTCCACATAAATATCTAAGGGTAGGTCTATACTTACCCGCCGGGTCGATGTGTAGAGTTCGACTTCTCGGAGTTCGAACTATCGCATCTAATCTAGATTCGATAGTTCGAACTCTGAACGCGCTCCTGTCGACTCCGGAACTCCACCACCGCGAACAGCGGTGGCGGAGTCGACGAGGGAGCCGCGGACTTCGATCCCGCGGCGTCTGGACAGGTAAGAAGTTCGAACTAAGGTAGTTCGACTTCAGCTACGCTATTCGAATAGATGAAGTCGTGTACCTTAGTTCGACCCCTCCACCCCCAGTGTAGACCAGGCCTAACACTGCATCGACCCAGCAAGTATAGATGTGATTGTAGTGCCGATGGGCACAAGTGTGCCAGGTTCAATCTAGCTAGTGTGGACAATGATAGCGGATGGCACAAACTTCACCATGGGGTATCCACCGCAGTATCAGCCCACTGGCGACCCTGGTAAGTACTCTGGTGTCTACCCCATGCTGCAGTCCATGTCAACATGTGCCCACTGCTATTCTTACCCTAGATTAACGCTAGTGTAGGAATGTCCACCCGTGCTGCAATCACACCTTCGTTTGCTGTGTAGATGCACCCTGAGTCCTGACCCACTGGCACCTGCCTAATCTAGTCCTAGCCTGGAAACTCACAACTCTGCCGGTGCCACCCTCCCTGATCTGGACCCACAGCAGCCTGCTATCCCAGCCTGGGCTCTATTGCAGTCATTTATATGGCATATATAGACCCAGAGAGTCTGTGCAGTTAACGTGACCCTGTCCCTGACCAAGTCTGAACCATGTTAAACAGGTCCGGGATTTGGCATCCAGAACCCTCAGCCTGCTCAGTCCCCTGACAAACACACTGTTAACAATCCCTTCACTGTTCTATTACGGGTACAGAAAAGAAGGACAAACAGCTCAAACCTTTGTAAAGTATTAAGGTTTTTATTTTAACTACATTCCTTGTTCCCTTTCCCTGTAGTTGGGCGGAGGTTTTAGAAGGAAGATCTCCCTGTCTGACAGTTTCACAAAAGGTATTAAAGATGCTGGTAACTGTCCCTTGGGGACAAAGAGAAGTAGTTAGTTGTGATGGGCTGGAGCTGTTGTTGTTGCTGTTGTATTTACAGTCCAGTGAATTTGCACGGCAGACACACACACGAGAGGGGAAAGAGAAAAATGTCAAAGGGAGAAAATGCAGCTTCTGTCTCTGGTGTGATTCTCCTTCACAGCCTCAGAGCTGGAGAAACACAGGCCTGGCCCACGATCTTACCAGCCACTTGGAGACTTGGCAACTTGCCTGCTTTTGCCTGCCTCTTTAATCACATATGTTGCAAAATATGCAGACTTGGCCAGCTAAGAGACTCTTATTAGATAGAAGGACAAAAGGAGAGAGAGAGACGAGGAAAAAATCAGGTGAGGAAGGGAAATGACATCTGTGGGGCAGGGGAGGCAACAAAGTCTCCCACTCCAAGTGGTGGTTGGGGTTTTGCAGGAGCTGGTGGAGATGGCCATATCAGTGGGGTCCCTCTCTATGGACTGGTCTGGTCAAAATATCTCTTGGGATTAGGATGAAGGTGGCCCGGTGTTGTCATCTTGGATCCTGTGCTCCCAGGAGATGGCCAGGCTGGCAGCCATGATGATAAAGCTCACTCCTTCCTCGTCATTAGGTCAGCAATTGTTGCATTCGCTTCCTCTCCTCTGCCATTGTTCTCACAAATTTGTCCCCTTTTTCAAGGACCCCAAAGGAAGTGATGGGTGAAATAGCCCCTCCACTCATTGTTTTGGTCACCAGTGAGGCCTAATTTCCCACAGACTAATTTTGGTCCATTGATTTCCAGTCCCTCACTTCTCTTGTTCACCAGGCATGATCTTGACATGGGCCTTGAGTGATATCCAGGGACCTGTTTGTTTGGACTAATTCAGTCTCTGTCTCACTTTTGCACCTTTCCCCATCAACATTTATCGCTATGTGTGACTGGAAATTTTGTCAACTTTTACTCTGTAGAATTGATCTTAATATTGGGGTACATTCTCAGGCTCAATTATTACAACAGCTCCTCACCCCATCACAGATCCGCTAGGGACCCTCAATCCCCACCCACATTCCTGTGCAAGGTGCCTAAAGGAATTGGATGTCATGAAAATTAGGGAGAAACTGACCATCTAAATGGCTTCTGTGATTTGAAAGTGGCAGACAGAGCACATGTACCCCTTGGTCTGCTGTGCCATTAGTAAAGGAGAGAGCAGATTAGCCAGATTCTTGTAGATCAAGTCCTCCAGCACAAATGAAAAGTGCCCCCTGAAAGGCATGAACTCACACCTGTTGATCACCAGAACTAACGCTTGACCCATGGGGCACCAGAACCATATGCAGCTGGCAGCAGTGGAATAATACAACAAGGAGTGATGTCTGTACTGATGTATATTGCACATCCAGGCATCTAAATGATAGGTTCTTCTTTCCCTGCTGGATAAGAGTGATTCTCTGAAGAGAGAAGAACTCCCATGGGATGCCGTTGAGTGTCTGGCCTCTCTCTGAGGGGCAGAAATGTACCCTTGGAATTTTCATATTGGAAGAAGGAGACAGAGATGGGAAGAACATGATGAGAAGGGGGGGATTGATGCTTGAAATTTGGAGAGGGCAATATTTCTTAGCATAAGCAAGAGATCCCCATGCTGCTTAGCTTGAGTGATCCATAAATGACATGTAGAGCTAGCATATTACAGCAGATTCCATCACCTTTTGACACCCAAGACTGCAACTCATTTGTGGATGAATGTTTACCTGCCTTAACCTCATAAATACCTTTCATTTCTTTTTCGTAGTAAATAAATCTTTAGATAGTTCAGGATAGTCTACAAGAGTTGTCTTTGGTGTGTGATCCAAGATGTAAAATGACCTGGGGTAAGTGACTGCTCCTTTGGGGCTGGGAGAAACCTGAATATTATTGTGATTTTTGGTGTAAGGGGCTGGCTATCACAAGGACAGATTTGCCTGGGATGAGAGATAAACCAGAGTATCTAAGGGGATTCTCCGTGACTCCATGTTAAGGCTGTTACAGTGTTTGAGGAGTTCACACTTGATACTTGGTTTGTGAAATCTAGTTATAGTACACACAACCATTGTGGGGTTTGTGCCTTGATTTCTGAATGCATCCTGAAGATTTTTTGTCTATTTACAGGTGGTAAATGGCTATGGAAGGAAGGAAGGAAGGAATCATTTACTCATAGATTCTTGAGCAAAACCTGAAGGTTGAGTAGGAGGAGAGGGGTGTGGGAAAAACCTGAGGCCACTGAAATCCCTGTCAAAAGCTCAGATGACTCTCAAAGGGATCATAGGAATACTGGAAGGAGGGATTTCTGTGCATGTTTGCTTGTATAAGCAGAGTCAGGATGAGCTCTACCCTGACATCTGGTGGTGAGTTGTGGAAAAGAATTTCAGGGGCTGGTCTTGTTTGCATAGGCACACTCACCGCACCTAGCATGAGCCCACAGCTGCCCAAATGGTCACTTTGGCTGCTGTGGGATCCCCAGTTTCTCTGTTTTTGGGGCAGGAAGAATGAAGTGCTGTTACCCTGATTATGTGAATCAAGGCCAGTAGAACTGTTTTATGACAGAGGGACTCACCATCACCTAAGTGGCACTTGCTAGACAAGGGACATGGGTTCCAAAACCCAATGAATTGAGAGAGACTAGGAGTAGATATTTGTACTTGATGGTCTGGGCTGCCTTTTGAGGTACTAATAGCACTTTCTTTCTCCACTGTTGAATTGTAGAGCTGATTTTGAGTCTATTCAGAGTCTAATTATGGACTGCTGTACTGAGTTAACTTTGGACCAATGGTGCACTAGTGCTGGGGCTCTTCTCCTACATGATGAAATCACTAAAGAGCTAAAATTATTAAGAGCTAAGATCACTGAGTGCTGTGTTAACTAGTGGGGGAGCCTGAAGTTATATTGCTAAGTAGCTGGCACAGTGGAGCAGTTTGTGGGATGAGTGGAGTGGCCCACGTGATGATGGGAGCTGAGAAGTTTGTGGGATGGTTGGAGCAGTCCATGGGTTGGCGAGTGGAGTGAAGTGGGGCAGAGCGGAGCAGTTTGTGGGACGCTGGGAGCAGCTCCTGGGATGGCTGGTGGAGTGGAGCAGCTCGTGGTGAAGGCTGCAGCAGAACCCCATGGAGAGGCTGGGCAGTCGGCCTCGGACCATGTAAGGTGCTCCTTAACACCCCGCACACTCCTCCCCCCTATTTCCATCCAGGCTGGGGGCGTGAGGGTAAAACTTTTGAACTATGGAGCTGCACTGACCACGGACATAGTCTTTTGGGGTGTTGGACTTTTGGGACTTTGGGGTGATCTTTTGGGGTGGTGGATTTAAGACCCTGAGGGGAAAAGGACACTGCCAAACTTACCTGGGGTGGGTCTTTTGCTCATGGTTTGGGTTATGAATCCTGTTTGTGGTGTTTCCCCAACATAATGCCGCATTGTTTCCCTCCTTTATTAAAAGGATTTTGCTACACTCAGACTCTGTGCTTGCGAGAGGGGAAGTATTGCCTCTTAGAGGCACCCGAGAGTAGTATGTAATTGTCCCAGGTCACTGGGTGGGGGCTCGAGCTGGTTTTGAATTGCGTTATTGAAACGGAAACCCTAGATACTGAACCCAGCCCTCGTTGCTGCCAACTCAGATGGGCAGAAGGGTTACATTTGTTTTTCCTAATTTCAAACCTAAACCACCCTTGCTGCAATTTAAGCTCATTGCTTCTTGTCCTATCCTCAGAGGATAAGAAGAATAATTTTCCCCTTCTCCTTGTAACAACATTTTATGTTCTTAAAAACTGTTATCATGTCCCCTCTCAGTTTTCTCTTTTCTAGACTAAACAAACAATTTTTTTTCAGTTTTCCCTTATAGGTCGTGTTTTCTAGATCTTTAATCATTTTTGTTGCTCTGCTCTGGACTTTCTCCAATTTGTCCACATCTTTCCTGAAATGTGGTGCCCCAACTGGACACAATATTCCAGTGGAGGACAAATCAGCATGGAGCAGAGCAGAAGAATGATTTCTCATATCTTGCTTACGACACTCCTGCTAATACATCCCAGAATGATGTTTGGGGTTTTTGCAACAGTGTTACATTGTTGACTCATATTCAGCTTGTGATCCACTATGATCCCTTTCTGCAGTACTCCTTCCTAGCCAGCCATTTCCCATTTTGTATGCATGCAACTCATTGTTCCTTCCCAAGTGGTGAGCTTTGAATTTTTCCATTATGAAATGTTCCTCTCCAGATCACCAAGCCAGCTGTGTATCCAGGTTATTAAAGGAGCTTGCCCATTCTGGGTGCCAACCTTGCCCTGACCCTTGGTATTTCCAGAGCATGTGTGTCAGAGAAAGAAATATATGAACCCTGCACACTAGGACACCAGGACACAGAAACACACTCACAGCCAGTTTGCAACTGCAGTAAAATCTTTTATTGCAGCCAGAGCAGCAAATTTCCTTCTGAATCAAACTCCTGCCAGAATGTTAAGTAGAAGAAGGGAAGTGTAAGGGGTAAACCTCAATGATGAAAAAATGGTTTTCAAATATATATATTAGAATGTTAGTCATAACAAACTTGCCTGTGCCTTTACTGAATTGGAAACAGATGCACAATTATTTTTATCTGTGATGTTTGGAGAATATAAAGATTTATATGCTCATGTTTTTGGTTTCTCAGGTTAATTAAAGAAATCACAGGAGGATTTCAGTTTCTATCTCATGTTCATGGTATAGACATAGAGACATTAGATTAAGAACATACAGCACTCTTGCTGGAAGACTGAAATGGAACACAACTTCACTTATTAGAATTCAGAATCGTAACACAGACAAACCCAAAAGCAGAGAGAGACAAAGCAGGCTGCTCCCCAAGGCACAACTCACCCCACCTTACTCTATGATGTCTCTCTGCAGACTGATTGCTGAACACCCAGATTGCATGCTTTCCTCCAGAGCCCCTCGCAGGCAAGCAGGACCTGTGATGGAAAGCTTAAGCTACATTATAAAGTTTAGTCACAAGGTGGCACTATGTAAAGAAAACCACAGCATATCTTTTTCGGAATGCTCGATACAATCTATATTCCTTCTTACACTAAAGTTGTGGTTATTGCCAGTGTCCATTTGGCCTCTGTCTCTGTGTGAGTATCCTGACAGAGTGTCAGAAGCAAAAGAATAGAAACTGCAGAATTTCATCAAAATGCCTAAGTTTCATGCTTCAGAGAGCTTCAGCTTCAGCAAATCATCAGACCTGCCTGCATGGAAGGAGCGGTTTGCACATTTTGCCATTGCAACTAAACTCCAAGGAGAATGGGGAGGTGCAAGTTAGCTCCCTACTCTGTGCTGGAGGCAGGGAAACTGAATATATCTTTAAAACCTTTGCCTTGGAAAGGAGAGCCACAAGAACAATTCTGTGGAGCAGCTGACTGAGTTTGATGAGTATTTTATGCCTCAGCGTAATGTGGTTAATGAGCGTGCAAGATATACCTGTACGTTCCAAAACCTGGGGAGTCTGTGGAATATTTTATAAGAGGATTTTTTGGCATGGCAGAAAACTGTGATTATGAAGACAAAAAGGAAGAGCACATTAGAGATAGAAGAGTGACTGGAATTTTAGACAAGGGGCTGCCGGATAAACTGCTAAAGAAGAGGGGTTAAACCTCTGAGACAGCAGTAGAAATGGCAATAGCATTGAATATGATTATGAGTCAAAACAGAGACCATTGGGTGCCAGAAAGAAACACAGAGGGAGTGACTTAAAACAGAGTCATGCTAGAGGATATAGCACAGCTGCAAAAAACAATTGTATTAAATTCTCAGAGGCAAGATGGGGTAAGCCCCTGGCAAAAGGGAATGCTTTTCCAACTAGATGCACAGGACACGGAGCCAAATGTCTTAAATTCACAAAAAATGGTAATTTTGCTACTGTCTGCCACACAAAGGCAGGACGTGAAGTGACCACTGACAGTCAAGAGACATTTTTTTCTAGGCTCTGTCGTGTGTAATGACACAGAGTCAGCCTGGAAGGTGGAACTGAATGTTTATTGAAAGGTTGTTAATTCTAAGCCAGATTTGGATGCAGTTGTAACAGTCATATAAGAAGGGACTTATAATCACCTTCAATCCTTCCCAGAGCTGACAGAAGCAGATGCTATCCTAAATAGCCTCAGAAGTGTTGTGAACTGCATGGCTTTAATTTTAACGTACATGGGATTAGAGTATGGGAGGCAGAAAATCTCCTCAGTCCCAGTGTGACTGCCAGAATGGGTCTAATGAGAAAAGTGGATAAAGATGATGAGACATTTGGTGATAGTGGACTTTTAGAAGGTAATCCAGTAGAACTAATCTTAAGAGAGAATGCTGAACCATACTGTGTCCATACATCCCATAGAATTCCTATCCTGTTACTTCCAAAGTAGAAACTGAATTAAAGAGAATGGAAAAGAAAGGCATAATTGAGAAAATGTCAGAGACATGGTGCGTAGCAGTGGTACCTGTTCTAAAGCAAAATTAGAAAATACGAATTTCTGTGGATCTTAAAAAAATTGAAGAAGAGGTAGTGAGAATAAAATATATCCTCCCAGCCCTAGAAGACTTTCTCCCTAAAGTGGCAGGAGCTCCAAGGTAGATGCTTCAAGTGGTTTCAGGCAATTCCTTTAAGCAAAGAGTGTGCTCAACTACCTACATTCATTATATGATCTGGGGGATATTGCTTTCAAAGATGACGTTTCAGGATTATCAGAGCTGCTAAAGAACATAAATTTTGGTGTTGTTTTTATGGATGACATTTTAGTAGATGTGTCATCAATGGAAGAACATGACAAAACCCTCATTGCCATTCTCAGCTTCATCAGTGAGTCTGAATGGAAGTTAAATAAAGAAAAATGTTTACTGCCTAAATCAAATTAAATTTTGGGGTCAGGTAATAAACAAGGATGGATTTAGTGCTAGCCCTGAGAAAGTAAAAGCAATTAGAAAATTGAAAGCACAAACAAATGTACCAGAAATGAGACACATAGTGGATATGGTAAATTATCTTCATCAGTACCTTCAAAACCTTTTGATAGTGACAAACCCACAGAATGAACTGTTCAGGTTCAATGCATCTTGGCTATGGAGGCTGTCAAAGTTAGACTCAGGACTCACAGTTTGTCAGACCACTCTGTTTTATTAGCACAGCGTTCTGCTAATGACACCCAGATAATGTGAGCCTCATGAAAGACACAAACTATCTTATTTATACAGATAAAAGGGTGAGAACTTAACAAGATAACAAAGGAAGCAGAATCAGATAAGTTTACCTGGGCTAGGCATGCATATCTTATTTCCTTACTAACTATTACCCATCTTCTGTTAATGTTTCGCCATTAGCACCATTTTTTATGCCTAATGTTTCTTTTCCTGGCACCTGTATTTCAACATTTCTTATTTCTCCTTAAAGGTACATACAACATTTCTTTAATCCATTCTTATTTTTACAATATAATTCATTCTACTTTCACAATCCCTCCTTTTGGTCAAGCTCACGCCATGACCAAAATTTTACTGGGTTCCACATATTAACCGTTCTTTATCTCTTTGTTCATCAGCAATATTCAAAATTATCATATTAGCACTCTGTTCTGCGGCAGTCACCTGAGTGGCATGCCTTACACAATTTTGGGTACAACGGGAGACTAACTGAAAACATACAAAAATTATTAGGATTCCAAACAGGATAGTCAGAGCTCCCTGAAACAACCAGTTTCCTATGCCAGAGAAATTGAACAGGTTACTTAGCCACTTCCATAAAGAACTTGGCTCTTCATGGGGAAGATATGCGATTTGTTCTAAGTGGCTAGCGTGATCTATTACCTCATTGGTATCGTCAGGTATAAACACACAACATTGTTTTCCAATGAGAGCACAGGTCCCTCCTTTGGCCTCCAGCACTATGTACAATGCCTGACGGTTTTGGAGGCCACCTGTCGGATTGCCCCTGTTTCTTTGGCCAGGGCTCTTAAACTTTCTTCCGTTTTATTTGCCATTATTTTAACTACTGCTTGTAACCTCAGGAGCCTTTTTTTTGCCTGGTGTATTACCCCCCCAAGTGGGTTAAAGGAACTGCCAATAGTCTCTTCCCAGGTGTCATTACTGTTCCATATTGTGTTAAACGGACAAGGTCCTCCAGTGAGGTCTGGGGAATTGAGTGGGATAGCCAGGACAGGAACATCAGTTTGAGAGTGGGCTGGGATGTGGCTGCAGAAATATTAAGGGTCTGAGCTATCCACACTTGCTGCTGGATAAAAGAATTGTCATTGTGGACTCCCCAGACCTTCAGACACCAACAGCTGAGGAACAGGCACCACCAGAGGCGCATGTTGGAGGCAGGGCCCTTCTGGTTCTGACAACCTCAACTGAGGGAACTGTAGTCACAGTTTTATGTCCACCAGGCAGCAGGTGCTAGGCTCACTACTGCTTTTTCTTGGGCCTTGCTTTAGGTAGTCGTCTGCTTCTGGCAACCCTTACGAGAGCGTAGATTGTAAGGTATTGCAGGCTGTTCCTCTACATCTCCTTCTGGAGTCAAAATTGACTCTGCGTGGTCCCAAGGTGATGATTGGTTCACTGGGAGTGGTGCATTCTTACACTGCGAAGCATGTATCCACTCTGCAATGTCAGACAGTTTAACAGCCGTCTGGCTAGTAAGCAGTGCCTGATGATTCTTTGATGTTCTTTAAGTATCTTTACTACTTCTTCCTTGACTCTGGCTATAACAATGGCCTTCACACCTTATCTTTTCCTGATGCATACATTCCTCATTCACACAAACAGATTGAGAATACAAACAGTAGTATTTTACATCCAACAAAAAGGCATTGCACATTAAACCTTGCTAAGTTTTACAGTTAATAACCAAGACAATTTACATTGAGACCAAGGCCTTCAATGTTTCTCTAATTTACTTAAACAGACACAATAGAGAATCCTGTCTCTTACTACCTAAATCTTAAAACAAAGAGTTAAAGAGGGCCCAATTTGTAATGCATATGGGAAAACAGAATCTTATAGTCCCAGAGGGTCATTTCTTTCTGCTATTCAAAAAGGGTGGCTAGCAGGATGAAATCAAATTATACATTATAAAGTCCAGCTCCTACATATCCCCCTTTTGACACTAAGATTATTAATCGCCAGTGTCACTTCTTATTTAGTCCACATAATAGAAAATACTGGGAGGTGATTTGGACCTGTGGCTCTAGCTTTGCATACATTTGTTTTATCCACCAGCACATTTTAAACATTTCAATTAAACACATACAATTTAAAACCAAAAACAATTAGGGGTAGTAACATTAGTATGCCAGTAGTTGTGGGAGACCATCCAGAAAATATGTTATACCAATGGTAAGCTGTTATGTCTTTCTGCAGTGGCAATTCTTAACATGTCCCCATTTTATCCTTTTAAAACACTTGTTTCCAAGAATTAACACACACATTGCCCATTATACAATACTTTGGTCTAATTATTAATTTTATCCCACATACAGAATCCTAGTGAGATGTCTTTACTACAGGGCTTTGGAGCAACAGGCATGGATAAGCATACCCACTTTTGAGGAGTCCACTTGGTACAACCTCTGGTGTCCAATAGTTTCCCTTTCTCCCCAGCCCACTGGCTTGAGGAACAGGACAGCCAGAAAGATCCCAGTTGCAATCTGTGGAGTGGGCTAACCTTCCATATCTTTGCTTCCAGAGCCTGTTGGTGTGCAATATTAACAACAATTTCTTCACTTAACAAATTTTGTCTTACCGTACTGGAGACATACTGCATCCAGTTATATTGATAGGTATTAAACAATTATCTTTTTCTTTGCTTTAACAGATGTATTAAAACCTTAATATTCTCTGATATTACCCAAAACATCTTATGTTCTAAATATCTGCATTTTAGTACCGTACATTCCATAGCTATTGCAGTATGTTTTTTTTTCACTTTTATTTGTTTTTGTAATAGGTTGTTCTGTAGCTGGTATTAGCTTTTTCTGATTTTCTGAAAGACAAAAATAACATTTTTCTACCCCTTTCAGGGTGGCATTGATTGTCGCTTAAAAGATTCCTTTCTTTTACAAATACCCTTTCTGATTGCAGGCAAAACAGAGGAATTACCCCCATATTTTCCTGTTGTTTTTTTGTTCAATAGGCAGGCCAGGTTTTAATGGCTTCTACTTTTTAAGGGTTATGGGGAAATTATTCCACTGTTTAGTTATTAAATTCATGAGGTGGTGTACCTCAAGTTTTTCTTCTTATATAGCAGACCAAGTTTGTAATGTTTTTCCTGCTGTGTTAAGCTTTAAGTTTATTCACAGGTAATAGCTGAGAAGCATCATTAACATATTACCTTCAAGGATTTTTCCAAAAAGTCATACACACTATACGTTGTTACAGGGGTACTTACTAACATTAAATTTATTTCAATGTTTAATATTAACAATAACATTTAGCATCAAATCTCTTAAAGGGATCTTGTTATACCATGTCTTTAATTTAGGCAATTTCTTTTGTGCTGGCAGTTTTCACCTTCCTTTATCAGTTAGGTAATTTGCATCAACACAGGCTTGGCTTTTGGATTCAAAGCCATCAGCAGAGCTCAGAGACTCTGTCTTAAAAGGGACACAATCAGCTTCCACCAGAGTTTTGATTTCTTTCCACTTTCAACTCCTGCTTACAAAACATACAGAGATCTGAAAAAGAAAACAGTCTATTGCGGCTCTTTTTGGAGCCCTAATAGGATTTTAATTCAGTAGCATATTTCATTTGTATTTCTTTTACCCTTTTTTACAATATACACTGCACATGTCCTAGGGAAAAAGCACATTCCTTCTATACTACAACTTTTAAAAAAAAAAAAACAGTAGCCATATCAATTTTTACATACGATGTAACTGTTTCTTTTTTTCTTAGAGTTTTCATGTACCCCTATCAAAAGTGACAGTCTGATTACACAGAGCCATTTTAAGGCTCAGTGTTTTTAACGTTGCTTCTTTTTGTTTTGTGCACCTCACCTCTGTTGTTGCTTCAGAGGGTCACTGTTAATTTCTTATTCTTCAACTACAGCCCTTATCTGCTATTTTTATTTAAAAAAAACCCAACCAAACAAACAAAAAGACTCCAGAATCTCTCCCTATTCTCCTGATTTTGACTGCCCTATTGCAGCCATGACTTGGTCTTTATTTTAAAAAAACATTTTAAATTTTATAAAGAATCAAGTTACCCCTTAAGGGTTAAATGCTCAATCCCAAAGTCAAACAACACTAATTACCTGTGTCTTGCAAAAAGGTCTGTCAGTTTTGCAACTTTGAATTAAGAGTCAAATGAATTTTTAGTGGCATTAAAAACAAAAACAAAACCAATGTATCTTACACATACAAAACAGGAGTTTTACAAACCAGATGTGCTGGTTTAGATTCCTAGAACTTTACATATTTTCACAGACAAATAGATACATACACATTTTCTTTGACTTAACATTCCTTTACACTGCTTTGTTTTTACATAGCTGTATATATATTTGGATTATTTACAGGCACTCTTTTGGAAAAGGGCCCATTTTCCCTTCAGATTGGCTGCAAAGAAACCAAGAATTCTCTCTCTTTAACATGGTCCTTTTTAACATTTTCAAAGTTTAACTGCTTAATTCTCTCCAGCCTTTGTAGAGTTAACTTTTCACTCTCTTTCCTTAAATCACTTGTTTATCTCCCAAACTAACACCTTTATCACCTCAGATTTCACCATTTTAAGTATTGTTCCAGGGGTTCATGCCTGCACTTACTGCTTTTCTTACTCCTTACACTATGCCCTTACGGCTTCCAACCTGTTTTTCAGTTTCTTTATCTGTTGCTTGCCTGCTTGTCTGGGCCCGATCCTGCTTTTTCCAATGAACCATTTGTGAGTGATATTGTGGTCACTTCACAATTTTGAAAGAAATGTTTAAGGAAAGGGACCAGGAAGGGTGGGGCTAGTTGAGAAGCCCACCCTCTTTGCTGAATTGGTAGTGGAACACTAAAGAATCAGTTTTTGAGGCAGACAACAAAGGGGAACAGAACAAGGGGCTTTTTGTCCTTTTTACAATGAGATGGGAGTATTAAGGGGGTTGGATCGATCCGGGGTGGGTTTTTGAGAACGGGGTAAATGGGAGCGCTCGGTCTGGTGGTGGGAGAGGAGGCTTTTAATAAAGCTTTTAACTTATTATTTGAATATTTGAGAGAGGCGAATTTTGATTTTGTCCAGCTACGATTTGCCTCTTCCCACCACTGAATGAAACAATTAACCTCTTCTTTAGCCAATTTAGTTTTAGGTTGGCCGAGTTTGTCCTTTAAGACGTCCACTCGGTCTTTGTTCCAAGATTTTAACAGTGGCCACTGAGTTTTGGGATCCCCCTGAATTAGCCTAGACCATTTTTCCAGAAATTTACAGGAGTCCGGACCCTTCTTACAGGAGTCTGGACCCATCCTAAATACATAAAATGAGCCGGCGTTCGTTTAGGGAACTGTTCCTACTTAGACGTCTGGTTACCCATACAGGAGGACTTCACACACCAATCGCACAAGAAGGAAATTCGGGTTTGTCAGAGCGATGCCCGGTGCAACATACAAAAGGAGCCCACAGGCTACTGCCTCAATCGCCCTTGCTTTCACACCAGGGGTTTTACCCAAAGTGCGGTGCGGCTGCGATTTTGCAGATTCCACTCACTCAGACCGCGGGGACAGGAACCCCTTGGTCGGCCGATCCCCGGACGGAGATGGCACCCAGACTCAAACACTCCACAGGAGGACGGATAGACACAGAGACAGAACAGTCCTCAGTCTGGACAAAACACAGAAATAATTACCTGACCAGATTCCTGATGTCAGATCCCAGGATCCCTACCAGAACAGAGTGGAAACCAACAGGTTCAATGGCGTAGACTTCACTGTGGTCATGTGCCTTTCCGTTCTGGTGGAGGACCGCTCGGGCCAAATGCCCAGGTGCCGGCTGCCACGGTCAACCTACAAAAATGGTCAGGAATCACACAGCCCCAGTGAAGACGGTTGCCATCTCGGTGGAACCTCCAAATTGTCAAAGTTAGACTCAGGATTCACAGTTTGTCAGACCACTCTGTTTTATTAGCACAGCGCTCTGCTAACGACACCCAGATAATGTGAGCCCCATGCAAGACACAAACTATCTTATTTATACAGATAAAAGGGTGAGAACTTAACAAGATAACAAAGGAAGCAGAATCAGATAAGTTTACCTGGGCTAGGCATGCAGATCTTATTTCCTTACTATTACCATCTTCTGTTAATGTTTCGCCATTAGCACCCTTGTTTATGCCTAATGTTTCTTTTCCTGGCACCTGTATTTCAACATTTCTTATTTCTCCTTAAAGGTACATACAACATTTCTTTAATCCATTCTTATTTTTACAATATAATTCATTCTACTTTCACACCCTTTTAGTCATCTCTTTTCCAAGCTGATCAATCCCAGTGTTTTTAGTCTCTCCTCCTAAGGAAGCTGTTCCATGCCCGTAATCATTTTTGACAGGTTTCAGAGTAGGAGCCATGTTAGTCTGTATCCGCAGAAAGAACAGGAGTACTTGTGGCACCTTAGAAACTAACAAATTTATTTGAGCTCAAATAAATTTGTTAGTCGCTAAGGTGCCACAAGTACTCCTAATCATCTTTGTTGCCTTTTCTGTACCTTTTCCAATTCCAATATATCACTTCTGAGATGGGGGCGACCAGATATGCACACAGTATTCGAGATGTGGGTGTACCATGGATTTATACAGTAGCATTAAGATATGTACTGTTTAAACAGCTATCCGTGTCCTAGTGGTTCCTAACATTCTGTTAGCTTTTTTGACAGCTGCTGCACATTGAGCAGATATTTTCAGAGAACTCTTCACACTGACTCCAAGAACTCTTTCTTGAGCGGTAACAGATAATTTAGACCCCATCATTTTGTATGTATAGCTGGGGTCATGTTTTCCAGTGTGCATTACTTTGCATTGATCAACACTGAATTTCATCTCTTACTTTGTTACCCAGTCACGCAGTGCTGTGAGATCCCTTTGTAACTCTTCACAGTCTGCTTTGGACTTAACTAGCTTAAATAATTTTATATCATCTGCAATCTTTGCCACCTCACTGTTTACAGATCATTTATGAATATGTTGAACAGCAGTGCCCAACAGATCTCTGGGCAATATCGCTATTTACCTCTCCATTCTGAAAACTGATCATTTATTCCTACCCTTTGTTTCCTATCATTTAACCAGTTACTGATCCATGAGAGAACCTTCCCTCTTAAACCATGATTGTTTACATTGCTTAAAGGCCTTTGGTGAGGGACCCTTTCAAAGGCTTTCTGATGTCAAAGGCAGCATGTTCTAGTTGTTAGAGCTGTTGGGGTAGGGTGCTGGGAGACAGACTCCTGGGTTCAACCTCCGCCTCTGGGTGGGGAATGGGAAACAGTGGGTTACAGATGGGGGGCTGATTTCCGTAGGGGGCTTTGCAGCAGCAGCTGGCCCATTGGAGGTCCCATCTTGGCCAGAGTCTGAAACTCAGGACACCTGAGTTCCACCCCTCGGACTAGGAGGAGAATAGGGAAGAGTAGGTTAGAGGAAGGGGCCTTGATCTCAGTCAGGGTCTGTGAAGCACCGGGCAAAATTGGGTTCATTCAATGGGAGGCCCTGAAGGGTCTGAGTGTGTTTGGAGGTGCTCATGGGAGGGGGTTGGGCCCAGGAGGCTCCATGGAGGAAGCCAACCCCACCCCGCGCTATCTCCATCCATCTCTCCCTCTCTCCCCACTGCAGGTCAACCCAGTGACATGCACAGTCATGGTCCCAAGCAGACTCCACCCTGTGTTTCTGCTGCCCCTCATCCTGCTGGCCGCCTGCCTGGCAGTGGCCAGCAGGCAGCCATGGAAGGATCTGAATGACAAATTCAGTAAGAACCACGTGGACAATACAACAGCCACCATGCCTGATGACTACTGTGAAAAGATGATGAGGGCCCGAAAAATATACTGGAATCTGCTCAACACCTTCATCCAGGCATCCATCCCATCCATCAACAACATCTGCTTTGAGGGTGGGATACCCATCCAGGGCGGCCTACACAAGAGCAAAAATTTTGTCACCATCACCCAATCTTTATTTAAGCCTGAAACAAAATTGCCAACATTCTCTTACTCTGGGAGAGGGGTTTCAAAGCAAATTGTCATTGGCTGCTGGAAGGGGCTCCCTGTGCTCTATGTGGAGGAGGCACTGGGTGCAGTCTGGGTGTAGAAAGCAAGCAGGGAATGCTTCCACACCAGCCGTGGCATCCAGCTCCTCACCCACCTCTCAACACTGGTCGCTTTGTTCAGGTGTTTGCCCCTTCCCCACCCCCACCCTCTCCTGCCCCTAGTGCCCATTACACAGTATAGCTGCCCCTTCCCCACCTCCACCCTCTGCTGCCCCTAGTGCCCATTATACAGTATAGCCGCCCCTTCCCCACCCCCACTCTCTGCTGCCCCCTAGTGCCCATTATACAGTATAGCCGCCCCTTCCCCACCCCCACCCTCTGCTGCCCCTAGTGCCCATTATACAGTATAGCTGTCCCTTCCCCACCCCCACCCTCTGGTGCCCATATTTTGTATTATATATTACAGCCAGCAATTACCTATCTTGCACTCTCTGCTGCCACATAGTGGCCAACTAACTCCCCATACTTTAATTAAGGAATATCCATCAGTTCACCCTGCTGGTATCGTGTATTCAATCTGATAGTGGATAATCCTCACATTCCTCACAAATACTTGTTATTTCTCATTGTTCTTTTCATCATTTTTGAACATTTCTCCTCAGTCTGCAACTCTCTGAGCTCCCTACACTTAATAAGACCTGATATCGGCATAGCAATCACTGGCTTGTTGTGTGAGATTGGGGATAGCAAGAACATAAGCCACTGAAGATGTAATGAATGTGCTGGAAATATTTTGTGGTTTTCCTATGAGGTTCTCTGTGCTTGCAAGCCCAAGCTCAACATTTTTTCTAGTGTCGGGAATAGAACCCACAAGTCCTGACTGATTCTTGGTGGGCCTGCTCTAACCCACTACATCCCACTGCCCTCCAAGCATTGGGAAATGGACCCAGGAGTTCTGAATCTTCATCTACTCTCTTCTAACCAATCAGATCCCACTTCTCTCCAAGGATCAGGGCTCAAAACCAGGAGTACTGATTCCCATCCTCCCTTGCTCTAACCCAGTAGACACCACTCCCCTCCCACAATCAGAACCCACACAACAGATATAAACCTTCATTTTTCAGATCATGAGCTAGTCACTAACTGAGGATGGTCAGGAAGAAACAGGAGTTGGGATTCCTAGCTTTACACCTGAGACTTTTAAGGTGGTTTCTGTAGGCTCCAGTTTCTTTAGGGTCACAGCATCCAAGCCCACCACGGCCAATGTCCAAACCTATCAGCCTCTCACAGAACCTCGTGTGAAGAGGACAAGGGGTGAACATAGAGTTTGAGAGTAGGGTGACAAGACTGCAAATGTGAAAAATCGGGACGGGGGTGGGGGCTAATAGGAGCCTATATAAGAAAAAGACCCAAAAATCGGGAGTGTCCCTATAAAATTGGTACATCTGGTCACCCTAGTTTGAGAGGAAGGTGTCACCCCATGAAGCAGGACTCTCTAATGCACTCCATCTTCTGTTTTTCCAGGATACTCCAGTTCTGAACCCCCATTTATGTTTCTCTAATTCACTCCATCTCTGCCACCCCACTGAGATTTCCAAAAAGCATCCCTCCCAGGACTTTCTAAATCACTCTGACCCTGGGCTCCTTTGACCACAACCCTCTGCTCCTTCTCTCTCTCTCTGCATTTAGGAAGAGGCTGGAAACAATTTGCAATATTGTTCCTCTTTGCAAAAAATCTGCATCCATCAGGGATTTAAACCTAGGCCCTCACACACTGGCTGCAAGAGTCACATGCGTAGACCAACAAGCCTGGGAGTTGGGGCTTCCCCTGGGATCTCTCACCTCCCTGAGATGTCACTCTACGGTCATGCTTCTATGGCTTGCGACCATCTGCTTCATCCCTCCAGACTGTATCACAGGTATCTCTGCTCCTGGGTGTTATGGAACCTGAGAGAACTTGGTCCAGTTCAAGGAAATTTTTTCACATTTACACGGATCATAAGAACATCCTGAGAGAGCTTAAATACCACAAACGATACAGAAAAGATCAGATTCCTCCTGTTCACCGCTAAGTTACGGAATTTAGGGATGAAGTACCCCATGAGCAGGCTACCCCAGAGCCACCCATTATGGGAAGCTCTTGCACCTTCCCTTGAAGTAGCTTGACCAAGCCACCGGCCCTGATATGTTCCCGGGCTAGATGGACCCGCCATCTAGTACAGTGTTGCAACTCCTATTCTCTTAGGCTCATCTCCACTGGTCATTAGTCAATCACAATGTATGTGAGGTACATACAGCTACCTGAATAGGCAGAAAGATACAATAATACAGACTCAGGTAACTATTTCTATAGTGGGAGAGCTATTTTCAAATTGTCAGGAAGAGAGAGCGGGAGATGAATTGGGATAGCTATCTAGATAGACAGACGGGGTATCTGGGGATAGATATAGAACCTTTCTGCCAGGTAGAGCTGGCAGCAACCAGAGCCAGGTTCAATCTCTGGGGGTTCCTTTTTAACAATACAACACTAAACTGGCTTGAGCCCCTACCCAGCAACCAGGAAAAATTACACACCACCCCTTTGCGCCTCTGAAAGGCAATACTTTCAGACCGAGCTGAACTTCGGCGGCGGGTCCCACTTCGGCGGTAATTCACCAGTGGGGGGGTCTTTCTGCCCCAGAGCGGAAGGACCCCCCGCCGGCGAAGACCGGGAGTGGAAGAAGCTCCTGCGCCCTGCCCCGCGAGAGTTGTCCGGGCCCCCTGGAGCGAGTGAAGGACCCCACTCCAGGGGCCCCAAAAAACTCTCGTGGGAGCCCCTGTGGGGCCTGGGGCAAATTGCCCCTCTGCCCCCCCTCTGGGTGACCCTGTCCAATCCTGACTCACAGCCCCTGCTATCCCAGCCCTGGGCTCTGTTGCAGTAATTTAGATGGCAAATATGGGCCCGGAGAGTTGATGGTGTTAACATGACCCTCTCACTGTCCAGGATTCAACAGTGTTAAATAAGATTCGGGGTTTGGTCTCCAGAGCCCTAGGCCTGCTCAGTCCCATGGCAAGTGCACCATTGACAATCCTTTTAATCTGCCATTAAAGATACAGAAAAGATGGAAAAACAGCTCAAACCTATGTGTAACCCTTCTGCCCATCATAGTTGGCAGCAACAAGGTCCGGGTTCAGTATCTAGGGGTTCCGTTCAATAACGCAATGCAAAACCAGCTAAAGCTCCCACCCAGTGACCTGGGATAGTTACATTACCACTCCCTGGGCGCCTCTAGGAGGCAGTACTTCCCCTCTCACAAGCACGGAGTCTGGGTGTAGCAAAATCCTTTTAATAAAGGAGTGAAACAATGCGGCCTTATGTTGGGGAAACACCACAAACAGGATTCATAACACAAACCATGAGCAAAAGATCCACCCCCAAGTAAGTTTAACAGTGTCCTTTTTCCCTCAGGGTCTTAAGTCCAGCCACCCAAAAGATCACCCCAAAGTCCCAAAAGTCCAACACTCCAAAGTCTCTTGATTCCAGCAACCCAAAAATCTCTTGATTCCAGCAACCCAAAAATCCCCCAGAAGTGTAATAACCCAAAGGTCTCTGTCCCTGGTCAGTGCAGTCCCAGAGTCCAAACGTTTATCTGCAGAGTTTTACCCTCCCCACCTCCAGCTGTGTGGAAATGGCGGGGGGAGGGAGAAAGCAGCACCCAGGGTATTAAGGTGCACCTTACATGGTCCAAGGCTGACTGCCCCGCCTCTCCATGGGGTTCTGCTGCAGCCTTTACCACGAGTCGCTCCACTCCACCAGCTGTCCCGTGAGCCGCTCCAGCCATCCCATGAACTGATCCGCTCTGCACTGCTTCACTCTACTCGCCATCCCATGGGCCACTCCAATCGTCCCGCAAACTGCTTCGCTCTGCCAGCCACTTAGCAATATATCTTCAGGCGCCCTCACTAGTTAACAGAGCACTCAGTGATCTCAGCATAGTGATTTCAGCTCTTAGTGATTTCTGCTTGTAGTAGGGGAGCCCCAGGGCTGGGGCACCCTTGGCCCAAAGTGAATTCAGCTCAGCAGCCTGTAACTAGACTCTTCATGGAATCAAAATTAGCTCTGCTATTCAACTGTGCAGAGAGGAAGCGGGGCAATTGGTGTTTCAGGCCCTGAAAAGGGGCCCATACCCTCAGATACACATGCCTGTCCCCAGCCTCTCTCAATTCACTGGGTTTTGGAACCCAAGTCCCTCTGTCAGAAAACAGTTCCACTGGCCTTGATTCACATAACCAGAGTAACAACACTTCATTCTTCCAGCCTCAATAACAGAGAAACTGGGGTTCCCACACCAGCCAAAGTGACCATTTGGGCAGCTGTGGGCTCAGGCTTGGTGGGGTGGGTGTGCCTATGTAAACAAACCAGCCCCTGAAGTTCTTTTCCACAACTCGCCACAATTCACCACCAGATGTCAGGGTAGAGCTCATCCTGACTCTGCTTACATATGAAATGTAAAATATTAAGGATATGTCTACACTACCATAGTAGTTCGATTTAACTTAACTCGAATTTGTGGAATCGACCTTACAAAGTCGAACGTGTGTATCCACACTAAGGACAGTAATTCGACTTTGTGAGTCCACACTAACGGGGCAAGCGTCGACATTGGAAGCGGTGCACTGTGGGCAGCTATCCCACAGTTCCCGCAGTCCCCGCTGCCCATTGGAATTCTGGGGCGAGCCCCCAATGCCTGCTGGGGAAAAAAATGTGTCAAGGGTGGTTTTGGGTA
Organism: Mauremys mutica; assembly: GCF_020497125.1. Taxonomy (NCBI): domain Eukaryota; kingdom Metazoa; phylum Chordata; order Testudines; family Geoemydidae; genus Mauremys; species Mauremys mutica. The sequence goes on from NC_059084.1 coordinate 36,745,080, forward strand.
ACTGTCATCATTCAACCGTCACTCCCGTCCTCCCTCCCTGAAAGCGCCGGCGGGAAATATGTTCGTGCACTTTTCTGGTCAGTGACAGCGCGGACGCCACAGCACTGCGAGCATGGAGCCCGCTGCGATCATCGCTGCACTCATGACCGTTGTCAACTCCTCGCATCTTATCGTCCACCTCTTCCACAGTCAGATGCTGAGAAATCGGGCGAAGAGGCTCCGGCAGCGCGGTGAGGACATGAAGTCTGAGAGTGGCACAGACCTCTCACAGAGTACGGGACCCCGCACCGTGGACATCATGGTGGCAATGGGTCATGTTCATGCTGTGGAATGGCGATTCTGGGCTCGGGAAACAAGCACGGACTGGTGGGACCGCATAGTGCTGCAGGTCTGGGATGAAGCACAGTGGCTGCGAAACTTTAGGATGCATAAGGGCACTTTCCTTGAACTCTGTGAGTTGCTGTCCCCTGCCCTGAAGCGCAAGGACACCCGGATGCGAGCAGCCCTGACTGTGCAGAAGCGAGTGGCCATAGCCCTCTGGAAACTTGCAACACCAGACAGCTATTGGTCAGTAGCGAACCACTTTGGCGTGGGCAAATCTACCGTGGGGGTTGCTGTGATGCAAGTAGCCCACGCAATCGTTGAGCTACTGCTCTCAATGGTAGTGACCCTGGGAAACGTCCAGGTCGTCATAGATGGCTTCGCCGCGATGGGATTCCCAAACTGCGGTGGGGCTATAGATGGAACTCACATCCCTATCCTGGGACTGGACCACCAGGCCAGCCAGTATATTAACCGAAAGGGCTACTTTTCAATGGTGCTGCAAGCACTGGTGGACCATAGGGGACGTTTTACCAACATCAACGTCGGGTAGCCTGGCAAGGTTCATGACGCGCGTGTTTTCAGGAACTCTGGTCTGTTTAGACGCCTGCAGGAAGGTAGTTTCTTCCCAGACTACAAAATAACTGTTGGGGATGTGCAGATGCCTATAGTGATCCTCGGGGACCCAGCCTACCCGCTAATGCCCTGGCTCATGAAGCCCTATACAGGCGCCTTGGACAGTGACAAGGAACTCTTCAACTACCGGCTGAGCAAGTGCAGAATGGTGGTGGAGTGTGCTTTCGGACGTCTCAAGGGGAGATGGTGAAGCTTACTGACTCGTTTGGATCTCAGCAAAACCAATATCCCCATTGTTATTGCAGCTTGCTGTGTGCTCCACAATCTCTGTGAGAGCAAGGGGGAGACTTTTATGGCGGGATGGGAGGTTGAGGCAATCGCCTGGCTGCTGATTACGCTCAGCCAGACAGCCGTGCGATTAGAAGAGCCCAGCGGGAAGCGCTGTGCATCCGGGAGGCTTTGAAAGCTAGGTTCCTCAGCGAGCAGCGTGACCTGTGACCGTTCAGTTTCTTTACAGAGAAGCTGAACCTGCCCCTGTTTCTTTACCCAGTTACTGTTGACTATTCTCTGCAGTTACATACCCGGTTCACCCCGTTTCCCCCCTTCCAACACACGTGTAAAAATAAAATCCATGTTTCATTGTTACTTAACTATGTTTTCTTTATTAATGACTTTGAGTTAAAGGGTTGAAACTGGGACGCAGACTGTGCTGGGTAGGGTGTGTAGTGATGTAAAGACCACTTCTAAACTCGGGGAATGACAGGCTCCTGCTCCTAAAGTGGTCTGCAGTGCCAGACTGGTTGTTTCAACGGAGCCTGCTATCCCTCCTTTTCGGGACTTTGTGTGCGGGGGCTATGTGACCTTGTGGCGGGGGAGGACGGTTACAGATTCCCCTGCTGCATGGCTCTGTGGTCCAGGACAAGGACCGCTGCATAAGATCTGTAACCGCCCTCCCCCGCCACAAAGTCACGTACCCTCCCACCCACACAGAACATGAAAACCACGTCCCAGACCGATCAGGGTGCTACTGACTGCACTGTGTGTGTGACCTGCTGCGATCCTGCCCCCATGTCTGTAGCCTGGTAAAGGTGACTGTCCTATGCAATTACCAACCCCCTTCCTCCCCCCTTCAAACACAGTCTTCTGTACAAGAACATGACGGAAACAGTAATTAACAGCAAAGTATTTTTAATAATCAACTAGACAGTTAGGGGATGAAACTGGGATTGGGGCTTGGGTGAGTCAGGAAGGGAAGGACTTCTCAAAATTTAGGGAATGAGAGCTTTTGGGTAATTGAGCACTCTGCAGGGGTGGAGTGACAGTTTTCAAGGCCCCTGGCGCCCCTCCTTCTTGTTACTTTGGGTGAGGGGCGTATGGGACTTTGTGGCAGGGGAGGGCGGTTGCAGATACACTGCAGATACACTGTCCTCCTGCCTGCGGTCCTGCAGAACATCCACAAGGCGCCGGAGCGTGTCTGTTTGCTCCCTCATTAGTCCAAGCAGCGTTTGAGTCGCCTGCTGGTCCTCTTGACGCCACCTGTCCTCCCGTTCGCTGTGTGAGCGCTGGTACTGAGAGAGGGTCTCCCTCCACTGGCTCTGCTGGGCCGCCTCGGCTCGGGAGCAGCCCATAAGTTCAGCGAACATCTCATCCCGTGTCCTTTTCTTTCGCCGCCTAATCTGCGCCAGCCTCTGTGAGGGGGATGCTGGGGCAGGTCGGGAGACAGTCGCAGCTGTGTGATGGGAAAAAGGGAATGAATTCCTTACAAAGATACATTTTTGCGAACAGTGAACATAGTCTAATCTGTCTCCGTGAACAAGACCATGCACAGCACCTATCTCATGCGCACTCGGGACAAGTTCGAATTTTCGGCCTTCGCATTCATTGCCTGGGGTCTTGCACTGGAGATCAGAGAAGTGGGGCAGGACAGCAGAATCCGTGGAGCAGGCAGGCATGGTAAGCCGTAGACTTTTGGCTGCTTAAAACTTAATGTATAGCAGTGCCCTCCTGCTGCAGGCAATCCAGAAAGCATGAACTCTGCCCCTGTTCCACCCCCTCGCAGCTGTCCCCGGGAAAGATCCCTGTATGCTCCCCCTCTGCAGCCTCCACCACGTGGCTGTAAACCGACGCTTATTGTTATGCAAAGGAACAGTGAAGCATTCCCAATACTAACATTACCCTAATTCACCTAATTCAATGCAGGAGTCGCCGAGCGAGATCACCCTAAGGAGGATCACTGAAGGAGATAGAGAGCGCATGCTGCGTGAAAGCCTGCACAAACCGGGGGCCTATGCTGCCATGCTCGTGGAGGCAATGCTCCCAGAGTACCTGAGGATAGCCTGGCACGGAAAAGTGTGCTACCACGGAGCACCCAATAAGGCAGCTATCCCCAGGAACCTCATGCGGAGGCTTTTCGATTACCTCCAAGAGAGCTTCGTGGAGATCTCCCAGGAGGATTTCTGTTATATCCCCTTATATATAGACCTCCTTTTCACATAGTTCAGTTTCCTGTTACATTAATAATAAAAGTTTACATGTTTAAAGCACTTACCGACTGATCCTTCCCCTGATTCAGGGTCCGGGTTAACGGCCGGGGAGGGTTGGTAGGGGATCTCCGTGAGGGTGATGAAGAGATCCTGTCTGTCGGGGAAATCAGCGCTGTAAGCGCTGTCGACTGCCTCATCCTCCTCATCTGCTTCCTCATCTTCCCCGTCCGCGAACATCCCCGAGGAACCGTCCGTCGACACTATCCCATCCTCAGAGTCCACGGTCACTGGTGGGGCAGTGGTGGCAGACCCACCGAGAATGGCATGCAGTGCCTCGTAGAAGCGGCATGTCTGGGGCTGGGCTCCGGAGCGTCCGTTTGCCGCTTTGATTTTTTGGTAGCCTTGTCTCAGGTCCTTGATTTTCACGCGGCACTGGGTTGTATCCCGGCTGTATCCTCTGTCTGCCATGGCTTTGGAGACCTTCTCGTAGGTCTTTGCATTCCGTTTTTTGGAGTGCATCTCCGAAAGCACAGACTCATCACCCCACACAACGATCAGATCCAAGACTTCCCGGTCAGTCCATACTGGGGCCCTCTTTCTATTCTGAGATTGCATGGACACGTCTGCTGGAGAGCTCTGCATCGTTGCCAGTGCTGCTGAGCTCTCCCCGATGTCCAAACAGGAAATGAGATTCAAACTGGCCAGACAGGAAAAGGAATTCAAATTTTCCCAGGGCTTTTCCTGTGTGGCTGGTCAGAGCATCCGAGCTCGGACTGCTGTCCAGAGCATCAACAGAGTGGTGCGCTGTGGGATAGCTCCCGGAGCTATTAGCGTCGAATTCCATCCACACCTAGCCTAATTCGACATGGCCATGTCGAATTAAGCGCTACTCCCCTCGTCGGGGAGGAGTACAGAAATCGAACTAAAGAAACGTCTATGTCGAACTAAATAGCTTCGCTGTGTGGATGGGTGCAGGGTTAATTCGAATTAACGCTGCTAAATTTGACATAAACTCCTAGTGTAGACCAGGCCTAACTCTTTTATATGACTACGCACCTTGTTCCCTTCCCCTCAGATCTGGTGATCCATCTCAAAAAGATATACTGGAATTGGAAAAGTTTCAGAAAGGGGCAACAAAAATGATTAGGGGTGTGGAACAGCTTCCATATGAGGCGAGATTAATAAGCCTGGTTTCAGAGTAGCAGCCATGTTAGTCTGTATCTGCAAAAAGATCAAGAGTACTTGTGGCACCTTAGAGACTAACACATTTATTTGAGCGTAAGCTTTCATGGGTTACAGCCCACTTCATCGCATGCATGTAGTGGAAAATACAGTAGGAAGTTATATGAAACATGAGAACATGAAACAATGGGTGAACTCACCTTAACTGATCACTCTCGTTAGAGTGTGTATGATAACACCCATTGTTTCATGTTCTGTGTGTGTGTGTGTGTGTGTATATATATATATATATATATATATATATATATATATATATATATATATATATATATTGTGGCAGAGCTCTGACCTTGTTCCCGTGGGTCCTGCGCTTCTAGGCAGTTTATGCTTAGCCTCAGTGGCTCACTGTGACCCTCCACGTAGCCCTTCTCTCTCTAGGGCCAGGGTTACAGTCTACTGAGCCCTTTTCATCATAGGCTGCAAGGAGGTTGGTGAGAGAACTCCCACAGTCTCTGTTCAGCCTCCTGTCCTGACAGGGACCTGACTTCCCCTTCCAGGAGCTGTTCCTGTAGTGGTGGGTTGGGGGGAACCCGGGCCCGCCCTCTACTCCGGGTTCCAGCCCAGGGACCCTAATGGTAGCAGTTGTTGGCAGCCAACCTTTCACTGCCAGAGTTGCTACATTTCCCTGGGCCACTTCCCCACAGCTCTCCTGCTTCTCCCTTCTTCACCCTTACCTTAGGGCTCCTTTAACGATGTTTTAGGGTGTCTTCAGTAACCAGCCCTTCAGCCGCACTTCCTCTCCTCTGGCTCCCTGGCTCCCCTGCCTGACTGGAGTGAGCCCTTTTTATAGTAACAGCAGGACCTTAATTAGAGTCAGGTGGTCACATTAACTGAATGGCCTCACCTGACTCTTTACAGGTTAATTAGAGTCAGGTGTTCTCATTAGCCTGGAGCAGCCCCTGCTCTGGTCAGTCAGGGAACAGAAAACTGTTAATCCAGTGGCCAGTATATCTGCCTTCAGCTATTCTGCTGTACCCAACTGTCCTGAATCTATCACATATCCCTCCCCCCTGCTCAACACCAAGGGGTTGGGCAGCTTGGGACGCCAGACAGTGTACGCGTGATAAGCCATCGGCATTGCCATGGCGACTCCCTGCTCTGTGCTCTATGCGGAACTGGAAAGGTTGGAGGGATAAGAACCACCTGGTTACCCTTGTGTTCTTTTCCTTGTTCCGTTGTATCCATTGAAGAGGGGCATGGTCAGTCACAAGGACAAATCTGCGCCCCAGCAGGCAGTAACGTAACGTTTCCATGGCCCATTTTACAGTGAGGCACTCTCTCTCTACAACTGCATATTTTTGTTCCCTCGGAAGGAGTTTCCTACTGAGGTAGAGAACTGGGTGTTCCTCCTCCCCAACCATCTGCGACAGGACGGCCCCTAACCTACCTCGGATGCATCTGTCTGTAAGATAAAGTCCTTGTTGAAATCTGGGGCTATCAATACGGGGTTACTGCAGAGGGCAGTCCGTAAGTCCGCGAATGCCCTTTCTGCTGCGTCGGACCATCTGACTGGATCAGGACCACGGGCCTTCACTAAGTCCGTTAGGGGACTTGCCCTTGTAGCAAAATGGGGGATGAAACGCCGGCAATACCCCACCACCCCTAGAAATGCTCGGACCTGCTTCTTACGACTTGGCCGAGGCCAATTTTGGATGGCCTCTAACTTATTCCGTTGGGTTTTACCAGACCTTTTCCTGTATAAACAAAATGCAGCTGTTGCTTTTTATTGTATGTAACAAAAGATATAAATGCTGCTGTAATTGTTTACCTGTGGAGAGACCTGCCTAGGAGGGGGAAACCCTGTGTCCTAGTGCACTCTCTCCCTCTGTGCAATTGCTTGAGAAATAAAGTATCTGACTTTGCTGCACCCAACCAGAGAGTGAGAACTATGTTTTTCTCACAGTTCCAAGACTGATCCCTGAAGAACTCCACTAGTAACCTCCCTCCAGTCTGACAGTTCACCTTTCAGTATGTCCTATTTTAGTTTCCTCTTTAACCAATTCCTTATCCACCTTTCAATTCTCATATCAATCCCTATCATCTCCAATTTAACTAATTATTTCTCATGTGGAACTGTATCAAATGCCTTACTGGCAATTCTACAATTACTTTCTGTTATTTAGGCTACCTACTTTTTGCAGTTTGCCAAGCTTGCAACAGATCATTTCACTTTAGGAAACATCCTAACAGCCCTTTCTTATCTTAATCACCTGTTAATCACTCTGTTTATAAACAAAATTCTGACTCCCTGCCTCAGGGGTGCAAACTGGGAGCAGCTCCTCTCCTGTCTCCTCTGCAGAACTGGTTGCATTGTTTTTTTGGGGGGGAGGGGAAACAACGCTCCCATGTCCTCCCAAAGTCCACCTATGATTGCAACTAAACTCCACGAGGAGAGTGGGGAGATGCAAGATAGTTCCCTAGTTTATCTCATTGGCAGGGAAGCTATGCATATCTTTAAATTCTTTGCCTTCAGAGAGGAAAGCCACAAGGACAATTTTGCTGTGGGTGCAGCTGGCTAAGTTTGATGAGTATTTCATACCTCCATATAATGTGGTTCATGAGTGAGGTTTTTCCTACCGGCATATCCAAAAAGATGGGTGGCCTGTGGAATCTTTTATAAGAGGCTTCTGTGGCATGAGAGAAAACTGTGATTGTGAAGATAAAAAGGCAGAGCACATTACAGATGGAGCTGGAGGAGTGATGGGTATTTTAGCCAAGGGCTGTTAGCAAATCTTCGAATCAAGAGGGATTTAACCCTTCCCAGAGCAGGAGAAATGGCAAGACAATTGGGAATGATTTAAAGTCAAAATAGAGACCAGTGGCTGCCAAGCAAAAACACAGAGGAAGTGACATACAAACAGAGTCACACTAGGGGATATAGCCCAGCTGCAAAAAACAATTGTAATAAATCCTCAAAGGCAAAGTGGGGTAAGCCTCAGGGAAAAGAGAGCACTTTTCCAGCTAGGTGCACAAGATGTGGGAAAGCTCATGATCCAAGAGGTTTCAGAGTAGCCATTTTGCTGCTGTCTGCCATGCAAAGGCAGGACGTGAAGTGACCACTGAGAGTCAAGAGAGATTTTTTTTCTGGGCTCAAACATGTGTAATGAGGCAGAGCCAGCCTGGAGGGTGGAACTGAATATTTGTTGAAAGACTGACAGTTTTCAGCTAGATTCGGGTGCAGATGTAACAGTCCAATCAGAAGGGATTTATTATCAGCTTTATTATCTCTTGTTTACCAGACATGGTCTTAACAGAGGCCTTGAGTGATATCAGGGGGCCTCTTTGTCTGGACAAATTCAGTCTGTCTGTGACTTTTGTACCTTTTCCCATTAACATTTATTGTTATTTGTGACTGGAGATTTCATGAATTTTTAGTCTGCACATTTCATCTTAAAATCAGACTAGATTTTCAGGCCCAGTTATTAAAACAGCTCCCCCAAACCCCACAGCACTGCCAGTGCCCCTCAGTCCCAACCCACAGCTCCTGCTATCCCAGCCCTGGGCTCCCTCATCACCAGGAGCTCTGCTGGTGCCCCTCCAGGCTGACCTGCAACCCCCTCCCAGGTGCCTAAAAGAATTGGATGCTGTGGAAAGAAGTGAGGAACTGGGCATCTAAATTAATTTGTTGATTTGAAGGTGGCAGTCAGAGCACGAGGGCAGCTGTGCTATCAGTATAGGAGGAGAGGTTAGTAGCCAGCTTCCAATAGATCAAACTCCTCCTGCAAGACGGGACCTCACACTACCTGATTGCCAGAGCTAGTGCTTGAATCACTGGGCAGTGGAGCCATGGGCATATGGAATAGCAAGGCAAACAGGTAGAGGTGATGCATGTGGGACATGTGGGGTCACATGCCCTCCCCACTCCTCTGATTTCTGCCAGGGTTTGTCGGCTGGGCCCCCTCCCCGTGCAGCAGCTCCTGGAGCTGGCAAGCTGCAAGCTGGGCCACAGGGAGAGGCAGCAGCAAACAGCTGGGAGCTTCAAAGAGGGGCCACTGAGGCTAAGGGGGTGGTCATGGGGGGCATGACTCAAGCTGTTGGGGGGAGGGAACCTTTAAATTGTCCTCCCCGACTATCGACAGGTACCAGTTGTCTTTGCGAGGGGGGTGATGATGTGCTGACATACATTGCACATCCTGGCATCTAAGTGATATGTTATTCTTTCTCTGTGGGATAAGAGTGATTCTCTGAAAAGAGAACTCCCACTGGATGACATTGGGTCTCTGCCCTACCTCTGAGAGGCAGAAAGGTGCCCTTGGAATTTTCATAATGAAAGAAGGAGAGAGAGAGATGGGGAAGGACAAAATGAAAGAGAGGCTGTCAGATGAGTGGTATAAATTGTGTCCTGTTGGGACCAAAGCCAGGTTTGAGTTTTCAAAGGGAACAGGTTGGGTTGGTTTAGAATTTTGCTGTGCTCCCCCTTTGGCTCTAGGCAAGAGAAGGAAGGTGGTGTGTGGAATGAGAAACTCAGAGGAACGTGCAAAGATACACACCACACACACACACCACACAAACACACACAGAAAACAATGTCGGAGACAGACAAGGCTCTGACTGACACAACCAAGAGAGGGGCACAACCATGCAAAACAGAAATACGCCGATAAAAGATACAAACACAAACAAGGAGGCCTTGGAGAGGTTCATTCCCACAAATCACAAACACACACACAAGAAACATAACATGGGACACGCAAGACTCACACAAGCAAGGGATGCAAATTCAGGCAACAAACACACGAGCCCTAGCATGAGACAAGGGAAGATATGACTCACAATAGCAAGAGTTTGGTGTTTTCCTTTTTGGGCAGGGAATACCAGTAGAAAGGTGTTTATATCAGTATAGCTTGTTTTTAATCAACACAGAGAAATAAACTACACTTCTATCAATGATGGTTCTTCCTCTATACGTGCAGCCACATTAGGGGATATACTGGAAATTGGTACCGAATCTGCTTTCTAACTATCTATCTATCTATCCATCACCAATATACATTCATTTCCATTCTCTATAGCAATCCATCTGTCCCCAGACACACCATCTCTCTCTCCCTCTCTTTACATTTGTGCCTATCCAGTTGTCAGAGTCTCTGGAGACTGGCAGCTGCTACAGGAACATGGAAGGTTTTGTTTTGTTTTGTTTTGTTTTCCTATCTTTAGAACTGGAAGGGACCTTGAATGGTCATCGAGTCCAACCTCCCTGACAGATAATGAGACAGAAAATATCATAATGCAACGATATAAATCCGTGGAATGGCCACATCTGGGATATTGTGTTCAGATCTGGTTGTCCATTCTCAAAAAAAGATATATTAGAATTCGAGAAAGTACAGAGAGGGGCAACAAAAGCGATCAGGGATATGAAACAACTTCCATATGAGCAGCAATTTAAAAAATGGGCCTGTTGAGCTTGGAAAAGAGATGACTGAAGAGGGATATGATAGAGGTCTTTAAAATTATGAATGCTGTGGAGAGGGTAAATAAGGAAGTGTCATTTACAGCTTCACAAAATACAAAAAACAGGAATCAATAATTAAATTAATGAACAGCAGGTTTAAAAGAAACATAAGGAAGTACTTCTTCACACAATGCACGTGCAACCTGTGGAACTCATTGTCAGGGTATTTTGTGAAGCCCAAAAGTAAAACTGGGATTAAAAAAAAGAATAGGATAAGTTCCTGGAGATGCAACCCTATGCTCCGAGTGTCCAGGTGTTGGAAGACAGGACACTGGGCCAGATGGGCCACTGATCTGACCCCATATGGCTGTTCTTATGTCGAATGATGCAGTTGTCTAGGCATTGAGGTCTCAGCTAGAATGTTCTCTCCAGAATACTGGTACAAGCAGTGCATTAGCCTGGGCCATGTGTAGATTCGCACGTGTGACAGAGAGAATGGCTGGCTAGATATTAGAAGAATGTTTCCAAGCACCAGTGTGGTGAGGTTCTGGAGCAGCCCCCAATAGGAGCTGGGGGGACAAATGACATAATGAATTTTAAGGATGAGCTGGACAAGTTTCTGAATGGCATTGTAGAACAGGGTTGCTTGAGATGAGAGCAGGAATCAGCACCCCTGTAGCTCACTTCCGGATTGTCTCTTTAATTCCTAAGTCTCATGCGACATGGTTTCAGCCTGTCACCTGCTAGGTCCAGATGGGATTTTCTTCCCCTCCCCCCCACATATTCTTTTTTTTTGGCGGGGGGGCGTGAATTTTTTGTTTTGTTTTCTTTTATCTTCTTCCTCTGAAACAACGGGGAGGCCACAGCTGGAGATGGGGTATTGGTCCTGTGTTTGATCAGGAGTTGGGATGTTTTGGGGGAACCTGGGCCCTCCCTCTAATCTGGGTTCCAGCCCAGGGCCCTGTGGACTGCAGCTGTCTAGAGTGCCTCCTGGTACAGTTGTGCGACAGCTACAACTCCCTGGGCTCCTTCCCCATAGCCTCATCCCAACACCCTCTTTGTCCTCACCACCGGACCTTCCTCCTGATGTCTGATAACACTTGTACTTCTCAGTCCTCCAGCAGTATGCCTAGTCACTCTCAGTTTCTTGCACACCTCTTGCTCCCAGTTCCTCGCATGCACTTCCTCTCCCCTGACTCCCTTTGGCCTGAGTGGAGTGAGCCCTTTTCATAGAATCATAGAATATCAGGGTTGGAAGGGACCTCAGGAAGTCATCTAGTCCAACCCCCTGCTCAAAGCCGGACCAATCCCCAGACAGATTTTTACCCCAGTTCCCTAAATGGCCCCCTCAAGGATTGAATTCACAACCCTGGGTTTAGCAGGCCAAAGGTCAAACCACTGAGCTATCCCTCCCCCCTTTTATAACATCAGAGGAGCCTTAATTAGAGTCAGGTGCTTAACAGCCTCACCTGACTCTTAGCAGGTTAATTGGAGTCAGGTGTTCTCATTAGCCTAGATCAGCCCCTGCTCTGGTCACTCAGGGAACAGAAAACTGCTTATCCAGTGACCAGTATATTTCCCTTCTACTACTCTGCTGTTCCCAGCTGGCCTGGGTCTATCATACAAGCTAAAACAAAAGATGCCCTAACACATTTCCTTGCTATTACTTACTATTTCTGTAATATTAGATGTATCATTTCAGTGGGAGCTGGATTACTTGTTTGGTCTCTCCCTTCGTCTTTGGGGAGAACACACACAGAGCACAAAACAAATCCTTTCTCCCCAGATTTGAAAGTATCTTCTTTTCCCATTGGTCCTTCTGGTCAAGTGCCAGCCAAGTTATCTGATCTTCTTAACCCTCTACAGATAAGGAGAGATTTTATGATAACCTTAGCTGTATATTTATGACACCCCCCCCGAATCACAAAGGGTGCTGGACAGTCTGCTCCACACTGGCTATGATTTCTTCCTGGAGCCCTAAGAGAAAATAGAATTAATAAGACACATGCACCTCTAGATATACGACTGATTATAGAAAACCTAACTATTTCCCACATTTCAAGGATGATTTTAATCAGCTGAGTCTGGAAAACTTTCACGGGAGAGTGCATCAGCTACTTTGTTAGAAGCTCCTGAAATGTGTTGTATTTCAAAATCAAAATCTTGGAGAGCTAAACTCCATCAAAGAAGTTATTGTCCTTGATGGTATGAAGCCACTTCAGAGCAGCATGGTTGGTTTCCAGGTGGAAACGCCATCCCCAAACTTATGAGTATAGCTTTTCCAAAGCATACACCATGGCGTTGCATTCCTTTTCGCTGATTGACCAGTGGATTTCTCTCTCAGACAGTTTTGTGCTGAGAAACAGGACAGGATGGAATTCTTAATCCAGTCTTTCCTGCATTAAAACTAATTCCACACCACGCTCGGATGCATCTGTGGTTACTAGGAAAGGTTGGTCAATGTCTGGGGCCCTTAGCACTAGGAGACTATCTACAAGTTTCTGGAAGGTGGCGGATGCATTTTGCAACCCGAAAGGGAGCACATTAAATTCATACACCCCTGCATGTGTGACGAAGGCTGATCTTTCCTTGGCGGATTCATCTAGTGGTACTTGCCAGTACCCCTTGGTTAAGTCTAAGGTAGAGATGAACTGGGCATGTCCCAGTTACTCCAATAGCTCATCTGTGTGTGGCATTGGGTAGTTATCTGGGCAACTGTTCCGGTTTTGGGACTGGCTCTGTCTGGGTCTCTGTGATTGGATCCACTACTGCTGTCACAGGCATTGGAACCAGCTCAGTCTGGGTCTCTGGTAACACAGATTGGGCCCTTGTAGAAAGCTCAGGAACAGGGATAGGTGTGAAGATTTGCTTAGCCTGGCTGCGAGTGACCATTCCCACCCTCTTGGCTAGCTTCACATGGTTGGCCATGTCTTCCCCCAGCAGCATGGGAAAGGGATAATCATCATAGACTGCAAAAGTCCACATTACTGACCAGCCCTTGTACTGGACAGGCAACTTGGCTGTAGGCAAGTTTAGAGAGTTTGACATGAATGGTTGAATCATCATCTGGGCTTCTGGGTTGATGAATTTGGGGTCCACTAAGGATTGGTGGATAGCTGACACTTGTGCTCCAGTGTCCCTCCACGCGATAACCTTCTTCCCGTCCACACTCACATTTTCCCTCTCTCTGAGGGTATCTGGGAGGCATCTGGGCCTGGGGACCCTTGGTGTGATTCTGGTGTAATGAACTGCAGTCTGTTGGGGTTCTTGGGGCAGTTGGCCTTTATATGCCCCAGCTCATTACATTTAAAACATTGCCCAGCTGACTGGTCACTTGGGCAAGGTGGGTTGCTGAAGACTGGTGTGGTGGGATGATAAGGGGTTTGGGGTTTTCCTTTGGATGTAGGTGGAACCTTGGGTTGTCCCCGGTAATAGGATTTTGTTTCGGGTTGCACCTTCTGATATTTGTTCCAACTGTTACTAGTTTTTTTCTTTTCTGCCATCTCTACCCAGTTGGTTCCAATTTCCCACACCTCAATTACAGTTTTGGGCTTCCCATCTAGGATGTACCTAAGGAACACCCTCTAAGAACTGCTCCATTTGCCTTAGGAAAGACAGATCTTCCAGAGATTTAACACTTGCTCCTGATATAGAATCATAGAATCATAGAATCATAGAATTCAAGATCAGAAGGGACCAATATGATCATCTAGTCTGACCTCCTGCAAGATGCAGGCCACATAAGCCGATCCCCCCACTCCTTTAGCAAGCGACCCCTGCCCCATGCTTCGGAGGAAGGCGAAAAACCTCCAGGGCCACAGCCAATCTACCCTGGAGGAAAATTCCTTCCCGACCCCAAATATGGCGGTCAGCTGAACCCCGAGCATGCGGGCAAGACTCTCCAGCCATACCCTCTGGAAAAAGGTTAAGAATATCATATCATTGACCCATTGTACTATTTACCAGTGTGGCACTTAATTAACCTATTGACTAAGCCCGGTATCCTATCATACCATCTCCTCCATAAACTTATCTAGTTTAATCTTAAAGTCATGGAGGTCCTTCGCCCCCACTGTTTCCCTCGGTAGGCTGTTCCAGTATTGCACTCCCCTGATAGTTAGAAACCTTCGTCTAATTTCAAGCCTAAATTTCCTGACTGACAATTTATATCCGTTTGTCCTCGTGTCCACATTAGCACTGAGCTGAAATAATTCCTCTCCTTCCCTGGTATTTATCCCTCTGATATATTTAAAGAGTGCAATCATATCTCCTCTTATCCTTCTTTTGGTTAGGGAAAACAAACCGAGCTCCTCAAGTCTCCTTTCATATGACAGGCCTTCCATTCCTTGGACCATTCTAGTGGCCCTTCTTTGTACCTGTTCCAGTTTGAATTCATCCTTCTTAAACATGGGAGACCAAAACTGCACACAATACTCCAGATGAGGTCTCACCAACGCCTTATATAACGGGACTAGCACCTCCTTATCCCTACTAGAAATACCTCGCCTAATGCATCCCAAGACCGCATTTGCTTTTTTAACGGCCACATCACATTGCCTGCTCATAGTCATCCTACGATCAACCAGGACTCCTAGGTCCTTCTCCTCCTCCGTTACTTGCAACTGGTGCGTCCCTAGCTTATAACTAAAATTCTTGTTAGTCATCCCTAAATGCATAACCTTACACTTCTCACTATTGAATTTCATCCTGTTACTAATACTCCAGTTTACAAGGTCATCCAAATCTCCCTGGAGGATATCCCGATCCTTTTCCGAATTGGCAATACCTCCCAACTTGGTGTCGTCCGCAAACTTTATCAGCCCACTCCTACTCTTGGTTCCCAGGTCAGCAATAAATAGATTGAATAAAATCGGACCCAAAACCGAACCTTGAGGAACTCCACTGGTAACCCCCCTCCATCCCAACAGTTCCCCCTTCAATACTACCCTCTGCAGTCTCCCCTTTAACCAGCTCCTTATCCACCTCTGGATTTTCATTTCAATCCCCATCTTTTCCAATTTAACCAGTAATTCCTCATGCGGTACCGTATCAAACGCCTTACTGAAATCCAGATATATTAGGTCCACTGCATTTCCCTTGTCTAAAAAGTCTGTTACTTTCTCAAAGAAGGAGATTAGGTTGGTTTGGCACGATCTACCTTTCGTAAATCCATGCTGTAAACTATCCCAGTTGCCATCGGCCTCCTGCTCCGTAACCACTCTCTCTTTTAAAATTTTTTCCATGACTTTGCATACTACAGATGTTAAACTAACAGGCCTGTAGTTACCCGGGTCACTTTTTTTCCCCTTCTTGAATATAGGAACTACATTAGCTAATCTCCAGTCAAACGGTACAATCCCCGAATTTAGAGATTTATTAAAAATCATCGCTAACGGGCTAGCAATATCACTCGCTAATTCCCTTAATATTCTAGGATGAAGATTATCCGGGCCCCCCGATTTACTTCCGTTAATCTGTTCAAGTTTGGCTTCCACCTCCGATACCGTAATGTCTACCCCCATATCCTCATTCCCATCGGTCCCTCTATCACTATTCCTTAGCCCTTCATTAGCCTCATTGAAAACCGAGGCAAAATATTCGTTCAGATATTGTGCCATTCCAAGATTATCCCTAATCTCCACTCCGTTCAAAGTTTTAAGCGGTCCCACTTCTTCTTTCTTGGTTTTCTTCCTATTTATATGGCTAAAAAACCTTTTGCTATTGGTTTTAATCCCCTTCGCTAGGTCCATCTCCACCCGTCGCTTTGCCTTTCTCACTGCTTCCCTACACCCTCTGACCTCAATAAGGTAGGTTTCTTTGCTGATCCCTCCCATTTTCCACTCCTGGTACGCTTTCTGTTTTTTCTTAATGACCCCTCTGAGACGCTTGCTCATCCAGCTCGGTCTAAAACTGCTACCTACGAGCCGTTTTCCCTTTCTCGGGATACATGCCTCTGACACTGCAACTTCAACCTGAAGTAACCCCAGGCGTCATCCGCCTTTAGATCCCTAAATATGTTAGTCCAGTCCACTTCCCTAGCTAGTCGCCTTAGTTTAGTAAAGTTAGCCCTTTTGAAATCGTAAACCCTAGTCTCAGATGCAATATTGATTATCCTCTCATTTATTTTGAAACGAATTAGCTCATGATCACTCGAGCCAAGGTTGTCCCCTACAACTATTTCCTCAACAAGGTCCTCGTTACTCACCAAAACCAGATCTAAAATGGCATCCCCCCTCGTCGGTTCAGCAACCACTTGATGAAGGAATTCATCAGCTATCACGTCTAGGAAAAGCTGAGCCCTATTATTATTACTAGCATTTGTTTCCCAATCTATATCCGGGAAGTTAAAATCCCCCATGATCAAGCAGTTCCTATTAGTGTTTACCTCCTTAAAAACATTAAAGAGCTCTCTATCCGTCTCCAGACTAGATCCCGGCGGTCTATAGCACACCCCAATCACTATCCCGGGTGAGGCTCTAGTAGTTTTCTTCCCCAATGTGACCATTGCCCAGACAGACTCCGTATTATCCAGGCATCCCAATTTTTTACAATGTGGTAGGCGTGTTGGGAAAATGTCATGCCTGGTTTCCACTATAGGGCTCTGAACCGCCGACGGGAATGCTTGAGTGTTAGCCCCATTTTAATTCTGGCCTTATTTTTAAAAAGTTTGTGCTATTCATGTGTTCCTTAGGCATTTCAGCTGCTACTTCTGCTAAGGGTCTACTGACCTGCAGTCTCAGCTCCACCATATACTGGTCTGTAGAGATTCTGTACTGAAGCAGGGCCAGCTTTAGGCTGATTCCCCTGAATTGGGCCCTGCGCCCCGCACCTAACAGGGCCCCACGCTCCACACCTAACAGGGCCCCATGCCTAGTGGCCTTTTTAATTTTTACTCACCCGGCGGCGCACTGAGTCTTCGGCGGCGGGTCCTTCACTCACACCAAAGACCTGGAGCAAGTGAAAGACCCGCCGCCAAAGTGCCGCCGAAGACTCAGAGCGCTGCCCGGTGAGTACAAGCCCCATGAATCAGGCCCCACACTTATTAAATATGGCCCTGTATCCAAGGCAGGCCCTTTCAAAATTTTCTAAGAAGGCCTCGGTATCATTGCCTGCCTTGTAGGTGGGGAACCTTCTGGGATGAGAAGCGTCACCTGGGGAAGGATTGCGAGGTTTGTCTGGTATGTTCTGCTTAACCTTTGCCATCTCTAACTCCAGTTCATGCTTCCTCTCTCTTTCTGTATCCTCCAGGGCTCTCTTGTGGGCAGCTCTCTCTGCCTCCATCTCCAAGCGCCTAAGACCACCTGTCTGTCATGTTCTTTTTGTCTCTCTTCAGCTTCAAATCTGGCTAATTCTAATTTCTTTTGGACTTCACTGTCCATCATCCTAGCCTTCCTGTGCTTTAACCTAGTCTAACCCGAGAGCTAGAAAGAAAAACAAAAAAACAAAAAAAACCTTGTGAATTCCCTTGCAGGAAGTTAACTCCAGTTACTCACAGCTTAAAAAAAAATCCTTAAAAAAAACCCTCCCTGCTTTCCAAAGCAGCCAAAAGGGGGAAAAATGTCCTTTTAAAATCCTGCTGTGCTTTTGGCTCAAAATGATCCCACCTCTGCTACCATGTCAGGGTTCCTTCCCCACTCTGAACTTTGGGGTACAGATGTGGGGATCCACACGAAAGACCCCATAAACTTATTTCTACCAGCTTAGGTTAAAAACTTTCCCAAGGCACAAATTCGATCTTGTCTTTGAACAGTATGCTGCTGTAGAGCTTCCGTTTGTAGCAAAGTCCCTCCAGAGGTAAGAAGCAGGATTGAAGACAAGATGGAGGAGATGCAGCAGCTTTTTATAGTCTCTTGCCATGTGGCCTCTGCTTTTGTCCCAAAGACAAGCTGTCCATCACATAGCCTGGAAAAACCTCAGAGTTCTGTCCATAGGCATGTCCCTGCATACCATGCTGAGTCACGAGGTGTATCTGCCTCCTTTCAATGGGTCAGTTGTATAGCTGATGGACCTTAATGGGCCATCAAGCAGGCTAGGCAGAGCTGACACCAGCTTGTTTGGGATGTCACTCACAAGCATAGCATAAATTTAAAATACAGACTGTATAGAGCCAATATTCATAACTTCAGCTACAAAAATTATACACACAGACAGCATAATCCTCACCAGCAGCCCATAACCTTGTCTTAGACACCTTATTTGACCCTCCTCTATACAAGATTTGGTGCCACTATAGGACCTTGGTTGCAACACTGATCTATACGGTCACAGTTCATGTCAGTAATGTCACAGCAGGTCACAGCCAGGGGCCCCCAGCAGCTTGACTGGTGTGTGAGCAGGGCTGGAGTCGAGAGAAGCCCTGCAATGCTGCACCCAACTGCGAGGGGGTACCCAGATGGTGAGTCTCTTTGCCCCGGGTGACCTGCCGGGGATTCTATCTCCCAGGAGACTCTTGGGCCTGGGGAGCTTGTGTGGTCAGTGCCAGGGCTGGGAACAGAATCTGGCTCCCAGGCCCTTCGCCAGATCAGCAGCGGGACATGAGTGTGGTGTGGGGAGTGTAGGCTGGAGGAAAGGGGGGCATCAAGTAGGGATCCTGTCAGTGGTGGGGGAGGGAGTTTACCCCCCTTCCCAGCGCCCACAGACCCTCCCCCAGCATCACCCCGGGAGCCCCATGTGGAGGAGGGAGACGTGACCCTTGTTCTTCAAAGAAACACTACAGTACAACTCCTGATAAAAATCAGCTTTGCTGGCTGATACCTTGAAGTATTCAACCCAGGGGCCAATATCCTAGAGTGGGACACAAGCCTTGTCATTTAGTGTTCTCCTGCCTCCAGTTACACAGACTCAGAGTATTGGTACCTGACTGAGCAGTCCCCTCAGCAGGGGTGGCTCCTAGGTAGATTCTGTGAATAGACAGCAGCTGCGGGTTGACTTGTTAAGGAGACAGTGAGCATCTGGCATGTTAAAGTCCTCTCTATGGCCCCATCTCTGTTGTAACTGAGCATGTCACAAATATTAATGGATTTTGCCTCCTAATGCACTGTGAGAGGGTGCTGTGTCATTATCCTCATTTTACAGATGGGGAAACTGAGGCAATGAAAGCTACAATTTTCAAAAACATTATTTCAGAGGGCCTCTATTTTTGGATGTGAGCCCTCACAGGTTTAAATGTCTTGCCCAAGGTCACGCTGGACATCTACAGCAGAAAGAGGGCTATAATAGGTCTCTTGAGTCCCAGTCTAGGACCTTAACCTTAAGTCCATCCTTCTTCTCTGCCGGTGCTCTTAATGCAACACTTTCTCTGTCCTTTAAAGGGAGTAGAGAAATGGCAGGCCCATTGGATGGGAGATACCCCCTATGCTTGTTCAGAAATGAAAAAGACAACATGGAAACCATGCCTGAGTCCATGGGTATGTCTATCATGCCATCAGCGGGTGCGATTACCATTTGAGTAGACATACCCAAGCAAGCTTTTAGCTAGGTAACTCGGGGGCCAGAGCACTGAAGCCACTTCAGCATGGGCCAGATAAACCCACCCAGAACCCTGTGCTTTCAGTACAGACATACCCAATGTCTCTGTTGTGCAAGCAGCACCGACAGCCTGAGCATGTCTGTTATCTGGGCATTTACCCAGCGCCCTGAGGCGTAGTGCACCATGCCTTTGGGAAATTGACTAGGAGAGGCACAGAGAGGGATGCCATATTCCAACCGGACAAAGCAATCCCAAAGAACCAGCAGGAGAAGGAAGGCGACACTCATGGGGGCACAGTTTATAAAGATCTGTTTATTTCATTCCTTTTTGTAAAAAAAAAAAAAATAATAATGTACACATTGAGTTTAACATCCAGGACACCCATTACATCATACACCCATCAGCTCACGCTTGAGCTCTTTTTTTTTTTTTGCTCAAGGGAGGGGTTTTATTCCTTCCGCCCTCCTCCCCCTCAGAATCCCCCAATAAAGAGAGCCGCTTGGGAGACTGCTCCTGCAAAGTCACCTATGGGATTCTAGGAGCCAGGAGAGGTGTATGCCTTGGAGGTCAATGTTAGCAAACATGCTTTGTCTGGGCAGGGTGGCAGGTCTTTCAGACGGCTCCCTGCAGAGACCTCACGTGACACCCCCAGGAAAGAATCACATCAAAACCGAGTGCTGTGCTGGGAGCTGGGCCAGGGGGAGTCCAGCAGGCAAAGGCCGTGTGGCTCAGGGGTTATTGCCCTGCTCTTGTAACCCAGGAGTTGTGAGTTCACATTTCCTTGGGAGTGGGGGTCATCAGTAAATGAATTAACTTAAAGTCCATTTCAGCCCCTGGTGATTTTGTCTCCCCGACCCTTGGCCAAGCCCTGACCAAGGATTCTGGCCCCAATTATTTTGTAATCTCAGCCACCCATAGCACTAATTGGGACCAAAGGCTGAGGCAGCCATTTAGCAAGAACGTGGAACACACCTTAAAGGAAGGTGTCATAAACTGACTAACCAATTAACTAACTCATTAACTGCATGGCTAATGTTCCTCCAGGGAACTGGCACAAGGACTTTCCCCAGTTCCAGATTATCTCAGTAAAACTTTCCCCCAGAGGATAGAAGTTGGAATCTCCCCCTCTGCAGTCTGAGCACCGCTCCCAGCTGCTTTTCGGCCATGGAGCCCAGAAGGAGACCTGATCTGTGGTTTGCCCAGAGGGGCTAATGATGGATTCCCACCAGCAGGAGGTGAACTGGTCCGACTTCAGTGCAAAGAGAGCACCTTGGGGTGACAATTAGCATCACTTGTTGTGCATAGTGTGTCACCTTCATGTGGATTGTTGGTCTAGATCAGGCCTGGACAACTCGTAAAGCGGCGAGGGCCATATTACTCCAAAGAAAACAGCTGAGGGCTGACCCACCCCGGCCCTGCGGACCCCCCTCCAGCACTGCCCGCCCCGCAGAAACAAATCCTCCTTCCCCAGCGCTGCCCCACTGAAACAGCAGTATTGAACCTTGGTAATATAAATGGGCCCCTAAGATAGTATAATTAAGGTAAAAGAAAAATGTCTTTTTGCTAGAAGTAGAATAAGATCTTCCCCCAACTTTGCAATCAATTGCCCTGTTGAATGAATGAGGTGTGAATGAGGAAGGCATGGAAGGCAGCCCCTCCAGACAGCTGCAACCCTTGGAGAGGGGATGGGAGCCAGACCAGATCAGTAGAACAGGTCAGCCACTGACTCCTCACTTGCCTCCTCAGCCCCACACCTCCTCGGCTTGCCTCCTCACTGCCCGCCCACTCGCCTCCTCAGTCCCCCACCCCCTTGGCTCACCTCCTCACCCTCTGCCACTGCCCAACTGCCTCTTCAGCCCCCCTCCCTCACCCACCACTTGCCTACTCACCCCACACAGGCCGCACAGTGAGCCTATGTGGGCCGCATGCGGCCTCCGGGCTGCATGTTGTGCAAGCCTGGTCTAGATGATCACAATGGTCCCCTGTAGCTTTGGAATCTGTGAATCCCTGACACTGGGCGGGGAGTGGTTCTCTAGGATCCGGGGATTTATGTTCCAACCTTCCCCAATCTCACACGAGAAGACAGATTGCTTTGCAGGTACCAGGTTTAATAAGATTTAGGGAGCTCAGAGAATGGCTCTACTGTATAATGGACACTAGGAGCAGCAGAGGGTGGGGACGGGGCAGGGGCAGCTATACTGTATAATGGGCACTAGGGGGCAGCAGAGGGTGGGGGTGGGGAAGGGGCGGCTATACTGTATAATGGGCACTGGGGGGCAGCAGAGGGTGGGGGTGGGGAAGGGTGGCTATACTGTATAATGGGCACTAGGGGCAGCAGAGGGTGGGGGTGGGGAAGGGTGGCTATACTGTATAATGGGCACTAGGGGCACCAGAGGGTGGGGACGGGGAAGGGGCGGCTATACTGTATAATGGGCACTAGGGGGCAGCAGAGGGTGGGGTGGGGGAGGGGCAGCTAAACTGTATAATGGGCACTAGGGGGCAGCAGAGGGTGGGGGTGGGGAAGGGGCAGCTATACTGTATAATGGGCACTAGGGGGCAGCAGAGGGTGGGGGTGGGGAAGGGTGGCTATACTGTATAATGGACACTAGGGGGCAGCAGAGGGTGGGGGCTGGGAAGGGGCGGCTGTACTGTAGAATGGGCACTGGGGGGCAGCAGAGGGTGGGGGTGTGTTGTACCAATACAATAAAAACCAGCAGGATCTTATTAAGAGGGATAAGGCAAAGATGCCACATTTATTGTAAATACCATAACAAAACAAAAGACAACAGTAAACAACGTTGTTTTACTACTTATTTCTTATACACACACACATATATTCATTCACACAATCATTCATTCAGGTTCTGTACTGATGTTATAGTTACCAGCCTAGATGTTGCTCATGCCAAGTTACTGGCCAGGTATCTTGGTCATGAGGATGGAGCCGAGTCTGTGTCAGATGCATCTGATGCTCCTGGAGGCTGGCAGCAGAACCATGGACTCAAAGTCCTTATTCTTTAGAGTCCAGTTTTATAGGGATTTTTCCCTATGTTAGTTCATAGGAGTTGCTTCATTCTGCTGTTGCTAAATCAATCAGCAGATGGCTGGCTCCATGTTATTAGATGTTTTGTTTTTCCTTCCTTTGAGGTGTGGTGGGTGGATTCCAGTTTGCCCTCCGGGGGTCATCTGGTTGATCCCACTTGACACCTTCTTCAGCCGACACTGAATTCTTCAGGCTGGTGACTCCCTAACCATTCAGTCACATACATTCTCTATCTTAATCACATCTATTTCACTGTCTCTTTACCTTTTGGGGTGTTACCAATTTATGTGAGACTCCCTGTCTTTTAACAAGCAAAGATAAAGTGAGATGAAAACTTACAGAGGGTAGGGGTCTCTATCTATACACTATAACAGCTACTGTTTTGGCTTACTTAGAGATAATTAATGTTTAACAAGTTTTATACAAAGTATTTATTTGAGCTTAACAAGTTTTATACCAAGTATCTCTTTGAGCAGGCTTTACACAGACACAGCTGGTGGCTTGCAGGTTAGAATCACAAATTTACTTTTAACATAAACCTTTAGTTATAAGGCATCAATTAACAATAAGTCATTTTTCATATAAACCATGTCTAATATAAACCTTCTTTAATATCCCTACAGGTGGGGCAGGGCGACTATACTGTATCATGGGCACTAGGGGTGGAAACACCTAAATGATCTGACCAGTGTTCAGAGGTGGGTGAGGAGCCGGGTGCCGTGGTCGGTGTGGGAGGGACAGAGCCGGGTTAGAGGAAGCAGCAGGGTCCCCTGCCTGCCCTCCAGGTCCAGCCCCGGGCCCTAGAGCTGCTCCAGGTAGTACGCAGGGTACAAACTCCAGCAGCCAACGATAATTTTCCGCTTCTTCTCTACCCCGACGTAAGAGATTGATAGTGTGTCAGGCTTAAATATGCACAGAGTGGTGTTGAATTCAACTTTGCTCTCGCGCAGGCCACCTATTATGGGAGTACCACCATCCTTGCAGATGCTGTTGATTTTTGAGACAGGCTCATGAATGAAGGTGTTGACTATTTGCATCCCATACAGTCCCTTAATCTGCATCATCTTGTTACAGTAGGCGTTGGGATTGGGGGCACGAGTCTTTAGATAGTCCACATGCTTGAAAAAAAACTTGAAGTTCGCCTCCACCCAGGGCTGCCCACTGGCCAGGACCAGGCAGGCGGCCAGCAGGGCGAGCGGCAGCAGGAGCGCTGGGCGAGGTCCCCTCAGAGCCATGGCCGTGTCTGTCACTGGATCGAACTGCAGTGGAGAGAGGCGGGAGATGGATGGAGACAGCGCGGGGTGGGGATCTGTCTCCTCCATGGAACCTCCTGGGCCCAACCCCCTCCCACCTCATTCTGTTCCCAAAGCTCCTCAACTTCTTATGATCCCCTCCCACACTGTTCTGC
Organism: Mauremys mutica; assembly: GCF_020497125.1. NCBI lineage: Eukaryota > Metazoa > Chordata > Testudines > Geoemydidae > Mauremys > Mauremys mutica. The sequence goes on from NC_059084.1 coordinate 36,769,017, forward strand.
CCCCCGCTGAGCTCCTCCTACCTTTTTTGTGCTATTGTGCCAGGCACAGCACTGTCCCCGACCAAGATAGCCTCCCTCCTCCAGCCCACTGATCCCCATTCCCCTCCCAGAGCCAGGTTAGAACCCAGGTGTCCGAGTCTCAGACTCTGACCAAGCTGGGTCCCCACATTTGACAGGTACTGCACAAACCCGAATTGAGATCAGCCCCTGAACCCAGAGAGGTGGAGCGTGAACTCAGGAGTCTAGACTCCTAACCCCCCATCCCTCCCGCTTTAACCCCTAGATAATGCTGCCTCCTAGAAACAAACCCTGCAGTTCCAGCCCCATGTGACACTGTTCCCTGCTCTCTCTGGGCTGGTGGAATCTCCTGTAACTTACTCAAGTCTTTGTTCCTTCGCTGTCGTCAAAGCGATTGGTCCCAGCCTCTGTGGAGCTGAACCTCGCCCTGATCCTCCTGCCCATCTCAGAGTGGGTTATATAGAGCCCAGCCACACGTGGAGGTGGGAGGAGTGGGAGGGGAAATTCCAGTAAACAGTTGGGTCAGTGCAATCCTGTGACAGCTGACAATTAGAAGCAGTGACCCTGTAGTCAGGGTGTGCGTGAGGAACAAACAACACATGTCATACCAGAAGCATCCTGTGGCGAAATGTTTTTCCACTTTGTTATGTGACATGTGAGTCTTACTGTCCTATACAAATACTGTGTGCCTCAGTTTCGCTGTGCACTGCACCAACGCCTAGGTGGTGGGAATTGGGTGTGTGACTTTTGCTGAGGCTCTCAGGGCAGGTGAAGCTGCCCAGCGGTCTGCACGTAGGTGATGGATGGTGAACTTCGTAACCTGAGACCTAGGAGGGGGATTCAACCAGGTGACACTTTGCCTGGAAAGCAGGACAAAGGCCGGGGGAGGAGCAATGGGCATGTTGGAAGCCAGGCAGTGGGGTCCAGGGCAGTCTGCAATGTGGGACTGGAAGAGGGGGTGTCCAGGGCATTGGGCCCAGGGCCCCCCATGATGGACTTGGCTGAAAGTCACTGATTTTTGTGCTAACGAGTTCTGTTCTATGCTGTGTTCATGTTGACTAATAAACCTTCCATTTTACAACACTGTCTGAGAGTCACATCTTTCTGCAGAGTTGGGGTGCAGGGCCCTCTGGCTTCCCCAAGATCCCCGCCCAGGTGGACTCACTGTGGGAAGCGCACGGTGTGGAAGGGGATGCTGAATGCTTTGAGGTCAGACCCAGGAAGGTTGAAGCTGTGTAAGCTTCTTGCCCCAGTGACAGTCTGCTCAGAGACAGGAGGCTCCTCCAGTGTTCTGGCTGGCTTTATACAGAGCAATTCCAGAGCATCACCCCAATGAGTCCGTTACACATCTAAAGGTGCATTTACCCTGTAAGCGAAGGTGTGACTGTGGCACAGTTAGGCGATGCCATGCTAGCTTTCATCTACCCAGTGTGGGTAATAATAGCTGGCAGCACAAACTTCACGGCAAGGTAGCTGCCCCAATACCAGCCTTCCAGGGACCCTGGGTACCTATCCTGCTGTGCTGTTGTCCAGGCCAACGTGTCCCCTTTACTGGTTGTTTCCTGTGCTAGCTAGATTAATGCTGCAATCACACCTTCGTTTGCTGTAAACATGCACCCTGAGTCCTGACCCACTGGCACCTTCTGAATCCAGACCTAGCTTGGAAACTCACGGCTCTGCCAGTGCCACTCAAGCCTGACCCACAGCCCCTGCTGTCCCAGCCCTGGACTCTGTTGTAGTCATTGAGATGGAATATATGGGCCCAGAGAGTCAATGGTGCTAACGTGACTCTATTGCTGCCCAAGGTTAAACAGTGTTCAACAAGGTTCGGGGTCTGGTGTCCAGGGCCCTCGGCCTGCTCAGTCCCATGGGAAATGCACCATTAACGATCCTTCTAACCTTTCAGTACAGATACAGAAACGGAGGAAAAACAGCTCAAACCGTTGAAATGTGACGTATTAAGGCAAAAGCCTTATTTTTAACTACATCCCTTGTTCCTTTTTTCCTGTAGCTGTGGAGAGGTATTTGAAGGAAGCCCTCTTGCTGTGACAGTCTCTTAGATGGTATTAAAGATGGTACTAACTGTCCTCTTGGGGAAAAGAGAAGTTAGTTGTGATGGGCTGGAGCTGTTGTTGTTTTTTGTTCAAGGTGAATCCTGTTTCCTAGAAGAAAAAACCTGACAGACACACACATGAGAGGGGAAAGAGAAGAACGGCAAAGAGAGAAAATGCAGCTTCTGTCTCTGGTGTGACTCTCCCTTCCAGCCTCAGCGCTGCAGAAACCCAGGCATGGCCCATGATCTTACCAGCCATTCTGAGACTTGGCAATTTATACTAGTCTGGGCCCGTTTCCTGTTCTGTCTCACTTTTGTCCCTGTCCATCAACCTTGATTGTTATACATGTAGGAGGATTCGTAACCTTTCACTCTTCACAGCAGAGCTTAAAATTAGGCTAAATTTGTAGGCCCAATTATTACAACAGGTCCTCATTGTCTACAGCTCTTCTGGTGCCCCTCACTCCCAACCCGCAGCTCCTGCGATCCCAGCCCTGGGCTCTCACATCCCACAAGCTTCATCTGCAGACCCCTCAAGGTGCCTGAAAGTATTGGATGCCATGAAAATTAGTGAGGAACTGGGCACCCTAATCACTTGGACAACTTCAAGGTGGCAGTCAAAGCACCCAAATCCCTTGGACGGCAGTGCTGTCACTACAGGAAGAGAGCAGATTAGCCAGCCTCTGGTAGATCAAACTCTCCCGGGACGAACGACCCCAGAAAGACTCGATTTTAGAATGCTGGATTGTAATGATTAGCGCACTGGCCACTGAGCAACAAAGCTGTAGCCAATAGAACAACATGACAAGGGATGATGTACTGACATACATTACAAATCCTGAAATCTAGGTTACTCATTATAATTTCTTTCTCTGTAGGATAAGAGCAATTCTCTGAAGGAAGGAGAACTACCATTGGATGTTGTTGCGTGTCTGCCCTATTTCTGAGGGATGAAAATGTGCCCTTGGAATTTGAATAATGAAAGAAAGAGAGAAAGATGGGAAAGCTCAAAATCAGATGGGAAGAGTGATTGACAGATTATTTCATTTTGGGACCAAAGCCAGGGCTGGAGTCATCGAGGGAACAGGTTGGATTGGAGTTTTGGCTTGCTCCAGGGCTCTAGGCAAGATGTGCTTCACAAAAGCATGAGTTTTTTTTCCCCCTTTTTTGCCAATAGATATCATTAGAAAGGTGCTTATGTTGTTGTCATTAGTAGTGAGGATTAAACCATGGTTCTACTGGCATACCTGAATCCATAGTAGGGGTTACACTGGAAATTGGTACAAAATCTGCCTTTCTCTCTGTGCATCCAGGGCCATAAACACTAATTTCTCTCTTTTTATCTCTTCATCCATCTAATCCAAGACATACCCATCGCTTTCTATCTATATATAGTTCTACCCATCCCTCTGTGGGAGTCTTTGAGAACTGGCAGATGCTACAGAAACATGAGAGGTTGTTATTGCCATGAGCATCATCTCCATGGGGGATTCTTAAAAGGTATAATTAATGAAGCCTCCCAGCTGGGGATGAAGACACCAGGAATTTTTACCACGCAAATTCAGAGTCTTTAATGCATCAGAGCAAGATAACGTCCTAGTTTCACCTAGCAGGTCACGTTGGTCCTTGTTACCATCTTTCAGTTTCATCAACTTTAAATTTGTCACCTCAGCTTTTTGCTTCTTTTGGGTGAATGGGTTTGGAGTCAGGACTCCTGGCTTCTAATGCTGGCTCTGGAATGAAAGTGAAGTCTAGTGGGTTGGGGCTGGGAGTCTGTATTCCTGGGTTTTGTCTATCCCTTTGTTTGGGGAGGGGTGTGTGATAGGTCAGAGTAGGGCAGCCTGGGAGCCAGGACTCCTGGATTCTTTTCCTGACTTTCAGTGAGGAGGGGTGTCGTGCTTTGAGCAAAGGGAACTGGGACCCAGGACTCCTGGATTCTTTCTGCAGTGCTGCAGCTGTCTACACAATGAGGTCTCAGCTTGAAGAGTCACTCCAGTGTAGTGATGTCAAGCACTCAGGACAGGGGCGAGATCCAGCTGACTGCAGAGGGAAGGGGGCAGAATTGTTCTGTGGTAGTTTGATGGCTACATCGCTGTCCTGTAAACGAGGTGGTGTGAGTTCAAATCTCCCTGGGGCTTTGTATAACCATTTCTTTCACACCGTCTTCAACCCAATGGCTAGCGGTGGGACTGGAGACATCTGCCCAGTGCTAGGTACATTTTTTTGCTCACACGGGCTCAGCTCCAGCTCTCAAGTGTCCTGCACAGAGTCCTCTTGAGCTGAGCTCCCTTCCTCCAAGTCCATGGGTCATTAGGAGGTACAAGAAGTGTGGGATTCGAACAATGTTCCTCCAAATCTTTCAACCTCAGGGGAGCTGTAGATACTCAACAAAGCAGCTGCTGTCCCGTTGCACAATGCTCCCTACAGCACAGCACGCCCCAGGGCCAACACTGACTTGCAAGGGAAGCAAACCCTCTACTGAACTCCCACCCTGCTCCCTGCAGTGTAGCACCCCCTGGGGCCTCACTCATGCCAGTTTGGATTTTGAGGTTAGAGCACCCTGCTCTGAGCCCCTCCCTGTGACACAGCACCCCCGAGATGCGGGGCTGGTACACTGGAGCTAGCACTGCCCACAACAGAGAACCTTGGAGGTTTCTGATTTATTTACAGGTGGTTAATGGCTATGAAAGAAGGAAGTAAATAAAGGAACAAATGGAAGGAAAATCATTCATTCCTAGAGTTCAAAGCCAACAAGGACCATTAGAGCATAGAAATATGGGGCTGGAAGGGACCTCAGGAAGTCATCAAGACTTTAAAAAAAACTTCCAATGACGGGGATTCCACAATCTCCCTTGGAAACCTATTCCAGAGCTTAACTACTCTTACGGCTAGAAACGTTTTCCTCATAACTAACTTAAATCTCCCTTGCTGCAGAGTGAGCCCATTACATCGTGTCCTACCATCGGCAGAAACAGAGAACAATCAATCAGTCCTTTGTAACAGCTCTGAACACAGCTGAAAACTGCTGTCGGGTCCCCGCTCTGTGTTATTTTCTCAAGACTAAACCTGCTCAGTGGTTTTATCCTTTCCTCATAGCTAAGGTTTTCTAACCCTTTTAGTTGCTCTCCCCAGGACACGCTCTAATTTATTCACATCTTTCCTAAAGTTTGGGGCCCAGAACTGGACATATAACAGGTTGGATCACAGAATCCCCTTGGGAACTGCCAACATATGTGCTGAGACTACCCCTGAGCCCGTTTTCCCCGACACCCTGGGGCTTCAGTGCCCTGCCTGGTCTGAGCCAGACACGTTAACCTGCTACAAACCCAGATCCTGGTCTGAACCATGTCCCCCAACAGCTGCAGGCTTAACTGAAAGCAGCTTAAGAAGTGTTCCTGTCTCTAACACTCAGATGCCCAACTCCCAATGGGGTCCAAACCCCAAATAAATCCATTTTACCCTGTATAAAGCTTACACAGGATAAACTCATAAATTTTTCACCATCTATAACACTGATATATGCACAGATGTTCTGCTCCTCCCCCACAGGTATTAATACATACTCCGAGTTAATTAATAAGTAAAAAGTAATTTTATTAAATACAAGAAGTAGGATTTAATTGGTTCCAAGTAATAACAGACAAAGTGAATTACCAAGCAAAATAAAATAAAACATGCAAGCGTATGCCTAATCCAGTAAGAAAACTGAGTACAGATAAAATCTCACCCACAGATGTTTCAAGAAGCTTCTCTCACACACTGGGCACCTTCCTAGTCTGGGCACAATCCTTTCCCCTGGGACAGCCCTTGTTCCAGCTCAGGTGGTAGCTAGGGGATTTCTCATGACTGCAGCCCTGTAACAGGTCCTCTGCCTGCCCCTCTTCCTGGGGCCCACTGGCTGCCCCAATAAAGCTCAGAGAGGCTTCTAGCTCTGCAGCACCCGTGGCTTTATTTACACCAGGTTCTCCCGCCACCACTGATATACTATAAACAGAGCTTGCAGGCCTTACAATCTCCTTTCCTATGCAGAATCTGCCCTCAGCCTGGAGACTGACTGATCTTCCCCTGGCCATTCCCCCTTCTCCTGGCTGCCAGCCAGCCTTTATTGTCCCTGAACCCTCAGGCCTGCAGGTGCAGCCGCTTCTAGAGGCCAGGCACCAGATTCTCCCTAGCCCCAATCTATTTCCCCTGATTGGGGCTGGCTGAGCAGCAGCTAATTAGGTGCCTTTGCACCAGCACCCTGCTACAAGCCCCCTTTGTTCTGTTCCACGCCCTGCTATAGCTTTGGCACAAGGTGGGAATATTTTGTCTGTCTGCTTTCTCCACCCCTCCTTCTAAATAGAAAAGCACCATTCCTCCCAGCCTGACTCACAGGAAGGCTGCCTGCAAACAGAGCCATCCACAGTCAATTGTCCTGGTTGATGGGAGCCACCAAGATTTCAAACCACCATTAATGGCCCACACTTGCATAATTAAAATAGGCCCTCAGAGTTATATTTCATATTTCTAGTTTTGGATACAAGAGTAATACATTTATACAACTAGGATGACCACGCTCAGTAGATTATAAGTTTTGTAATGATACCTTACAAGATACCTTTTGCATGAAGCATATTCCAGTTACATTATATTCACACTCATTAGAATATTTTCATAAAATCATATAGAGGGCAACGTTACACTCCAGTTGAGGCCTCGCCAGTGCTGAGTAGAGCAAGAAAATTACCTGCCATGTCTTACATATGACTCTTCTGTTAATACAGTCATGATGATATTAAAATTTTTTACAACTACATCACATTGTTGACTCATTCAGCTTAGGAAGGATTAGATTTTTATTGTTAAGTATTGAATTCACCACACACACAGAAACTGATGGAAAAAATCCATCAATAATAATCGATATTTATGGATAGGCAAAGTAAGAAAAATGCTACCTGAGAGCTTATTCAAAGTTGACTTAAGGACATGTGCTTTATGTGTCTGAAATGTAATGTTGATAATCTCTGTTTTAACAGTTATAAAACTTTAACATTTAGAATGTTAACCTCTAATGTCAATAAATAATTATTTTCTTTTGGAAAGCCTTTGACAAGGTCCCTCACCAAAGGCTTTTAAGCAAAGTAAGCTGTCATGGGATGAGAGGGAAGGTTCTCTCATGGATCAGTAACTGATTAAAAGATAGGAAACAAAGGGTAGGAATTAATGGTCATTTTTCAGCATGGAGAGATGTACAGTGGTGTCCTCCAAAGGTCTGTACTGGGCCCTGTCCTATTTAACACAGTCATAAATGACCTGGAAAAAGGGCTAAACAGCGAGGTGGCAAAATTCTCAGATGATACAAAACTTCTCAAGATAGTTAAGTCCCAGGCAGACCGCGAAGAGCTACAAAAGGATTTCTCAAAACTGGGCGAGTGGGCCCCAAAATGGCAGATGAAATTCAATGTTGATAAATGCAAAGCAATGCACATTGGAAAACATAATCCCAGCTCCACATATAAAATAATGGATGCTCAATTAGCTGTTACCACACAAGAAAGAGATCTTGGCGTCAATGTGGATAGTTCTCTTAAAACATCTGCTCAGTGTGCAGCGGCTGCCAAATATGCTAATCAAATGTTAGGAACCATTAGGAAAGGGAGAGAGAAAAAAACAGCAAATATGATAATGTCGCTATATAAATCCACACTACGCCTACACCTTGAATACTGTGTGCAGTTCTAGTCACCCCATCTCAAAAATATATATTGGAATTGGAAAAGGTACAGAGAAGAGCGACAAAAATGATTAGGGGTATGGAACAGCTTCCATATGAGGAGTGATTAATAAGACTGGGGCAGTTCAGCTTGGAAAAGAGACGACCAAGGGGGATATGATGGAGGTCTATAAAATCTTGAGAGGTGTGGAGAAAGGAAATAAGGAAATGTTATTTACTCTTTCTCATAACACAAGAAATTAATAGGCAGCAGGTTTAAAACAAACAAAAAAAAGTATTTCTTCATACAATGCATAGTCAACTTGTGGAACTCTTATGAAGGCCATAACAGTAACAGGGTTCAAAAAAGAATTAGATAAGTTCATGGAGGATAGGTCCATCAGTAGGTATTAGCCAGGATGGGCAGGGATGGTGTCCCTAGTCCCTGTTTGCCAGAAACTGGAAACTGGTGACAGGGGATGGATCACTTGATGGTTACATGTTCTGTTCATTCCCTCTGAAGCACCTGGCATTGACCACTGTCAGATACTGGGCCAGATGGACCTTTGGTCTGACCCAGTATGGCCGTTCTTATGTTATATTCTTATGTCTGACCCCCTTTTGCCTCACCTTCCATAATCTCCAACCACTGTGAAAATTAAAATTGATAAAAAATTAAAAATTGTTTCAAAGTAACTATTGACGCTATTTGTCAAAAATGTAAAAAAAAAAAAAAGAATTCTGCCATGCCTATTCATATTCAGTTTGTGCTCCACTTTAACCCCCACAACATTTTCAGCAATACTACCAATTAACCATCTTCCCCCTCACACTTTCTCATTGTCCATTTGATTTTTCCTTCCCAAGTGCACTTGTATGTCCTGAATTTCATCTTGTTGATTTCAGATCAATTCTCTAACTTGCCAAGCTCATTTCTCATCCTGTCCTCCAAAGGGCTTGCAACCCTTCCCATATAGGGATTTCTGTCAATCTTATCCTTATCCAAGTCATTAATGAAAATATTCTACAGTATTGGACCCAGGACTGACTCCACGGGACCCCAGCTACATCTTCCCAATTAGACAGCGAATCAGGGATAACTGCTCTCCAAGTACAGTCTTTCCATCGGATGTGCACCCACCTGGTAGAAATTTCATCTAGACCGGCTTTCCCTAGTTTGCTTTTGAAAATGTCACATGGGACTGTGTCAAAAGCCTCACTAAAACCAAGATCTATCATATGTGCTGCTTTCCCCTATCAACTAGGCTAGTAACTCTGTCAAAGAAGGAAATTAAGTTGGTTTGCCAGGATTTGTACTTTACCAAGCCATGCCGGCTGTCCCTGTTATCCCTCTAGGTGTTTACAAATCCATTGTTGAATCATTTGTTCCAGTATCTTTCCAGGTATCAAAGTTAGCCTGACTGGTCTATAATTCCTTCTGTCTTCTTTGTTCCCCTTTTCAAAAACAGGTATTACATTTGCCCTTCTCTATTCCTTTGGGACAGGGGTGGGGAAACAACAGCCCGTGGGCCGTGTCCAGCCCGTCAGACATTTTAATCCGGCCCTTAAGCTCCTGTTGGGGGCTTGCCCCACTCCATGCATGCTGATGCCGTGGCTCCGCGCAGCTCCCAGAAGCAGCCGGCATGTCCCCACTCTGGCTCCTATGCGTAGGGGCAGCCAGGGGGCTCTGTACGCTGCTTCTGCCCCAAGCGCTACCCCCACAGCTCCTATTGGCCAGAAACCACAGCCAGTTGGAACTGCAAGGGTGACATCTGTGCTTGAGGTAGTGTGCAGAGCTACCTGGCAGCGTCTCCACATAGGAGGTGGATGAGGGATATGCCACTGCTTCTGGGAGCTGCTTGAGGCAAGCACCGCCCAGAACCTGCATCCCTGACCCCTTCCTGGGGCCCAACCCCAGCCCTGATTCCCATTCCACCCTCCAAACCTCTCCACTGCAGACCGGAGCACGCTCCTGCACCCCAAACCCCTCATCCCCACCCCAGAGTCTGCACCACCAGCCAGAGCCCTCACCCCCCTTCACCCCACCACCCTACAGATCCTCCTTCCTTGATATCATCAGTTATTTCCTCTCTTTCCCTGCTAAGTAGAGGACCTACATTTTCCTTCATCTTTCTATTGCTTCTAATATATTTAAAGAACCTCTTCTTATGACCTTTTCATGTTCCTTGCTAGGTGTAACTCATTTTATGCCTTAGCCCTTCTGATTTTGTCCCTATACACTTGTGTTATCACCTTCCAACATCTTACCACAGACACTATATTCTGTCGTCTCAAATCCATCAGTTTCCAGATCACTGCTTCTCATCTAGCTGGAAAGAAATGTGAGACTGTATTTTACAAACCATTGAAAACTGTTGGTGGCTGTGATGGGGTATCTACCCCACACTCACCCTGCAGGCCAGGGGGGCCAATGAACTCTTTGGGCAGCTGATTAAGAGGGATAAGCAGGGCAGGAATAGGTGGGACCTATAAAACCCAGGAGCTGAAAGCAGAAGGGGCTGCTGGGGAAAGGCAGACACTCCCAGGAGAAAGAGATCGGGTGAGTGGGGACCGCAGGAGGCCATCACTCCCTGGGAAGTGGGAGGAGGCTTTGGGGAACTGGCAGGCCCAGGAAGACAAGGGGATCCAGTGGTAGGAAGCAGCCCAGGGATAGAGCAGTGAGGCAAGGCATAGTCACTGGGTCAGCTGTTCTGTGGCATGCAGGAGGTGCTGGCAGGCAGGGGAAGGAGGAGCGAGGGTGGGGTGCCCTCAGAGGAGTGGGCAGAACAGGGTGGGAAGAGGTGGCATGGAGCAGGGGCAGGGTGGGAAGAGTCAGGACAGGGTGGTGTGAAGGTTTGGGGGAAGAGATGGGTGCAGGGGTGATGTGGGGGTGGAGCAGGGGCGGGAAGAGGCAGGGCAGGGGTTTGGTCTTGGGGGAAGGAGAGGAGTGGAGTGGGGGCGGGGCATGGGGCAGAAGAGGGGGTCGAGCCTCCTCCCTAGCACAATAGAAAGTTGGCACCTCTGAGGCCAGGGACAGAAGGCCCAGACTGCGGAGCTGAGGGTCTCTGGGCGGCAGCCTAGATTGCTTGTCCATTTGTCTGTCTCCATCTTTAGTCTTTTGTCTTACATGTAGACTGTAACTGTAAACTCTTAGGAGCAGGGACCAGATTTTTGTGCTGTGTTTGCACAGCGCCTGGCATGATCGGGCCCTGATCCAGAAATGGGGCTCCCAGGTGTTGCTGTAATAAAAATAATTAATTAATAATTAAGTGCCAGACTGGCTCAGAGTGATGGGTCCATCATTGTCTTCTGTCTGATGGTGGCCAGAACCCCCACATTGGGCTGTGTATCTATTGGGTTATCCGGGAGAGGGGGCAGGCGGAAGCCCACCCCATGCTAACAGATCCCCCCCCCCCAGCCTAAGGGGAGGATCCACAGGGCCACGGAAACCCACTAAGTACAGGGGACAACTAATAAAAGAACAGGGACAGGAGTGAGGTCAAAGGGTCATAAGGAGGGAGCCTGACGGGGACACCGAGCAGAGAACCCCGGACAGCGCCCACTGCTCCTCGAAGGCGTCAAGGGAGCCAGCGGACGCCGCCCAGAGGAACTCCGCCCGGAGACGTGAGCGGACGAGGGACCGGAAACAAGCCCCACAGTCGCAGGAGTCTCCGTCAGCCAACCTCCTCTCCCTGGTCGCGTGGATGGCCTTTTTAGCCAGGGCGAGGAGGAGGTTGACCAGGAGGTCCCGCGACTTTGTGGGGCCACGGAGAGGGAGTGCATGGATAAGGAGGTGAGGGGAAAAGTGCAGCCAGAAACGTAACAGAATGTCGGTGAGGAGCCGATATAGGGGCTGCAACCTGGCGCACTCTAGGTAAACATGCGCCAGGGTCTCCCTCACGCCGCAAAAGGGGCAGGTGTCCGGGACAGGGGTGAACCGCGCCAAGTACACGCCCGTGCTCACGGCCCCGTGAAGGAGCTGCCAGCAGATATCCCCGGCGGGCCTCGGGACCAGGGTGGAATAGAGGCTGGCCCACCGGGGCTCCTCACCCTCCACAGGTGGCAAGAGGTCCCGCCACTTGGTGTCGGGGCGGGACACGAGGGTGAGGAAGTGAACGGTATGGAGCACGAGCGCGTAGAGTTGTTTCCTTGGCGCGGTTTGAAAACAGACCGGCTGCAGATCGTGCAGCCGGCTTGCGGAGAAGGGGCGGGGGGGGCCGGTCGGGTCTACGGGGCAGGGGACCGATGAAAAGGTCCGGCGGGCTCGGGGAGGGGGGCGGGCGGGGCATGCCTTCACGCAGGACCCGGTCGAGGTAGGCCCGAGCAGCGGGCGGCAAAGCGGCCCTCACCTCCTGAAGTATGCGCCGGGGAGTACACGGTCTGGAGAGCCCCATCCGCCGAGCGAGCGTCAGGGGATCCAACCAGTCTCCCCGGTCGTAGTCCAGGAGGTCTCCGACCCTGGTAGCTCCCGCCAGGACCAACCTCTGGCGCACCGCGGGGGACTCCGCCACCTGCACACGGAGCTGGGGGTTGTGTAGCAGGGTGGACCCATGCTCCTGGTTTTAAGGGGTTTAAAAGCGGCTTGGCAAGGCTTGAGAGCTGCTGCTCTCAAAGCTGGGCTGATTGGAGAAGTAGCTGCAGCTGGGCCACACCCCAATCAGGCCACAGCTGGCCCCTATATAAGGCTATGATCCAGGAGCCCAGCCAGTCTTTCTCTGGCTTCAGAGAGAGAAGGGCCTGGCTGCTTAGGAGCTGAGATAGGTACCTAGGGTGAAGCAGGGCTGAGGAAAGGCTGAGGAGCTGGGGAAGCTCCAGCCTGGAAAGCCCCAGGCTGTGGCCTAGCATAGGGCAGAAGGTACTGGGGGTTGCAGGGGGCAACCTAAGGGTAGGCCAAAACAGCAGGTCCAAACCCCCTTTGCAGATGATGAGTGCTGGATACTGCAGTCTGCCCCAGTGAAAGGGGGCTAGATAGAGACTGGGCAGTAGCCACTACTGAGGCGAAGTGGGGATAGTAGGGTGGGGGTTCCCCTGGGAGGGGGAGACCCGGTTAAAGGGGCACTGGGGTCCTGGGAGGGACACAGGGCCAGTAGCAAACAGGTGGATCACCGGCCTGCAGAGGGCACTCCTGGGCTGGAAAGAGCTAATTCCCCAGAGCAACCAGCAGGAAGCGCCGCAGGGGTGAGTCGACCCATTACAGGCTGGTATAACCTTGGATGTGCTCCCCAATAGGGGCGGTTCTAGGTATTTTGCCACCCCAAGCACGGCTGGCAGGCTGTTTTTGGCGGCCCGCCTGTGGGAGGTCCCCGGTCCCGCGGAATCGGCGGCACGCCTGCAGGAGAAACTGCAGCAGAAAGAGAGAGGAAGAGAGAGATAGGCACCAACCACACCAGAGGCTAAGATCTTACAAGGGGACTAAAGAGTTTGGACACTGTGAAAATCAGTGGGAAATGGGGCATCCAAATCCCTCTGGCTATTTGATGGTGGCAGTAACAGCACACGTACACCAGATGCTACCAGCACAGAGGGAAAGTATAAGACTCCACAGGTTTAGACCCTTGGCTTCAGAGCTGCTAGAATCTGTAGGCTGCTACCCAGCAGCAGCTGTAACCAGCTTGTGCTCCACTGCCCATGACCCACCATGGACCCAGACCATAAGAACTCCCGATTAAAACCGGTTAGGGCCGTGGCGTGGTTTGACTGTTCTATTAACTTTTCTGTAGTTCTAAAAGCAAGCTCAGCTGTTATAATTTAACAGATCTTCTGGTTTCCCTGTATCCAATTCTAGTTCCTCTTTTGGGGCCCTGACCACATCTTTCTGCCCCCACATGCCCTTTGTACAGAAAAGCCACTGTTCCATTTTGGGAACTTTCCACTGTGACTCCTTTTACCTTTTGTCTGCTGACCTGGACCCTGACTTGGACTCTGACCTATAAATTCCTCCACTACTTCCAGCCTCAGGTTTACCCTGCTCTGGACCCTGGTGCTGACTGCCCTGTCAGAGAGGAAATTAGGCAGCTTCTAGTGGCTCAAACTGCCCCAGCACAAATTAACAATGGCCCCAGCAAGGCTGGAACATATGACACCTGATCACTAAGACTAGTCCGCTGACCATGGAGTAAGGAAGCCACGTTCTTGTGTTACCAGTGGGATAGCTGGACAAGGGGGTGATGTGCTGACAAACATTGCACAACCCAGCATCTAAGTGATGTGTGATTCTTTCTCAGCAGGATCAGGGTGATTCTCTGAAGGAAGTACTCCTATTGGGTGTCTGCTCTATTTGTAAGGGGCAGAAATATGACCTTGGAATTTTAATAATGAAAGAAGGAGACAGAGATGGGGAAGGATACAGTGTGTGTGTGAGAGAGAGAGAGAGAGTGTGAGTGTGTGAGAGAGAGAGACACACAGAGAGAGAGAGAGAGAGAGAAATGAATTTTGTGAATTATTTCCTTTGGCGACCAAAGCCTAGTCTGGAATTTTCAAAGGGAACAGGTTGGGTTGCTTTAATTTGGGAGTTGGGTTAGAGTTTTGGCTTCCAACCCCATCAGCTCCAGGTAAGGGAAAGAAGTTGGTATCTGGAAAGAGACACTTGGAGGAATGCGTGTACATAGACACAAAGACCCATAGAAAACTGGAGACAGACAAGGCTCTGACATTCACAACCAAGAGGACTAACCATATGAAACTCAAAAGCATGGAGAAAAGATGGCAACACACAGAAGGTGGAAGGGAAAAAATGCAAGATGCAAATGATTCATATCACATACAGACACAAAGCAAACTCTGAAGTACACAAGATGGCTTCACACAATAAACACACACAAGCCCAAATATGAGACATGAAAATATGTGACTCGCAAAAGTAAGCGTGTTGGGTTTTCCTCTTGGGGCAGTGAATACTGGTAGAAAGGTGCTGGCATAGCAGATTGCTGTCAGTAGAGATGAATAAGCTACACTGCTATAAAGTATGGTTATAATAGCTAAATTGGTACAAAAGCTTATTTCTCTCTCTCTTCCCCCCTATATTTGTGCCCATCCCATTGTGGGGGTGTCTGAGGACTGGCAGATGCTCCAGGAACATGGGAGGTTGTTATTGCCATGAGCATTCTCAAGAGGTATAATTTCTAGAGCATCCAAGCTGGGGAGGCATCCATTAGCTGTTATCATCATGCAAACTGGAACTCTTTGTCCCTTTTCCTCGTATCATTAAGAGCTTCTGAACTCACTGATGCTCTTCCTGCACTTAGGCAGTCATGTTGGTGCCTGTTACAGTCCTTCACTTCCTCTGTTTCATCAGCTTTAAACTGTTCAGCTCAGTTCAGCTTCTCATGGGGCTTTGGGAGAAGAGCAGAGGGGGCTGGAGCCAGGACTTCTGGGTTACACCTTTGGTTCTGTGAGGGGAATGAGGTTAGATTATGGAGGGTTGAGAGTCAGGACTCCTGGATTCTATACCTGGTCCTGGAAGGGGAGTGCAATGTAGCAGGCTTGAGTTGGGGGAGGCTAAGACTCAGGAGTCATAGGTTCAGTTCCTTACTGTCAGAGGGGAGGGGTGTAATGCTTGAAAGAAGGGGAACTGGGAGCCAGGACTCCTGGGATCTTTATCAGGGATGGTCTAGACAGTATTTGATCCTGCCATGAGGGCAAAGGACTGGACTCAATGAACTCTCAAGATCCCTTCCAGTCCTAGAATCTATGAATCCTGTGCTGGAGCTGTCTGTGCATTGCAGTCTCAACTGGAAGGTTCCCTCCAGAATACCGGTGTCAAGCACTAAGCACATCGCCTTGGTCCAGTTGACTTCAAAGTGAAGCGGTAGGATTGTTGTATAGTAGTTGAGTAGGTACCCCCATTTGTCTTGTAGATGAGGTGTTGTGAGGTCAGATCTCCCTGGGACCTTGCCTAACAGTTTGCAGTTGGACAAGAGACATCTGTTCAGTGCTATATACATTTTATTGCACTCTGGGAGCTTGCCATTCTGGGAAACCATTTTGCAGTTGGAAAATCCACAGTGGATATGTGCAAAGCTATTAATCATTTCCTGCTATGCAAGTCTGTGGCTGTCAGCAATGTGCTGGACAGAGTGGATGGATTTGCAGCAATGAGGTTCCCAAACTGTGTTAGGATATAGACACCTTCTTTTGCTGGCACCAGCCCTCCACAGAATCATGGGATTAGAAGGGACCACAAGGGTCATCTAGTCTAACCCCCTCCCAAGATGTAGTATTTCTTGGAACTAAACCATCCAAGCTAGAAGGCTGTCCAGCCTCCTCTTGAAAACCTCCAATGAAGGAGCTTCAACGACTTCTCTAGGCAGCCTGTTTCAGTGTCCTACTATTCTTACAGTTAGGAAGTTTTTCCTGAGATTTAATCTAAATCTGCTCTGCTGTAGTTTGACTCCACTGCCCCTTGTCCTTGGCAAGAGAGAATAACTTCTCTCCATCTTTTTTATGGCAGCCTTTCAAGTATTTGAAGACCGCTATCATGTTCCCCTTTAATCTCCTGTTTTCCTAACTAAACATACCCAGTTCCTTCAGCCTTTGCTCATGTGGCTTGCATTCCATCCCTTTGATCACTTTTGCTGCTCACCTCTGGATCCTTTCTAGTTTTTCTACATCCTTTCTATATATCGTTGACCAAAACTGAACACAGTGCTCCAGCTGAGGACTAACCAGTGCCGAGTAGAATGGTACTAACACCTCCTGTGACTTGCATGCTATGCCCCTGTTCATGTAACCTAAAATTGCATTTGCTTTTTTTGCAACAGCATCACATTGCTGATTCATGTTGAGGTTGTGATCCACCACAACTCCCACATCCTTCTCAGCAGCAATTCCCTATTCTGTATTTGTGCATTTGATTTTTCTTCCCTAAGTGTAGCACCTTACATTTTGTCTTTGTTGAATTTCATTTTGTTGTCTATAATCCAGTGCTCCGATTTATTAAGATCCCTTTGAATTTTAGCTCTATCTTCCAGAGAATTGGTAATCCCCCAGCTTTGTGACATTTGCAAATTATGAACTGTGATCGTCACCCTTTGACTTTCCCTTTGTTAAGCTAAATTGAACTCCTTGAGTCTATCAGTACAATACATGCATCTGATCCTTTAATAGTTCTCTTGGCTCTTCTATGAACCCTCTCCAATTCATCAACATCCTTCGGAAATTTTGGACACCAGAACTGAACACAGTATTCCAGCAGCAGCCACACCAGTGCCAAAAACAGATGTAAAACAACTTGGCTTCTCCTACTTGAGAGTCCCTTGTTTATGCCTCAGAGGATCTCATTAGCCTTTTTTGGCACTGAGAACTCATATTCCGCTGATTATCCACTACCACCCACATTTCTTAGCACACCCATTGTTCTGCAAGGGCAGAGTCATTGAGTTGTAATTACTTTTGATTGCCTCCTTACAGAATGGGTTTGGGAGATAAGTGAGCACTCTTTGCTAGCAAATGGCTGATTCAATACACTCTGATTTTATACTGATACATAGCTTTCAGAAGACACTGAGTCTTGATCTAAAGACGTTGAATTGATGGAGATTCCACCATGCTCTTTGGTAAATTTTTCCAATGATTAATTCCCTTCCTTGTTAAAAAATTGCTCCTTCTTTCTACTTTCAAATTCATCTACCTTCTGCTCCCAGCCAGTGCATCTCCCTCTCCCTTTAGTAAATTAGAGAGCCCTCTTCTATCAGAAATCTCTACCCCATGTAAGTACTTACAGACTGTGGTCAGGTCCCCTCTCAACCTTCTCTTTGTGAGGCTAAGAGAAGATAGCAAGCTGCTCCTTAAACATTTAGCTACAATGTGTACAAGTAAATGTAGGAGGAATTTTATTTGGGGGAACAAATACCGGAGAGTTCAGGCTACCACTGGCCGAATATCTTTGGAGTTTCTCTAAATTATAGATATGTTTTTTTGTCCAAAATTGTCTTTTCATTCTCTGGGCTGGATCTCTTTGTGATGAATGGAAATGAAGTTGGTCACCAAACTAAAATAGAAGAGCTGCAGTTTGATGCAGAGAAGCAACATCTAGGTTAGGAAAAGAGCTGTGGGGGAAATGTTTGTGTGTGTGTTTTTTCCATGCTAAATTTGGACTTTCACCAAAAAAAGAACATGTCACAAAACACAAACAAAAAATAATTTCTCAGTAAGTGATTGTACCCACCAGATCCATAGCCTCCTTCTTCCTAGCCCTGGCCCCAGTCTAATGATGGAACCCACCTCTTACCAGGTTCAGGTGTGGTGTGGTTCTCTGGGCCAAAACCAACCATTCCCAAGGCATCCAGGGCAGCCCACTGTCCATCTGTTCTGGTGTGGAGGATGTGCTGGATGGTGGCTCTTTTTGTCTTGGGCTCCCCACAGGTCTTCTCCAGCAGAACACCGGAGACACAGAGGCCACTCACTGGCTCCAGACTATGTAGCTGAATTCCAAATCTAGCCTTGTTTTTTCTGCTCACACGCAGTGACTAGATATATATATCTGGAAGCACAGCAAAAAGAGAAAGGGAGTGCACACCGAAGACTGAGATTTTGCAAAGCACCTAAAGGGTTTGGATGCCATTGAAATTAGTGGGAAACTGGGCATCTAAATCTCTTTGGTGATTTACATGTGGCGGTCACAGCATATGTACCCTTGGGCTGCCGTGCTGTTAGGTAGAGAGGAGATTAGCCAGCTTCCAGTAGGTCATGCTCCCCCAACACAAATTAAAAGTGATTAGGAAAGTGTTATTGACCCCTTCACATAACACAAGAAGCAGGAGTCACTTAATGAAATTAATAGTCTGCAGGTTGAAAACAAACAGAAGGAAATATTTCTTCTCACAATGCACATCAGATCAGTTCGTGGAAGATGACTAATAGTTATTGATGGACCTAAGATGATCAGGGATGCAACACCATACTCTGGGTGTCCCTAAATCTCTGACTGCCAGAATGTGGGAGTGGATGACAGGGGCTGGATCACTCTATAATTGCCCTGTTCTGTTCATTCCCTCTGAAGCACTTGGTATTGGCCACGGTCAGAAGACAAGATCCTGGGCTAGATGGACCATTGGTCTGACCCAGTATGGCCACTCTTATGTTCTTAAAAATGACCCCAGTAATACCCAAACTCACAACACCTGATTGTCAAGACTAGTGTTCTGAGCACTGGAGCCATATCTTAGCACTATAATAGCGCGACAGGGGGCTGATGTGCTCAAATACATTCAACAGCTTGGCATGTGTAAGGACTGGGCTACACTAGGGGGAGAACGATCTAAGATACGCAACTTCTGCTACGTATCTTAGACTGATTTACCTTGGGTCCTCACGGCACGGGATCGACGAGTAATCGATCGCTACCCACCGATAAGGCGGGTAGTCTGGACGTACCCTGAGTGATACGTTATCCTTTCCCTGAAAGATTAGGATGATTCTGTGAAGAAAGAAGAGGTCCCATTGGATGCCTTCAGGTGTCTGCCCTATTTCTAAGGGACAGATTGGTGCCCTTGGAAATTTAATAGTGAAAGAAAGAGAGAGATAGAGAGACTGACTGGTGAGTGTTAAAAGTTATGTCCTCTGGGGACTTAAACAAGGACTTTGAGGAAGGAACAGGTTGGTGTGGGAGAGGCGGTCGAACGTTCTGGCTTGCTCCCCTATTTGCTCTATGCTATTGAAGGAAGGTGGACATTGGAGAGAGACACTCAGAGATGCGCGCTCAGATACACATAATACAGACACACACAGGAAACAACACCAGTGACAGAAGGCTCTGACTGACCCAAGCCAGAGACACAACCACACCAATCACAAACACGCACACAAGAGACATAACATCAGACATGCAAGACTCAGACAAGAAAGGAATTCCACTACACAAACGCACACAAGCAAACTCTGAAGTACACAAGAGGGATTCACACAACAGAAACACACACAAGCCCAAATATGAGACATGAAAATGTGTGACTCACAAAGAGAAGAGTGTTGGGTTTTCCTTTTTGAGCCATGAATACCAGTAGAAAGGTGCTTGTCCTTGTGTAGGTTGTTGCTGTCCATAGAGAAGAAGAAACTACACAGATATAAAGTACCATTATACTAGTATACCTGCACCAAACTAGGGGTTGTACCAGTATGATAGCTAAATTGGTACAAAAACTGCTTGTATCTATTCATCTGTCTGCCTACATACCCATGTCTCTCTCTCTCTAGACATTTGTACCCACCCAGTTCTGGGAATGTCTGAAGACTGCCAGATGCTACAGGAAAATGAGAAGTTGTCAGTGCAATGAGCATTCCCAGCACGTAACTTGCATGGAGCTGTCAAGTTGGGAAGGAGGCCACCAGGTGTTATTACCATGCAAATTGGGTTTCTTCATATCTTTGGAACTAGTGAATGTTATAATTTTGCTTAGTTGGTCATATTGGTCCCTGTTTCAGTCATTCAGTTTCATCGGCTTTGATTAGCCAACTCATCTCTTCACGTTTGGTGGGGATTTGGGACCCAAGCAGGGGGGCTGGAGCCAGGGCTCCTGGGTTCTCTCCCCAGATCTTGGAGGGACATGGGACCTCCTGGATTAGAGTTGGGAGAGGCTGTGACTCAGGACCGCAGAGTTCTATTCCTGACTCTCAGAGGGGGTGGGTGTAATGTGTTTGTGATGGCAAAATAGTGTTGAAGAAAAACTAAGTTTTTGCTTTTTGTTTGGGTACAGCAAAATTAAATATTTTATTATTTTTTTTAGTGATTACAAGAGGGAGAGTGTTATAGGAAACTGGGTTGCTCTTTGTTTTGGACGGATTTTTTTTAATTAGTAAACAATTATAGCAATTATTTATACCTTTGTTATAGACAATGGTTAGCAATTTTGGAGACATTAAAGGAAAACATTTGCATTTGTTTATACATAAGCTTATTTGCTATTTTATGTGTTTTTAAACTGCTTCTACTGCGCATTAGAGGCGTGTGAAGTAAGGGTTCCTCTGAGGTATGTAAGTTTATTTAACTTAAAGGTATTTTTTAATGGGCATTGTTTAAATGAATTTTTACGCGTGTACAGATTTTAATTATTTAAATACCTGCAGGTTTTAGGACTATAATGTACATACATGTAATATGCTGGGGTATTTTTAGGGGGTAAGGTGGAAAGTTTACACTGTTTTTTCCCCATTTTTTAGTCACACCAACTGAGGGGGTGCCCTGTCCGCGCTAGCGGATTAGAATTTAAGGATTTTTTTTTACAGGGTACTTATATACAGGAGAGACTTACAAGGAAAACGACGACTTTTTTACACCTTTTATTAGCAAAGAGCGTTGGCTAGTTTTTGGGAGATGGCGCCGCGTACTTTAATTGCATTTAGTGAGACGATTAGATTGTCAGTAGCCCACACAGAAGGGAAAGGGGAGGGAAGATGGGTTTACACACTTTTAGACCCAGGCAGCTTTTTTGCTGGACTATGCTAAGCTGAGTAAGTTTACCGTGGGTCGGATCTCCTAAAGATCCACTAGTTACCGGGCTTGCGTTAGAGCAGTTTTGATTATTAGCTTTTGCTTTATAGGGTACTTTGGGCGTCTTTTGATAACGATTATTTACACTGGTGTATACACACACACACACCAAGGCCTTTTTTTTTTTTTAATTTTTTTTAATTTTTTTTTTTAATTTTTTTTTTTTAACCACGATGCATTTTTACCTGGTCCGGACCAATACCATGAGGCGGTATGACAACCCCTTTTGAGGCAGTAAAAACCCCTCAGCACTGGTGCATTCTAATGCATTACCTTATGCATTACCTTATGCATTACCTGTTGGCCAACTTAGCAGTTCTTAGTACTGCTATAAACTAACCTTATTGGGGCCTTTCCCCAATACCACTTTGCATTTGATTCTGCTGCACAGTTAATAAGTTCAGATGGCGTGAGCCCAGCAGAAACAGACGTCCTCCACAGACAGTCCTTTTTCGATACCCCAATAGAGATTTCAAAAGGTCTTTTACCTTTATTGTGGCGCTATGGGGTTCGAAGGGGAACGATCCGTAGTAGCCGTCTGTGTGTTCATGGGCGTTGCCATCCCGGACGAGCCCCCAAATTGTTGAAGAAAAACTAAGTTCTTGCTTTTTGTTTGGGTACAGCAAAATCAAATACTTTATTACTTTCTCTAGTGATCACAAGAGGGAGAGAGTGTCATAGGAAACTGGGTTGCCCCTTGTCCCGGACGGATCTCTCTCAATTAGTAAACAATCATAGCAATCATGTATACCTTTGTTACAGACAATGGCTAGCAATCCTGGAGACATTAAAGGAAAACATTTGCATTTGTTTATACATAAGCTTATTCGCTATTTTATGTGTTTTTAATACTAGAACAAAAACAAGACTGCATTTTACAAGGTCGTAATGACTTTTCACACAATTTACTCTGTACTACATTATTTTATTTTTACATATCTAACAGCATTAGGGTCACAGCCAGTCTAACTCATGCTAACTTAGCTAACATACATTTAAGATCCTTTCAAATCCTTGTTAATTATTTTTTGGCCCCCACAATAGCATTCAGGCCTGTATATTTGCCTGTGATAGAATTTGGGGTTTTGTTTGCCCATTTGATTTTTGATATGCTTGTATTCTTACCAACATGTGTGAGCAAAGACCAAAGACACTGTGTGTTGCTTCTGCCCAACCAGATGGGTTTGTTAGTATAATGAGAAAAGTTAAGGAAGAGAGCTAAAGGGTTGCTGGGTTTGGTGGAAATTTAGTAAACGACTGCCTCAACTCCTGTGTCAAGGCAAGGTCAACCAATCAGTCGGGATGGATGAGGGGTTGGGTGAGGTATAAGAAACACTATAAAGCCAAAGAAATAGTGACCCTGACTGAAACACAACCTCACTCCCTACCCCTCCCATGGGGTTCAAAAGAGGTGGTACCGAAGCCCCCAGATTTATGACCCTCCAAAATGGAACATGACCATTATAAGAAGTGGGGCCAGGGGCCTGCACTACAGGTATAATTAAGCCTGCTAAGAAGGAGGAGGTGCGGAAAAGGGGACAGAAAAAGCTCTAGTGGTGTACAGAGCTGTGGATATGCTTGGTAACCCCAATAAACATCACGTTGCCTGCACTTCGGGCTCTGGCATTCTGCTTTCTGTCTGTGTGAGAAGAACCACTGGAGGGTAAGGGGAAGTCCCAACAGTGCTTTGAGCAAGGAGAACAGGGAGCCAGGACTTCTGGGTTCTTTCTCCAGTGCCACAGATGTCTGGGTATTAAGGGCTCAGGTTAAAAGTTCCCTCCAGAGTATTGGTGTCAGGCACAAAACACATAGGCTGGTTCCAGCTGACTTCAAAGTGCAAGGGTAGAAATGTTTTGTGGCAGTGCAATGGCTGCATCACTGGGTCTTGTAAGCAAAGAGTTGCAAGTTCAAATCTTCCTAGGGTTTTGAGTGACAATTTCTTTCCTCAAAAAGAACAGGAATACTTGTGGCACCGTAGAGACTAACACATTTATTTGAGCATAAGCTTTAGTGGGCTACAGCTTATGCTCAAATACATTTGTTAGTCTTTAAGGTGCCACAAGTACTCCTGTTCTTTTTGCGGATACAGACTAACATGGCTGCTACTCTGAAATTTCTTTTCTACGATCTTCAACCAATGACTTGCAGTTGGACTAGAGCCATCTGCTCAGGGCGAGGTGGGTTTATTACCCACATGGGCTCATATCCACCTCTCAGGCATCATGCGTGGAGTCCTGTTGAGCTCAGCTCCCTTCCTCAAAGTCCATGGGCCGTCTGGGGGAAGAAGAAAGGAGGGTTTGGAACAAAATGCTCAAATTCTGTCAACCTTGTAAGAGCTGTCGATGGTCAACAAACCCCACCAGGTCCCAACCGCAGTCCTGCTGCACACTGCTCCCTGCAGCACTGCGCCCCCTGGTGCCACACTGGGGTCAGCTGAGACTGTGAAGTTACAGCCCCCTCTCTGCAGCACAGCGCCCCCTGGTTTGAGCTCAATCTGGGAGCAAAAATAGGCTTCTGGAATCTGTGAATTTAAGAATTTTTTTTGTTTTTTTCTTCTTCCAAGGGCTGTATCTCAGGAAGCTATTGGTTAAATGGCCCCAAAATTGGACCATCCATAGAAACCCATATCCCCTGCTAGGTGCACCACATTTTAAGGCAATCAGATTCTCAATATAGATTTTAGAGCACTTAAAATTGTCAAGTTTAAAACAGAAAACTGGTCTCAACTGTAGGTGAGCTGTCACTCTGCTATAGTCTGTCTCTATATCTGTCTGTCTACCTATCTAATCTGAGGGATTTGTAGTGCTCAGCCATTGCAGTGTCCGTGTACTAGGTCCCTGTATTTCCTCAGTAAGCTAACTCTGTCAGAGTGCCCCTGCTCCCATCCACACTTCTCTGTCTGGAGATGCAAATCATTCCTCTAAAGCTCTGCAAGCAAACTATTCCAGGAGGTGACCGGTTCTGAGTGCCAGACTTCCTCTGATCTTAGGCCTGTCCAGGGTATGTGTGTGACAGACAGAGATACCCACACCCTGCACACCAGGACACCAGACACACACTCATTAAGTTTGCAATTGCTGTAAAATCTTTGATTGCAGCCAGAGCAGCAAAATTCCCTCTGAACCCAACCCCAGCAGGAATATCAAGTTGAAGTAGGGAAGTGTAGGGTGTAAACTTCAATACTAATGCAAAAAGGATTGTCAGTAAAACAATGGGTGGGGTTAGACTGTTAAATCATAACAAACTTGCCTGTTCCTTTACTGAATTTAAGAGATACTCACAATCGTTTTTATCCAGGATGCTTGGAGAATATAACTGACCTGCTTAGGTTTTTGGTTGCTTAGATATAATTTATGTTATACAGCTATCCTGTATAATGGACACTCGGGACAGGAGGCTTGTAGTCAGATGCTGCAGTGCTCAGCAGCAATGGCTGAGAGAGAGAGATGAATTTGTTGGGCATAGAAAGAAAGACCATCAATGTCATTAAGGTTCAGGCTGAATATACTGTTCTATTACACTGACTCTGTGTGTGTGTGTGTGTGTGTGTCTGTCTGTCTCCCTGTTCCTCCCTCTGGTGACTCTCTTTAGCAATTAAAACTGCTAACCCATTAGGCACAGCTAAACTCAGTTCTGCTTTTAGATGTGGTGGAGAAAGCATTGGCTGTTGGTGCTGAAAATCCCTGCTTGCAGCTGCAGATCCTGTGTGTTTGGATTGGTTTGGAAATTTGTTACACGCAGACACACACACACAGAGCAGGGCTCATCCCCTCCAGCAGGGGCAGCAGGGACACACACAAACACACACAAGCACACACACAGCTGGCACCATTTCCACACCCAGTCCCCAGACAGAGCAGACACATTCTATACTAACACCCTGCCAAAGTGATCCGAGGGCATTGTTGTGATCCATGGGATATGCCCCTCCTCCCTCCCCAAGCTCTTGGCAGGATTGGGGGCAGGGTTGAGGAGGAGGCATGACAGTGGAGCTAGGCTTGCTCAACAACAACAACAACAACAACAAAAAAACCTAGAGAGCCTGACTCCCTTGCAGCAGATCTATAGTGAAGATACAATCTGGGAGGCCTGGGACCCTAAGAATTAATTCTCAGACACTCTCTTGTACAAAACTCCTGCTGACTGTACAAAAGGCTCAGTCTAGACGGGAGCTGAACTCACAATTCCTGCTTTAAAAGGCCAGGGCACTAAATCAGGTGTGAGTCACACAGGGTGATACTGACAATGTCTAGTGCAGGTGCAGTCTGCAGGGTCAGAGCTGCAAAGAGGGGCAGAGAGTGAGAATTATACACAGTGATATTTTAAAATGATTTCCTGTTAGCTCCTAGCCCAGGCTCTCCCTGGTGAATGCCCTAGGCTGGGCTGGGCTGCAAGGACGGTTGATTTGCCCACAGGCTTGTAGTTGGGTGACAAGGGGTGGGAGCTGCTAGACACACACAAAATCACTCCACCACATGCTAAGGAAGACGGTCATCCTCAGACATGCACAACCTCAACATCTCCCCTCTCCATGGCAAATCCTCCAGGAGCAAGGAGCAGCCGTGTATCTCTATGTGGCTGGATGACAGAGGGCACAGGTGGGGGTACAGCACTGACTTTGACTAGCTACCTGGAGGTGAAAACTGTCTGAGCTTTGTCTCCACAGGGATTCTAGAGAGAGAAGCTTTTTTACTATTATTATTTTCTCAGTGAAGGGTCAAGTTGTGTGTGACTTTTCTCTGTCGTGGGCCAATGCAAGTCAGGAGGTGTGGGGATCTGGGGGCACAAAGGCAAAAGAAAGCAAAAAACCCCACAAACACACAAGCAGAGTGTCTGATATACACACACAACACAAAAGCCACACAGTATGTTTTTCACACACGCACACCCACACAACCTCACACAAATAAAGTGATCAGCTTTAAAATGTAGCCAATGGAGGCTGTTTGTGCAGGTAGATATATGAGTACAAATGTGGGACTGGGGTTTTTTATGTGTCGGGGGGAGTTCTATGGGAATGTATCTCTGGGTGAATATGTGCAAATATCTCTTAAGTCTAGGAATTGCTGCCAATATTGAGGGGTTGTTGGCCATTTATCTAAAGCACAACTGGCAACTATAATTGTGCCATGGACAAACAGACACAAACTTTCATGGACAAATGCACAGCTTCACACCCAGCTCTCACACCCACTTACATTCACACAGAGACACAAAGAAACACAGCACAGAGACAAAGAGTTTGTTTAAAGCTAAAACCCAGGAGGGGAGTGGGATTAGAGTGGGGCTGGGATCCAGGACTCCAGGGTTCTATACCACCTCAGTGAAGGGAGTGGTGTCTAGTGGTTAGCGCAAGGTAGAGTGGGTTCTAGTCCTAGCTCATGTGGAGAGTGGTTACTCACAGCTCTAGGAAGGAGTGGGGTTCAATAGAGATCAGAACCAGGACTCCTGGGTTCAGTACACATATCTGAATGATTTGCTCTACAGGTTTTACAGTACAACATCCTCCAGTAGATATTACAACGCAAGCCCTGACCTGCCTTCCCAGGTTTTCCCCTCCATATTGCCCACATCCTGACACAGCCCTGCTCCCAGAGACCTGGGCACTGTCCAGTAACTCAAACACCGGCTCAGGCATGAGAGGAATCTCAGCGGCTTCCCCTTCCATGGGGTGATGGCTCAGCTGACTACAATGCTACTACCCTGCCACACTGCCGTAGCCATCAGCAGTTAAGGATGCCTTAGCCATTAGAGAGTCAGGGATGGGAGCTTTGTCCTTCCTTGAAGCTTGGCATTATGCAGACAATAAGGAAAGGTCCCTGCACAGTAGTAATGTCTGTCCATCCATCCCTCCCCAGACACATCAATCTATTGCCATACCTACCACTCTAGCTATCACAGAATCGTAAGTCTGGGAGGGACCTTCAGAGGTCAGCTAGTCCAGTCCTCTGCACTTGTGGCAGGACTAAGCATTATCTAGACCATTCCTGACAGGTGTTTCTCTAACCTGCTCTTAGAAATCTCCAGTGATGGAGATTCCACAGGCTCCTTAGGCAATTTGTTCCAGGGCTTAACAACCTTGACTGTTAGGAAGTTTTTCCTAATGTCCAACCTAAACCTCCCTTGCTGCAATTTAAGCCCATTGCTTCTTGTCCTATCCTCAGAGGTTAAGGAGAACAAGTATTTCCCCTCCTCTTGTAACAACCTTTTTACTTGTGTCATAAATAAACAGATCAGGGTTAAGGTCTCTTTTACCTGTGTGGAGGCCAGGAAATATTTAATAAGGATTTGAAAGGATCTTAAATGTATGTTAGCTAAGTTAGCATGAGTTAGACTGGCTGTGACCCTAATGATGTGAAATTTGTAGAAGCAAGATAATGTGGTACAGAGTGAACTGTGTGAAAAGGCATTACGACCTTGCAATATGCAGTCTTGTTTTTTTCTACTAGTAAGACAAATAAGATAGCGAATAGGCTTATGTATAAACAAATACAAATGTTTTCTTTTTACTGTCTCCAGGATTGCTAGCTATTGTCTGTAACAAAGGTATAAATGTTTGCAATGATTGTTTACTAATTGAGAGAGACCTGTCCGGGGCAAGGGGCAACCCTGTTTCCTAGGACACTCTCTCCCTCTTGTAATTACTAGAGAAAGAATAAAGTATTTGATTTTGCTGCACCCAAACAAAAAGCGAGAACTGAGTTTTTCTTTGACACCTGGAAAGGGTTAACAAGCTCAGTAACCTGATGAACACCTGACCAGAGGACCAATCAAGGGACAGGATAATTTCAAATCTCTGTGGAGGGAAGGCATTGTCTGTGTTCTTTGTTTGAGCTGTGTGCTCTCTTTGGATCTAAGAGAGGCCAGACATGTCTTCAAGTTCTCCTGGAGTATTTCCTACTATCCAGTATACTGAGTATTAGAAAGGCGAATTAGTCTTATAATTTGATTTCTACATTTGCAATTGTGTGTTTGCTGTAGAAATATCTTTATTTCTGTTTGCTGTTACTTTGATTATTCTGAGAAAGGAGGCGGGGGGGGAGATCCTCTCCAGGTTTCTAAGTTAGACCCTGTATTTTTGCATCCTGGAAATACAGAGATAGTGTACTTTTTTTCTTTCTTTAATAAAATCTTTTCTTTTTTAGAACTTGATTGATTTCTTCCCTTGTTTGGATTTTCAGGGGAAGGGGAGGGGGAAAAAGTGAATCCCTCTTTGTTTGATTCAAGGAATTCGAATCCAGGTATATCTCCTAAGTACTAGGAGAGGGGAGGAGGGAAATGGATTATTTCCCTTTGTGTTGAGATTCAAGGTGTTTGAATGTGGGTTCCCCAGGGGAAGTTTGGGGGACAGGCAGTGTGTTACCCAATTTAAACTTAACTGGTGGCAGCAGAACCGGATCTACACTAAGATTAGTTTAGAGGAGTCCATGCAGGTCCCCATCTTGGAACCCAACAGCTCCAAGTGGGGGAGAAGACCTATGACAACTTGAAATACTTGAAAACTGTTAGCATGTCCCCTCTCAGTCTTCTCTTCAGCAGATGAAATGAACCCAGTTTATTCAGTTTTCCCACATCGTTCATTTTTTCTAGACTTTTAATCATTTTTGTTGGTCTTCTCTGGACTTTCTCCAATTTGTCCACATCTTTCCTGAAATGTGGCCCCCAGAACTGAACACAATACTCCAGTTGAGGCCTAATCAGTACGGAGTAGAGAGGAAGAATTACTTCTTGTATCTTGCTTACAACACTCCTGCTAATAGATCCCAGAATAAGAGGAGGTTACTCACCTTGTGCAGTAACTGACATTCTTCGAGATGAGTTTCCCTGTGGGTGCTCCACTTTAGGTGTCGGTGCGTCCCTGCGCCTTTGATTGGAGATTTCTGCAGCAGTACTCATACCGGCCACGCGTGCTCAAAGCCTGCCCCCCACCCCTCTCTGAGTATACCTCTAGTGAGCATGCACGACCGGTTCCCTCAGTTCCTTCTCTACAATGGAGGCTACCCCAACTCCAAAGTAGAGGGGAGGAGGGTGGGTAGTGGAGCACCCACAGGGACACTCATCTCAAAGAACGTCAGTTACTGCACAAGGCGAGTTACCTCCTCTTCTTCTTCGAGAGATGTCCCTGTGGGTGCTCCACTTTAGGTGACTTCGAAGCAGTGTATCTCAAGGAGGTAGGGACTTCGGATCTGGCAGGAATGCCGTAGTTAATACTGCCCTGCCTAATTGAGTGTCAGAGAGAGGGCCCTGAGTAAGGGCATAGTGTTTGACAAATGTGTGCTCGGAGGACCAAGTGGCTGCTTTACAGATGTCAGTCAATGGCACTTTACGTAAGAAGGCTACAGATCTAGTGGAATGTGTTCTGATCAATGCTGGCGGTGTAACATTTTTTATCTGATAGCAGAGTCGTATGCAATTGGAGATCCAGTTTGACAGTCTCTGGGGAGAGATAGGCATGTCTCCGCGATGGAGACAAAGAGCCTAGGAGAGTTTCTGAAGGGTTTGGTTCTGTCCAAATAAAAGGATAAGGCCTTGCGCACATCAAGTGTGTGCATTGTGGCTTTGAAGGAGTTTGCATGTGGTTTCGGAAAGAAAGTTGGTAGATGTATTGGTTCATTGATGTGAAATGAAGTGTGAACTTTTGGAAGGAATTTCGGGTGTAGGCGTAGAGTAACTTTGTCCTTGAAGAAGAGCGTATATGGTGGATCTGCCATAAGGGCTGCTATCTCTCCTGCCCATCTGGAGGAGGTAATCGCCACCAAAAAGTCCGTTTTCATCGAGAGGTGCAAGAGGGAGCAGGTGGCTAAGGGCTCAAAGGGTTGATGAGTTAAACAGGACAATACTAGGTGAAGATCCCATGGAGGGGTAGGTGGCTTAATATCTGGATATAAGGTTTGGAGTCCCTTCAGGAAACGCTTGGTGATGGGATGAGCAAAGACCGAGGTATTGTCAACTGTATCATGAAAGGTTGTGATGGCAGCTAAATGGACTCTGATGGAGCTGAAAGGCTGGATTGCTTAATGCTGAATAGGTAGTCAAGTATGCAGGGAAGAGGTACCGAGGTAGGAGACAGTTGTTTAGTTGAACACCATTCTGTGAATCGTTTCCACTTTCAGAGATAGGTGTGTCATAAACAGATAGTTAAGGGTTAAGGTCTCTTTTACCTGTAAAGGGTTAACATGCAGTACCGGATGACCACCTGACCAGAGGACCAATCAGAGATAAGATTTTTTCAAATCTCTGTGGAGGGAAGCTTTTGTCTGTGTTTTCTTTGTTTGTCTCGAGTTCTCTTTTTGGATCTAAGAGAGGACAGTCATGTCTCCAAGTTCTCCTGGAGTAGTTTCTACTAATTAATAGTGAGTATTAATTAGGAAGGCGAATTAGTCTTTTGAGTTGTTTTCTACATTTGCAATTGTGTGTTTGCTAAAGGAAATGCTTTATTCCTGTTTGCTGTTATTACTTTTACTGAGAAAGGGGGGAGGGGGAATTCTCTCCAGAGATTGATAAGGTTATCCCCTATGAGTGTCCAGCTTGGGCTCATAGAGATTCTGTATTTTCTTTTTGTTCTCTTAATAAATTCTTTTCTTTTCTTTGGACTTGGTTAATTCCTTCTCTTGTGGAAATTCAGGGGAAGGGGAGGCGGGAAGAGACAGTCCTCCTGGGTTTGATTCAAGGAGTTTGAATCAGGTATCTCTTTCCAGGACTAGGGAAGGGGAGGGGGGAAGTGAGTCCCTCTTTGTGTTGAGTCAAGGATTTGACTCGGTGTATATCTCTCCAAAGTGGCTAGGAGAGAGAGAGAGGGGAAGTGGGCTGCTTCCCTGTGTGGAGAGATTCAAGGAGTTTGAATCAAGGTATCTCTCTCTCCAGAGCAGGCTGGAGAGAGGGAAGAGAGGGGAGGGGGAAGGTTCCTCCTCTGTGAGTTGATCTGTGTTCCCAGGGAGTGTCTTTGAAGGGAGACAGGGGGAAACAGGGGTGTCCCGGCCCACGTATTGACCGCGGTGGTGGCAGCAAAGGGGACCTACCCTAGGATTTTGGGGTGGGGGAAGACATGCGGGTCCTCACTTTGAAACCCCCCAGTTTCAAGTGAGGGTGCAGACTCTGACAAGGTGGTACGGGTGAATTGTGTTCTGCTGTGTAGAAGCACCCTCTGAACTTGGTTGGAACAGTCTAGTTCTTGTTGGGAGAACCGAACCATGCAGGTACCAGGCTTTGAGATGAAGCATAGATAGATTCGGGTGAAGAAACCGGCCGTGTTGCTGTGATAAAAGGTTCGGGATGAGAGGCAGTGAGATCGGTGGTCGAATTGACATTCTGGTGAGGAAAGGGAACCACGGTTGTCTCGTCCATGAAGGTGCGATCAAGATCACCCTGGCAAGGTCCATTCGTATCTTTATGAGGACCCTGTTGAGCAATGGTATTGGGGGAAATGCATAAAGCAAGTCCCGGTGCCACGGGATCATGAATGCGTCTCTGAGGGAGTGTTTGCCCAGTCCTGTCCTGGAGCAAAAATTGAGTCATTTCGTATTTTTCGCAGTTGCAAAGAGATCTATGGTTGAGTGACCCCAAGTGCGAAATATGTTGTAAATGATTCCCTCGTCTATCTCCCATTCGTGGTCCGAAGGGAAACGTCTGCTTAACTCGTCGGCAGTGGTGTTCATCACCCCTGGGAAATAAGCAGCTGATATGCGGATGTGGTTTGCAAGGCACCAATTCCAGAATTTTATGGCCTCTGAGCAAAGAGAGTGGGAGCGAGCCCCTCCTTGTCTGTTTACGTAGAACATGCAGGCAATGTTGTCTGTCATTATGCGTACATGCTGATTCTTGATCAGTGGTAGGAAGTGGCGGCAGGCATTCCGTATAGCTCGAAGTTCTAGAACTTTTATGTTCAGGGAGGTCTCGGAAGGAGACCATAGCCCGTGGACTGTTTGGTGAGAGATGTGGGCCCCCCAGCCAGTGAGAGATGCATTGGTCGCCATTATCAGAGTTGGGGAAGTCTGGAGGAAGGGGACTCCAGAGAAGAGGTTGTAGGAGACTGTCCACCATAGGAGAGAGTCTTTGACTCGGTAGGGTATGGCCAGGTGTTTGTTTAGTGAGTGCACGTTTGGTTTGTAAACCGTGGCCAGCCAAGCTTGGAAGCACCTCATGTAGGGACGTGCATTCTGGGCCACGAAGGTGCACGAGGCCATGTGCCCTAGTATTTGGAAGCAGTCTCGGACGTTGACCCGGGGGCTGTTGCGAAGTCTCGTAGCCAGTAGTTTTA
Source organism: Mauremys mutica (assembly GCF_020497125.1). Lineage (NCBI taxonomy): Eukaryota > Metazoa > Chordata > Testudines > Geoemydidae > Mauremys > Mauremys mutica. Next base: position 36,801,526 of record NC_059084.1, read on the forward strand.
TGGTATTGAATCGGTTGGGTGGGAGAGATGCCAGCCCGGTTGTGGAGTCGAGGCTCGCTCCTATAAACTCCAGGTGCTGGGTAGGACTTAATGTGGATTTGCTTCTGTTTATTTGCAGGCCCAGGGATTGGAAGCAATCGATGGTGAGTTGTGTGAAGCGGAGGGCCTCGTCGAACGTGGAGGCCTTCAGGAGGCAATCGTTAAGGTAAAGGAATATTATGACCCCTTTTTTCCTGAGGTAGGCAGTGACTACCGCTAGGAGCTTGGAGAAAACTCGGGGGGCCGTGGAAAGGCCGAAGGGTAGAACTCTGTATTGGAAATGCGTTGAGCCGAGGGTAAAACGAAGGAAACGTCTGTGGGCCGGGTGGATAGTGACTTGAAAATAGGCATCTTGTAGGTTGAGGGCTGAAAACCAATCGCCCTGCTCCAGGGCTGGAATTATGGTGGTGAGAGTAACCATCTTGAACTTTTGCTTTTTGATAAATTTGTTGAGGCCCCTGAGATCGAGGATTGGTCGCCATCCTCCAGTTTTCTTTTCTATTAAGAAATAATGGTAGTAGAACCCTTTTCCCTTGTGGCATTCTGGCACGAATCCGATAGCCCTCAGCTGAAGGAGATGTTGTACTTCTTGCTGGAGGTGTAGCTTGTGAGCGGGGTCCCTGAAGAGGGACGGGGAAGGTGGGTGGGTGGGAGGGAAGGAGAGGAAGGGGATAGAATGCCCAGTTGTGATGACCTCTAGAACCCACTTGTCGGTGGTAATATTCTGCCATTGGTGCAAAAATGGCTGTAGGCGGTGTCCAAAGCAGGGCCGGCTCCAGACCCCAGCGCGCCAAGCGCGTGCTTGGGGCGGCATGCCGCGGGGGGTGCTCTGCCTGTCGCCGGGAGGGCGGCAGGTGGCTCCAGTGGACCTCCCACAGGCGTGCCTGTGGAGGGTCCGTTGGTCCAGCGGCTCCGGTGGAGCATCCGCAGGGTCACCTGTGGGAGGTACACCGGAGCCGCAGGACCGGCGATCGCCAGAGTGCCCCCCGCGGCGTGCCGCCATGCTTGGGGCAGCGAAATTGCTAGAGCTGCCCCTGGTCCAAAGATAGTTGTAAGCAGTGCGTACACTGAAGTTGGGACGATGTTTACGAGACCCTCGACCAAAGGTTCAAATCTGCTTATTAGTTGGAGGAAGCTGGGGCATCCCGGAAGAATTGGGGCGACGCCTTTGGTATCTGGATCTCTGGCGTTGGTGTTGCTGTTGTTGATCCTGAGATCTTGGGAACTGCTGAGTATATGGGGGGTAGCGTGGACGGTGGTAAGGTTGATATCTGTACTGTCGCCTTCTGGTTGTAGGGGTTTGGATGCCTAAGGATCGAAGAGTTGCCCTTGAGTCCTTCACTGAGTGAAGCACCTCATTCGTGGTGGAAGCAAAGAGTTTATCACCATCAAAAGGGAGATCCTCTATGGTGCGCTGAACCTCACGGGGAATGAACCTCGGCGCATGACCACCGCCGTAGCGGTGAACCTTGCTGCGGTATTGGCTGCATCCAGAGGTGCTTGAAGAGCTGTGCGTGATATGATTTGGCCCTCGGAAACTAAAGCTGTAAACTGTTGTTTCTTCTGGTCTGGAATGTGTTCAATAAAGTCCATGAACTTGATATAGTTTCTATGGTCGTACTTTGCCAGAACTGCGGTATAATTGGCAATTCGAAATTGTAAGGTTGAAGAGGCATACACTTTGCGACCCAGCAGGTTTAAGCGTTTGCCTTCCTTGTTGGCTGGGGTATGGCGGGAATACTGTTGTTTGCTCCTTTGATTGGCTGCGTCCACTACCAGTGAGTTTGGCGCAGAATGTGAGAAAAGAAATTCAGAGCCCTTAGAGGGAATGAAGTATTTACGGTCCGCTTGTTTTCAGGTAGGCTGGCTTGCAGCTGGAGCCTGCCAGATGGACTTAGCAGGTTCCAGAAGGGCTGGATTGATTGGTAATGCCAGTCTGGATGAAGAAGAGGGTTGCAGGATGTCCGTTAACTCATGTTGTTGGCAGTGGTGAGCTGCAGCCGTCTCGCACCAGATCGCGTGAACCGGTTGTTAAATTTAGAAGCCCCCTTTAGAACCGGTTGTTCCTGGAGGGACAACTAGTTCCTAAAGGGCTTTTAAATTTAACTAAAACTCTAGCAGCTCTCTACTCTTCCCCCAGCCCCAGCTCACCTCACTCCGCCTCCTCTTCTGAAGCTCCTCTGACTTCTCCTCCCCCTCCCCAGCTTCCCGCAAATCATCTGTTCACGCGGGTAGCCTGGGAGGGCTGAGAAGAAGCCGTGCTTCCACCAGGTGAGCTGTGGCCGGGGGCGGGGTTGCCAGCGGGAGGAGGGCTCCAGGCAGCACGCCGCTAAGAGAGGTCCTGGCGAGACTCTGGGGTCAGGCGGCACGGATCCTACCCCCAGGGTCAGCTGCGACCTCGGCCGGGCGGTGCGGTTCCTGCCTGGCCGCCGCGTCCGGCCGCCGGGTCCGGGCGGCTGGCGCGGTTCCTGCCGCCGGGTCCGGCCCCCGGGTCCGGGCGGGCGGCGTGGTTCCTGCCGCCGGGTCCGGCGCTCGGGTCCGGGCAGGCGGCCCGGCTCGGCTCCTGCCCCGGCATCCGGGTCCGGGTCCAGGCAAGAGGTTATATAAGTAAAATCGTTTGATTGTAAAAGATAGTCAATTTTGTTAAAAACACGTATGGTGGGTACAATCTTTGTTTTATAATAAATTGGTGTTGTTTTGGGGTTGTAAAAACACAAAAAGAAACTAGTGTTAATTTTGGTATTTAGTATTTGATCCTTAAGGTAATTTAATGTGTTATAAAATTCTGGAAAAAATTTTTAAATCTGTTTTGGTAACAAATAGCAAATAGAAGCTGTAGTAAGTACCCCACACTAAGCCTTAAGGTGGCTCTATGCAATCAACAGTTACGTTGTCAAAGGACAGCCAAAATGGATTGTCTTTAAGAACATGTATTTAAGAACAGAAGTTAAAAGATAGAAACTATTAAACCCTGACCTGTCTATAAAACAAATACAGGAAAATATGGGGAGTAATTTGAGTAATTCCTCAGTTTTGCCTGCAATCAGTAAGGGTATTTGTAAAGAAAGAAATATTTAGATTAATTTTATGTTTGAATGTTCTAATTGTAAGTATGTGTTAGTTTTAGTAAAGTATTTTCTTGTGAAAAGACAAATGCCAAAACTGCTGTGAAACTGTGAGTAGCAACAGTGATTGTGAACTTAATGTACTGAACAAATTATAACAAGTTATGTGCAGCTTCATAGATCTAGTATGGTTAAATGCCCTTTGAAGGCCACTTCCAATTGAAAGGTCTAATTAAGCTTTTATAAAATTTGTACCAGGGCACCTAATGCAACTATTGATAGTGCCCTGCTGGCTTTGGCTAAGATGGACATTCATTTAATAAATAACACAATGCTTAATTATTGCAAGAGACTAATGAAATGTGTTAGGTCTTTTTATATACAGTAGCTCTGCTGCTTGCTGAAACCAGAAGAGTGAATCTACATGGCGGTCCACCAGTGAGAAACTACTCTGGCCTCATTCTGAAAGACCCTTATCAAATCCTGTTAATTGCCAACACCGCTGTGAAGTGTCGGGGACTGACTACCTGCCCATGTTTCTCACTGTAATGGCTCTCCGACTGATGATCGGTCTATCTTTTCTTCTGGCGTTGTTGCTCCTTCTAGAAAGCAGGAGTGAAGGACAAGGTAAAGATGTGGTGACCTCTCCTTTGTCTGCTGACAGACCCACTGAGCCTTTGAATCTTGCTGAGAAAACAACCTCTCCACCTGAGGACATAATAAAGCCTCCAAGCAAGCAAGGTGATTGTGCTAGCAACCTCTCCCTTGCTGCCTCACTGCCGGACAGCTAAGTGAATTGAGACTACGAAATCTCGAAGAATAGCTTGCGGAAGCTAGCCAAAACTACCTAAAAATGAAACTTGTACTGTTCCTCAAACTCTCCTCCTTAATGAACTTAGGGTAGGATGGGGCTGATGGAGCAGCTGGATGGTCGCTCGGTAGCGCCCAAGACTTTGTTGGCTTGCTTTGCTCATGTGACCCATGGTTTGGCCCACGTGAGCAAAGGAGGGATAATTGCACTGGTGTCACGACACTAGTAGTACACAATAGTGGTAAGCCGGTCCGGACTAAACCGGCAGCTCACCCCACTCTGTGGGGCCCGTCTGTAAATGTCCGGATTGACTTTATCAACATGCCAAAAGGTTGCTCATATGAATATGTGTTAGTATGTGTCTGTATATTCTCTGGATGGATTGGAGCCTTACCTTGTGCAGAGGCTGCCTCCATCACAGTAGCAAAGAAATTGTTTAGGGATTTTTATTCATGATTCGATCTCCCTGTTTCTATAAACAGTGACCGAGGTATCCACTTTATGGGTCAAGTCATGCAGCAAGTCTGCAAGGCTCTCCACATTGAGCAGCATTTACATTGTGCTCACCACCCTCAGAGTGTAACTCAGTGGAACGGGAAAGGGGAACTTACAGACAAACTAGCCAAACTGTGTAAGGAAATAGATGCATTCTATGACGAGGTAGATAAAATGCTAGTTTCTGGAATCTGCCACGATACTCATGGAAATGTCCCCTTTGGTATTTGGTTACCTATTTGGTAAATAACCAAACGTATACCCACAGAACTTGTCTGTTTTCTTGCCTAGAGGCTACCCCTGTAGCAGATAACCTCACCTGTACCTTATTACAGTATTCTCCCTCTCATACTACAAACCCAGAGGCATCACAGGAAAATATCCACGTATATAACCAATAGCTGTGGTATAGCCCCTATAGAAATGGGACCCAGAGGGATTCAAATGAACTATACTTAATGCCATGTTAGGGACTATCAGGTTTACTTTACCGTTCACTCACTTTCAACTTGCCGCTATCTATCCAAATTGTTCCTAAAAGGGCCATTTAACTAATGTTGCAACACCTTTGGAGTCACAGGTCCAGGAAAAGAAGGAATATCACTGACACATTGTGGAAAAGGGCCCACAGTGCTGCATCCGCTTGGAGTATTTGTAAAACCTAACAACATGAAGATAGATTGGGCCAACTGGAAAGGTATACCCAGTCTTATTACTGGGGCGCACTTAACTCAGGTGTAGGCAGAAATGGGTGAATTGCACATTATTTCAGCCCTTAGTTCTATGACCCAGAAGGTATTAAGAGAGGTGGTATTACATATCACTGATGCTGGAAAGGCATTGCAGTGGGATCTGGCATGTTTGGGATTTCCTGAGTGACCAGCTAATGGCCATTCAGAGTGATCTTGAGCACCAGGCTTGGCCCACGGCCCTTACAGACATCTCAGGAGTACCATCTGACCTGTGGTCATGGAGGCATAATTGGAAATTCTCTGGGTAAAAGTGTGTGCATTCACAGTGCTCCTTCCAAGCATATGGACCGGTTAAAGGAAGTGTGGGCTTCCACATACCGAATCCTGCCAGGCCAGTGGGGAGGATGCATATGAGATTGGGTAATTCACCAAGACATTTGGAAAATCAAGCCACCTGATATGCCTAGCCAATTCATAGTCAGTGCTCCTAAAATAACAATATTTGGATTGGGATAGGAAACCGATGGACGCTCTCGCCATTAGAACACCACAGCTTCAGTGTGTATGTAAACTGAAGTAGGAGAAGTTGTCACAGTTCCTGATGGGTTTTGTTAAAAGGGTATAGAACATGAAATTGTCCTGACAGGACACCCACTTCTCTAAGCTATTGACGGTTGTGTGCTTGTAAAGACCACCATTTACAAGACATACATTTAATCTCACCACTGTTGCAGACAGTCATATATTGAATTGGCCTAAAAAGAGAAATTTTGTAACCAGCCCTTTAGGCTTAGATACCCTTTAATTGGACTACCCTAGTACCTGACTGGTTCCAGAATTTGTTTGCAGTTTACCAGTAGTACAAAAATTTCTGAGCTTCAATGGCAAATTCACATATTCCAGAATATATATCAAATTGAAAAGAATGCTTTTATATAGCCTATAGGGTTTCTATTTGTGTACTAAATATGATGTTTTGTGTTTTGTAACTAAACCCATTTAGTAATCCCAACCCCATTGTTTTATTGCCATAGAAATGTTATTGTTTTTATTATTGTTTGGTATGAGGTTATGTTATTGTTGCCTTTGTAATGGATGCATTTATCATTACTTGCCCAGTCCTAAACCGACTAGATTTAATGCACAAGAGCGAGTGAAGCTAATAATTGTTAATGAATTTTATGGCAACAGTTGGAAAGAAAGGAAGTCAGGAGCAGTGATGAATGTGTATACGGATAAGCAGGAAAAGAGGGAAAATACGGTGGGCTTAAGACTTTGACTAGGCTCTTGGACCCAGACTTTGGATAAGTTTGTCTTCAGACTGTGTTAAACTTTGGTTCAACTTGTCTCTGTGTATAAGGGAAAGAGAGGAGGGGGACAGAGTGATGAAGGAGTGATAGACACTTGATTCTCTGTGTCAAAAGGTAAAAGGAGTCACAGTGGAAAGTCGTGGAAAAATTGACCACAACGTTGATTTTGGGTCAGACACACTGAGGCACCTTTATTAGGATACAATTATGCATAAAGGGAAGGTCGGCGTGTCCCCATGCAAGGGGGTCAGCCGCCTTGTCTTTAACAGATTTTCACCAAGCTTATAAAGGCTAAAACCACAAAGCATAATTACACATCACACACATTATACGTTATTAACTCCTTATTTGGCATACTTTCTTACTTTTAGCGAGCCTGTCACTGCCCCTCACCATCTAGGGTTTTTCCTGTTATTGTCCCAAATGAGGTTTTCGTTGGTAGTCTGCCTGCCTTTAAGACCCCTCCTTTGCGGTTGCATTGGATAAGGCTCTTGTCGCATTCTAGCTGAGCTTCCCTCAGTTCCCCTTTCTCTGGTTTCTTCATCACCACCACCCCCTCGTGCCCCTGATATAGACAAACAAGTTTTGCAGAAGTTAACCTTTGTTCTATATAGCAATTGGGTTTTGCTAACAGGCCTGGGCCTGAAAGGCAGGGGTTAGGATGCAGTCTGCTTCTGACCCTATGGGTGGGGGTCTGGCAGCTAACTCAGCTTGGGGCAAGCAGGACCCCTTAAAATCCCTATCAATACCCTCCTTTTGATGCCAATTCACTGGCATCAACCTCCTTAATGTGAATATTTATTAAGTTCCGGACTTCAGAACTTATAGGCTTATTGTATAGGGTGCTTCCAGGATTTCAGACAGACAGGGATTTAATTTCCTCAAGGGAACAAGGACCACTTAGTAAAGTGGCATAAACAAAGCAAATATAGGTCAGGGACAACAAGCTCTACAGCAACAATAACAAAAACAAATATTTAATGACAACCCTCCTTTTGAAAGGCCCCAGTATATGTACCTAAAGGTATGGAGGCTAGAGGCTTTTGATAATGGAACAAGGAACATTTGCTTTAATACAAAAAGCTGTAACTCTATAGGCCATCTAAAAGGCATTTAGCTCAATTTAATACACATTTTTGAGGATATGGATCTGTTCCTGCAACTGGGATATTTGCTGGATCTTTGATAGGAAGGACACTAAGGAATGAAAACGATCTGGCATCAAAGCGGTCCAATCGAAAAGGATATAGAACGGCAGGAAACAGCACGTTATGTCTGTGGGCCAGACAAATAAATAACATGAGTGCCAGTGGCCATGTTCAGATTAAAACCATGTCCCATAAAGCAATTAAGTCAACAAAAACGCAGCTATCGTTGGCCTGGATAAGGGGTTGGGAAGCAAGGGTTGTTAATTGGCCGTTACCTTCCCAACAAATATGATCATGGACAGGAACAATTTCTCCAGGGTTAAGCTTTCAGATGGACTGGAGTTGAGGGGGTTCTAAGGGCCATAATGTCCATAGGTTACCTAGTCCTATCCAGAGATCCGGTCTTATTTCCGTGGCACCGATTAAGAACCGGTTAGGGCCGTGGGGTGGTTTGACTGTTCTATTACCTTTTCTGTAGTTCTAAAAGCAAGCTCAGCTGTTATAATTTAACAGATCTTCTGGTTTCCCTGTATCCAATTCTAGTTCCTCTTTTGGGGCCCTGACCACATCTTTCTGCCCCCACATGCCCTTTGTACAGAAAAGCCATTGTTCCATTTTGGGAACTTTCCACTGTGACTCCTTTTACCTTTTGTCTGCTGACCTGGATCCTGACTTGGACTCTGACCTATAAATTCCTCCACTACTTCCAGCCTCAGGTTTGCCCTGCTCTGGACCCTGGTCCTGACTGCCCTGTCACAGAGAGGAAATTAGGCAGCTTCTAGTGGCTCAAACTGCCCCAGCACAAATTAACAATGGCCCCAGCAAGGCTGGAACATATGACACCTGATCACTAAGACTAGTCGACTGACCATGGAGCAAGGAAGCCACGTTCTTGTGTTACCAGTGGGATAGCTGGACAAGGGGGTGATGTGCTGACAAACATTGCACAACCCAGCATCTAAGTGATGTGTGATTCTTTCTCAGCAGGATCAGGGTGATCCTCTGAAGGAAGTACTCCTATTGGGTGTCTGCTCTATTTGTAAGGGGCAGAAATATGACCTTGGAATTTTAATAATGAAAGAAGGAGACAGAGATGGGGAAGGATACAGTGTGTGTGTGTGTGTGTGTGTGTGTGTGTGAGAGAGAGAGAGTGTGTGAGTGTGTGAGAGAGAGACACACACAGAGAGAGAGAGAGAGAGAGAGAAATGAATTTTGTGAATTATTTCCTTTGGCGACCAAACCCTAGTCTGGAATTTTCAAAGGGAACAGGTTGGGTTGCTTTAATTTGGGAGTTGGGTTAGAGTTTTGGCTTCCAACCCCATCAGCTCCAGGTAAGGGAAAGAAGTTGCTATCTGGAAAGAGACACCTGGAGGAATGCGTGCACATAGACACAAAGACCCATAGAAAACTGGAGACAGACAAGGCTCTGACATTCACAAGCAAGAGGACTAACCATATGAAACGCAAAAGCATGGAGAAAAGATGGCAACACACAGAAGGTGGAAGGGAAAAAATGCAAGATGCAAATGATTCATATCACACACACAGACAAACCAAACTCTGAAGTACACAAGATGGCTTCACACAATAAACACACACAAGCCCAAATATGAGACATGAAAATATGTGACTCGCAAAAGTAAGCGTGTTGGGTTTTCCTCTTGGGGCAGTGAATACTGGTAGAAAGGTGCTGGCATAGCAGATTGCTGTCAGTAGAGATGAATAAGCTACACTGCTATAAAGTATGGTTATAATAGCTAAATTGGTACAAAAGCTTATTTCTCTCTCTCTTCCCCCCTATATTTGTGCCCATCCCATTGTGGGGGTGTCTGAGGACTGGCAGATGCTCCAGGAACATGGGAGGTTGTTATAGCCATGAGCATTCTCAAGAGGTATAATTTCTAGAGCATCCAAGCTGGGGAGGCATCCATTAGCTGTTATCATCATGCAAACTGGAACTCTTTGTCCCTTTTCCTCGTATCATTAAGAGCTTCTGAACTCACTGATGCTCTTCCTGCACTTAGGCAGTCATGTTGGTGCCTGTTACAGTCCTTCACTTCCTCTGTTTCATCAGCTTTAAACTGTTCAGCTCAGCTCAGCTTCTCATGGGGCTTTGGGAAAAGAGCAGAGGGGGCTGGAGCCAGGACTTCTGGGTTACACCTTTGGTTCTGTGAGGGGAATGAGGTTAGATTATGGAGGGTTGAGAGTCAGGACTCCTGGATTCTATGCCTGGTCCTGGAAGGAGAGTGCAATGTAGCAGGCTTGAGTTGGGGGAGGCTAAGACTCAGGAGTCATAGGTTCAGTTCCTTACTGTCAGAGGGGAGGGGTGTAATGCTTGAAAGAAGGGGAACTGGGAGCCAGGACTCCTGGGATCTTTATCAGGGATGGTGTAGACAGTATTTGATCCTGCCATGAGGGCAAAGGACTGGACTCGATGAACTCTCAAGGTCCCTTCCAGTCCTAGAATCTATGAATCCTGTGCTGGAGCTGTCTGTGCATTGCAGTCTCAACTGGAAGGTTCCCTCCAGAATACCGGTGTCAAGCACTAAGCACATCGCCTTGGTCCAGTTGACTTCAAAGTGAAGCGGTAGGATTGTTGTATAGTAGTTGAGTAGGTACCCCCATTTGTCTTGTAGATGAGGTGTTGTGAGGTCAGATCTCCCTGGGACCTTGCCTAACAGTTTGCAGTTGGACAAGAGACATCTGTTCAGTGCTATATACATTTTATTGCACTCTGGGAGCTTGCCATTCTGGGAAACCATTTTGCAGTTGGAAAATCCACAGTGGATATGTGCAAAGCTATTAATCATTTCCTGCTATGCAAGTCTGTGGCTGTCAGAAATGTGCTGGACAGAGTGGATGGATTTGCAGCAATGAGGTTCCCAAACTGTGTTAGGATATAGACACCTTCTTTTGCTGGCACCAGCCCTCCACAGAATCATGGGATTAGAAGGGACCACAAGGGTCATCTAGTCTAACCCCCTCCCAAGATGTAGTATTTCTTGGAACTAAACCATCCAAGCTAGAAGGCTGTCCAGCCTCCTCTTGAAAACCTCCAATGAAGGAGCTTCAACGACTTCTCTAGGCAGCCTGTTTCAGTGTCCTACTATTCTTACAGTTAGGAAGTTTTTCCTGAGATTTAATCTAAATCTGCTCTGCTGTAGTTTGACTCCATTGCCCCTTGTCCTTGGCAAGAGAGAATAACTTCTCTCCATCTTTTTTATGGCAGCCTTTCAAGTATTTGAAGACCGCTATCATGTTCCCCCTTAATCTCCTGTTTTCCTAACTAAACATACCCAGTTCCTTCAGCCTTTGCTCATGTGGCTTGCATTCCATCCCTTTGATCACTTTTGCTGCTCACCTCTGGATCCTTTACAGTTTTTCTACATCCTTTCTATATATCGTTGACCAAAACTGAACACAGTGCTCCAGCTGAGGACTAACCAGTGCCGAGTAGAACGGTACTATCACCTCCTGTGACTTGCATGCTATGCCCCTGTTCATGTAACCTAAAATTGCATTTGCTTTTTTTGCAACAGCATCACATTGCTGATTCATGTTGAGGTTGTGATCCACCACAACTCCCACATCCTTCTCAGCAGCAATCCCCTATTCTGTATTTGTGCATTTGATTTTTCTTCCCTAAGTGTAGCACCTTACATTTTGTCTTTGTTGAATGTCATTTTGTTGTCTATAATCCAGTGCTCCGATTTATTAAGATCCCTTTGAATTTTAGCTCTATCTTCCAGAGAATTGGTAATCCCCCAGCTTTGTGACATTTGCAAATTATGAACTGTGATCGTCACCCTTTAACTTTCCCTTTGTTAAGCTAAATTGAACTCCTTGAGTCTATCAGTACAATACATGCATCTGATCCTTTAATAGTTCTCTTGGCTCTTCTATGAACGCTCTCCAATTCATCAACATCCTTCGGGAATTTTGGACACCAGAACTGAACACAGTATTCCAGCAGCAGCCACACCAGTGCCAAAAACAGATGTAAAACAACTTGGCTTCTCCTACTTGAGAGTCCCTTGTTTATGCCTCAAAGGATCTCATTAGCCTTTTTTGGCACTGAGAACTCATATTCCGCTGATTATCCACTACCACCCACATTTCTTAGCACACCCATTGTTCTGCAAGGGCAGAGTCATTGAGTTTTAATTACTTTGGATTGCCTCCTTACAGAATGGGTTTGGGAGATAAGTGAGCACTCTTTGCTAGCAAATGGCTGATTCAATACACTCTGATTTTATACTGATACATAGCTTTCAGAAGATACTGAGTCTTGATCTAAAGACGTTGAATTGATGGAGATTCCACCATGCTCTTTGGTAAATTTTTCCAATGATTAATTCCCTTCCTTGTTAAAAAATTGCTCCTTCTTTCTACTTTCAAATTCATCTACCTTCTGCTCCCAGCCAGTGCATCCCCCTCTCCGTTTAGTAAATTAGAGAGCCCTCTTCTATCAGAAATCTCTACCCCATGTAAGTACTTACAGACTGTGGTCAGGTCCCCTCTCAACCTTCTCTTTGTGAGGCTAAGAGAAGATAGCAAGCTGCTCCTTAAACATTTAGCTACAATGTGTACAAGTAAATGTAGGAGGAATTTTATTTGGGGGAACAAATACCGGAGATCTCAGGCTACCACTGGCCGAATATCTTTGGAGTTTCTCTAAATTATAGATATGGTTTTTTGTCCAAAATTGTCTTTTCATTCTCTGGGCTGGATCTCTTTGTGATGAATGGAAATGAAGTTGGTCACCAAACTAAAATAGAAGAACTGCAGTTTGATGCAGAGAAGCAACATCTAGGTTAGGAAAAGAGCTGTGGGGGAAATGTTTGTGTGTGTGTTTTTTCCATGCTAAATTTGGACTTTCACCAAAAAAAGAACATGTCACAAAACACAAACAAAAAATCATTTCTCAGGAAGTGATTGTACCCACCAGATCCATAGCCTCCTTCTTCCTAGCCCTGGCCCCAGTCTAATGATGGAACCCACCTCTTACCAGGTTCAGGTGTGGTGTGGTTCTCTGGGCCAAAACCAACCATCCCCAAGGCATCCAGGGCAGCCCACTGTCCATCTGTCCTGGTGTGGAGGATGTGCTGGATGGTGGCTCTTTTTGTCTTGGGCTCCCTACAGGTCTCCTCCAGCAGAACACCGGATACAGAGGCCACTCACTGGCTCCAGACTATGTAGCTGAATTCCAAATCTAGCCTTGTTTTTTCTGCTCACACGCAGTGACTAGATATATATATCTGGAAGCACAGCAAAAAGAGAAAGGGAGTGCACACCGAAGACTGAGATTTTGCAAAGCACCTAAAGGGTTTGGATGCCATTGAAATTAGTGGGAAACTGGGCATCTAAATCTCTTTGGTGATTTACATGTGGCGGTCACAGCATATGTACCCTTGGGCTGCCGTGCTGTCAGGTAGAGAGGAGATTAGCCAGCTTCCAGTAGGTCATGCTCCCCCAACACAAATTAAAAGTGACTAGGAAAGTGTTATTGACCCCTTCACATAACACAAGAAGCAGGAGTCACTTAATGAAATTAATAGTCTGCAGGTTGAAAACAAACAGAAGGAAATATTTCTTCTCACAATGCACATCAGATCAGTTCGTGGAAGATGGCTAATAGTTATTGATGTACCTAAGATGGTCAGGGATGCAACACCATACTCTGGGTGTCCCTCAGGGTACGTCTACACTACGGGATTATTCCGAATTTACATAAACCGGTTTAACAAAACAGATTGTATAAAATCGAGTGTGCGCGGCCACACTAAACACATTAAATCGGTGGTGTGCGTCCACGGTCCGAGGCTAGCGTCGATTTCTGGAGCATTGCACTGTGGGTAGCTATTCCGTAGCTATCCCATAGTTCCCGCAGCCTCCCCCGCCCCTTTGAATTTCCGGGTTGAGATCCCAGTGCCTGATGCGGCAAAAATCATTGTCGCTGGTGGTTCTGGGTAAATGTCGTCAGTCACTCCTTCCGCTGGGAAAGCAACGGCAGACAAGCATTTCATGCCTTTTTTCCCTGGATTGCCCTGGAAGATGCCATAGCATGGCAATCATGGAGCCTGTTTCACCTTTTGTGACTGTCACCGTATGTGTACTAGATGCCGCTCACAGAGGCAATTCAGCAGCGCTACACAGCAGCATGCTTTTGCTTTTGCATGATAGCAGAGATGGTTATCAGCCATATTGTACCATCTACCATACCATAAATTGATAATAAGATGATCGTGGCTACCAGTCCTTTTGCACTGTGCCATTTGCTGCTGTCATAAGTGCCCCTGGCTGCTCTTAGCCAGGGGCGCAAAAGCCAAAATTGGGAATGACTCCCTGAGTCAATCCCTCCTTTTTGGTATCTAAAAATAGAATCAGTCCTGCCTAGAATATGGGCAAGTGTACTAGAGAACCACTGTATCAGAGAACCAGAGAGCACAGCTGCTCTGTGTCAGATCCTGCAGAAATTATGAGCTGGATTCTATTCACAGGGGGTGCTCCTGCAACAACCCCACCTGTTGATTCCGTTCTTCCCTCAGCCTTCCTGGGCTACCGTAGCATTGTCCCCCCACTTGTGTGATGAAGTAATAAAGAATGCAGGAATAAGACACAGTGACTTGTTAGTGAGATATGAGTGGAAGGCAGCCTCCAGCTGCTATGATAGTCCAGACAGGACAGTAAGGAGTGTGTAGGAGAGGAGCCCAGCATCCCTCTGCTAGTTCAGGGGCAATTGAATCTTTTCTTTACACATGAAGGGTGGGGGCTGATGGAGCTCAGCCCCCTGTTGCTATGATGACGATGGTTATCAGCCATATTGTACCATCTACCAGGAAAAATTAGGGCCAGGCACCCTTGATCGACCTAACAGATGCTAGTCAGCATGGTTACCAGTCCTTTTGCACTGCCCCATGTGCCAATAGGCTGATGATGAGGACGGATACCAGTCGTTTTGTACCATCAGCCATCCATAGCGTGGGGGGAGCAAGGATGTTGGTGTTGAGTGCTGCACCATCGCGTCTATCTGCAGCATTCAGTAAAGATAGGGTGACATGTAAAAGTGTCAAGAGAGGACTGTTTTCCCTTTCACTTCTGGGGGTGGGTGGGGGTGTGCGTAAATTGCCTAGCTATGCCCTGACCCACCGCGGACACTGTTTTTGACCCTAGAAGCATTTGGAGCTCAGCCAAGAATGCAAATGCTTTTCAGAGACTGCAGGAACTGTGGGATAGCTTGAGTCCTCCAGTCCATGAGCGTCCATTTGATTCTTTGGCTTTCCGTTACGCTTGTCACGCAGCAGTGCGCTGAGCCCCTGCTATGGCGTCTGTCTGGAGATTTTAAAAAAATGATTTTGAATTTCGTCTTCTGTAACGGAGCGCTGATAGAACAGATTTGCCTGCCCTTACAGCGATCATGTACGCATGGTCCATGTGGGAGCTCTTTCTTTATTTTGATTTTTAACTGCATCGCCACACGTGCTGATCGGAGCTCCATGCTGGGCAAACAGGAAATATTCAAAACTTCGCGGGGCTTTTCCTGTCTACCTGGCCACTGCATCCGAGTTCAGATAGCTGTCCAGAGCGGTCAGTGGTGCACTGTGGGATACCGCCCGGAAGCCAATACCGTCGATCAGCGGCCACACTAACCCTAATCCGATATGGTAATACCAATACTAGCGCAACTCCTCTAGTTAGGGAGGAGTACAGAAACCGGTTTAAAGAGACATTAAAATCGATATAAGGTGCCTCCTAGTGCGGACGGTTGTGGCGTTAAATCGGTTTTAGGCTCCTAAAACCGATTTAAACGCCTAGTGTAGACCAGGCTTAAATCTCTGACTGCCAGAATGTGGGAGTGGATGACAGGGGCTGGATCACTCTATAATTGCCCTGTTCTGTTCATTCCCTCTGAAGCACTTGGTATTGGCCACTGTCAGAAGACAAGATCCTGGGCTAGATGGACCATTGGTCTGACCCAGTATGGCCGCTCTTATGTTCTTAAAAATGACCCCAGTAATACCCAAACTCACAACACCTGATTGTCAAGACTAGTGTTCTGAGCACTGGAGCCATATCTTAGCACTATAATAGCACGACAGGGGTCTGATGTGCTCAAATACATTCAACAGCTTGGCATGTGTAAGGGCTGGTCTACACTAGGGGGCGATCGATCTAAGATACACAACTTCAGCTACGTATCTTAGACTGATTTACCTTGGGTCCTCACGGCACGGGATCGACGAGAAATCGATCGCTACCCGCCGATAAGGTGGGTAGTCTGGACGTACCCTGAGTGATACGTTATCCTTTCCCTGAAAGATTAGGATGATTCTGTAAAGAAAGAAGAGGTCCCATTAGATGCCTTCAGGTGTCTGCCCTATTTCTAAGGGACAGAAATGTGCCCTTGGAAATTTAATAGTGAAAGAAAGAGAGAGATAGACTGACTGGTGAGTGTTATAAGTTATGTCCTCTGGGGACTTAAACAAGGACATTGAGGAAGGAACAGGTTGGTGTGGGAGGGGGGTCGAACGTTCTGGCTTGCTCCCCTATTTGCTCTATGCTAGTGAAGGAAGGTGGACATTGGAGAGAGACACTAAGAGATGCACGCTCAGATACACATAACACAGACACACACAGGAAACAACACCAGTGACAGAAGGCTCTGACTGACCCAAGCCAGAGACACAACCACACCAATCACAAACACGCACACAAGAGGCATAACATCAGACATGCAAGACTCAGACAAGAAAGGAATTCCACTACACAAACGCACACAAGCAAACTCTGAAGTACACAAGAGGGATTCACGCAACAGAAACACACACAAGCCCAAATATGAGACATGAAAATGTGTGACTCACAAAGAGAAGAGTGTTGGGTTTTCCTTTTTGAGCCATGAATACCAGTAGAAAGGTGCTTGTCCTTGTTTAGGTTGTTGCTGTCCATAGAGAAGAAGAAACTACATACCGGTAGATATAAAGTACCATTATACTAGTATACCTGCACCAAACTAGTGGTTGTACCGGTCTGATAGCTAAATTGGTACAAAAACTGCTTGTATCTATTCATCTATCTGCCTACATACCCATGCCTCTCTCTCTCTAGACATTTGTACCCACCCAGTTCTGGGAATGTCTGAAGACTGCCACATGCTACAGGAAAATGAGAAGTTGTCAGTGCAATGAGCATTCCCAGCACGTAACTTGCATGGAGCTGTCAAGTTGGGAAGGAGGCCACCAGGTGTTATTACCATGCAAATTGTGTTTCTTCAAAGCTTTGGAACTAGCAAATGTTATAATTTTGCTTAGTTGGTCATATTGGTCCCTGTTTCAGTCATTCAGTTTCATCGGCTTTGATTAGCCAACTCATCTCTTCACGTCTGGTGGGGATTTGGGACCCAAGCAGGGGGGCTGGAGCCAGGGCTCCTGGGTTCTCTCCCCAGATCTTGGAGGGACATGGGACCTCCTGGATTAGAGTTGGGAGAGGCTGTGACTCAGGACCGCAGAGTTCTATTCCTGACTCTCAGAGGGGGTGGGTGTAATGTGTTTGTGATGGCAAAATAGCATTCAGGCCTGTATATTTGCCTGTGATAGAATTTGGGGTTTTGTTTGCCCATTTGATTTTTGATTTGCTTGTATTCTTACCAACATGTGTGAACAAAGAACAAAGACACTGTGTGTTGCTTCTGCCCAACCAGATGGGTTTGTTAGTATAATGAGAAAAGTTAAGGACGAGAGCTAAAGGGTTGCTGGGTTTGGTGGAAATTTACTAAACGACTGCCTCAACTCCTGTGTCAAGGCAAGGTCAACCAATCAGTCGGGATGGATGAGGGGTTGGGTGAGGTATAAGAAACACTATAAAGCCAAAGAAATGGTGACCCTGACTGAAACACAACCTCACTCCCTACCCCTCCCATGAGGTACAAAAGAGGTGGTACCGAAGCCCCCAGATTTATGACCCTCCAAAATGGAACATGACCATTATAAGAAGTGGGGCCAGGGGCCTGCGCTACAGGAATAATTAAGCCTGCTAAGAAGGAGGAGGTGCGGAAAAGGGGACAGAAAAAGCTCTAGTGGTGTACAGAGCTGTGGATATGCTTGGTAACCCCAATAAACATCGCGTTGCCTGCACTTCGGGCGCTGGCATTCTGCTTTTTGTCTGTGTGAGAAGAACCACTGGAGGGCAAGGGGAAGTCCCAACAGTGCTTTGAGCAAGGAGAACAGGGAGCCAGGACTTCTGGGTTCTTTCTCCAGTGCCACAGATGTCTGGGTACTCAGGGCTCAGGTTAAAAGTTCCCTCCAGAGTATTGGTGTCAGGCACTAAGCACATGGGCTGGTTCCAGCTGACTTCAAAGTGCAAGGGTAGAAATGTTTTGTGGCAGTGCAATGGCTGCATCACTGGGTCTTGTAAGCAAAGAGTTGCAAGTTCAAATCTTCCTAGGGTTTTGAGTGACAATTTCTTTCCTCAAAAAGAACAGGAGTACTTGTGGCACCTTAGAGACTAACAAATTTATTTGAGCATAAGCTTTAGTGGGCTACAGCTTATGCTCAAATAAATTTGTTAGTCTTTAAGGTGCCACAAGTACTCCTGTTCTTTTTGCGGATACAGACTAACACTGCTGCTACTCTGAAATTTCTTTTCTACGATCTTCAACCAATGACTTGCAGTTGGACTAGAGCCATCTGCTCAGGGTGAGGTGGGTTTATTACCCACATGGGCTCATATCTACCTCTCAGGCATCATGCGTGGAGTCCTGTTGAGCTCAGCTCCCTTCCTCAAAGTCCATGGGCCGTCTGGGGGAAGAAGAAAGGAGGGATTGGAACAAAATGCTCAAATTCTGTCAACCTTATAAGAGCTGTCGATTCTCAAAAAACCCCACCAGGTCCCAACCGCAGTCCTGCTGCACACTGCTCCCTGCAGTACTGCGCCCCCTGGTGCCACACTGGGGTCAGCCGAGGCTGTGAAGTTACAGCCCCCTCTCTGCAGCACAGCGCCCCCTGGTTTGAGCTCAATCTGGGAGCAAAAATAGGCTTCGGAATCTGTGAATTTAAGAATTTTTTTTGTTTTTTTCTTCTTCCAAGGGCTGTATCTCAGGAAGCTCTTGGTTAAATGGCCCCAAATTTGGACCATCCATAGAAACCCATATCCCCTGCTAGGTGCACCACATTTTAAGGCAATCAGATTCTCAATATAGATTTTAGAGCACTTAAAATTGTCAAGTTTAAAACAGAAAACTGGTCTCAACTGTAGGTGAGCTGTCACTCTGCTATAGTCTGTCTCTATATCTGTCTGTCTACCTATCCAATCTGAGGGATTTGTAGTGCTCAGCCATTGCAGTGTCCGTGTACTAGGTCCCTGTGTTTCCTGAGTAAGCTAACCCCATCAGAGTGCCCCTGCTCCCATCCACACTTCTCTGTCTGGAGATGCAAATCATTCCTCTAAAGCTCTGCAAGCAAACTATTCCAGGAGGTGACCTGTTCTGAGTGCCAGACTTCCTCTGATCTTAGGCCTGTCCAGGGTATGTGTGTGACAGACAGAGATACCCACACCCTGCACACCAGGACACCAGACACACACTCATTAAGTTTGCAATTGCTGTAAAATCTTTGATTGCAGCCAGAGCAGCAAAATTCCCTCTGAACCCAACCCCAGCAGGAATATCAAGTTGAAGTAGGGAAGTGTAGGGTGTAAACTTCAATACTAATGCAAAAAGGATTGTCAGTAAAACAATGGGTGGGGTTAGAATGCTAAATCATAACACACTTGCCTGTTCCTTTACTGAATTTAAGAGATACTCACAATTATTTTTATCCAGGATGCTTGGAGAATATAACTGACCTGCTTAGGTGTTTGGTTGCTTAGATATAATTTATGTTATACAGCTATCCTGTATAATGGGCACTCGGGGCAGGAGGCTTGTAGTCAGATGCTGCAGTGCTCAGCAGCAATGGCTGAGAGAGAGAGGTGAATTTGTTGGGCATAGAAAGAAAGACCATCAATGTCATTAAGGTGCAGGCTGAATATACTGTTCTATTACACTGACTCTGTGTGTGTGTGTGTGTCTGCCTGTCTGTCTGTCTCCCTGTTCCTCCCTCTGGTGACTCTCTTTAGCAATTAAAACAGCTAACCCATTAGGCACAGCTAAACTCAGTTCTGCTTTTAGATGTGGTGGAGAAAGCATTGGCTGTTGGTTCTGAAAATCCCTGCTTGCAGCTGCAGATCCTGTGTGTTTGGATTGGTTTGGAAATTTGTTACACGCAGACACACTCACACAGAGCAGGGCTCATCCACTCCAGCAGGGGCAGCAGGGACACACACACACACACAAGCACACACACAGCTGGCACCATTTCCACACCCAGTCCCCAGACAGAGCAGACACATTCTATACTAACACCCTGCCAAAGTGATCCGAGGGCATTGCATCTTACTGTGATGTTGTGATCCATGGGATATGCCCCTCCTCCCTCCCCAAGCTCTTGGCAGGATTGGGGGCAGGGTTGAGGAGGAGGCATGACAGTGGAGCTAGGCTTGCACAAAAAAAAAACAAAAAAAAAACCTAGAGAGCCTGACGCCCTTGCAGCAGATCTATAGTGAAGATACAATCTGGGAGGCCTGGGACCTTAAGAATTAATTCTCAGACACTCCCTTGTACAAAACTCCTGCTGACTATACAAAAGGCTCATTCTAGACGGGAGCTGAACTCACAATTCCTGCTTTAAAAGGCCAGGGCACTAAATCAGGTGTGAGTCACACAGGGTGATACTGACAATGTCTAGTGCAGGTGCAGTCTGCAGGGTCAGAGCTGCAAAGAGGGGCAGAGAGTGAGAATTATACACAGTGATATTTTAAAATGATTTCCTGTTAGCTCCTAGCCAGGGCTCTCCCTGGTAAATGCCCTAGGCTGGGCTGGGCTGCAAGGACGGTTGATTTGCCCACAGGCTTGTAGTTGGGTGACAAGGGGTGGGAGCTGCTAGACACACACAAAATCACTCCACCACATGCTAAGGAAAACAGTCATCCTCAGACATGCACAACCTCAGCGTCCCCCTCTCCATGGCAAATCCTCCAGGAGCAAGGAGCAGCCGTGTATCTCTATGTGGCTGGATGACAGAGGGCACAGGTGGGGGTACAGCACTGACCTTGACTAGCTACCTGGAGGTGAAAACTGTCTGAGCTTTGTCTCCACGGGGATTCTAGAGAGAGAAGCCTTTTTACTATTATTATTTTCTCAGTGAAGGGTCAAGTTGTGTGTGACTTTTCTCTGTTGTGGGCCAATGCAAGTCAGGAGGGGTGGGGATCTGGGGGCACAAAGGCAAAAGAAAGCAAAAAACCCCACAAACACACAAGCAGAGTGTCTGATATACACACACAACACAAAACACACACAGTATGTTTTTCACACACGCACACCCACACAACCTCACACAAATAAAGTGATCAGCTTTAAAATGTAGCCAATGGAGGGTGTTTGTGCAGATAGATATATGAGTACAAATGTGGGACTGGGGTTTTTTATGTGTCGGGGGGGAGTTCTATGGGAATGTATCTCTGGGTGAATATGTGCAAATATCTCTTAAGTCTAGGAATTGCTGCCAATATTGAGTGGGATTAGAGTGGGATCCAGGACTCCAGGGTTCTATACCACCTCAGTGAAGGGAGTGGTGTCTAGTGGTTAGCGCAAGGTAGAGTGGGTTCTAGTCCTAGCTCATGTGGAGAGTGGTTACTCACAGCTCTAGGAAGGAGTGGGGTTCAATAGAGATCAGAACCAGGACTCCTGGGTTCAGTACACATATCTGAATGATTTGCTCTACAGGTTTTACAGTACAACATCCTCCAGTAGATATTACAACGCAAGCCCTGACCTGCCTTCCCAGGTTTTCCCCTCCATATTGCCCACATCCTGACACAGCCCTGCTCCCAGAGGCCTGGGCACTGTCCAGTAACTCAAACACCGGCTCAGGCATGAGAAGAATCTCAGCGGCTTCCCCTTCCATGGGGTGATGGTTCAGCTGACTACAATGCTACTACCCTGCCACACTGCCGTAGCCATCAGCAGTTAAGGATGCCTTAGCCATTAGAGAGTCAGGGATGGGAGCTTTGTCCTTCCTTGAAGCTTGGCATTATGCAGACAATAAGGAAAGGTCCCTGCACAGTATTAATGTCTGTCCATCCATCCCTCCCCAGACATATCAAGCTATTGCCATACCCACCACTCTACCTATCACAGAATCGTAAGTCTGGGAGGGACCTTCAGAGGTCAGCTAGTCCAGTCCTCTGCACTTGTGGCAGGACTAAGCATTATCTAGACCATTCCTGACAGGTGTTTCTCTAACCTGCTCTTAGAAATCTCCAGTGATGGAGATTCCACAGGCTCCTTAGGCAATTTGTTCCAGGGCTTAACAACCTTGACTGTTAGGAAGTTTTTCCTAATGTCCAACCTAAACCTCCCTTGCTGCAATTTAAGCCCATTGCTTCTTGTCCTATCCTCAGAGGTTAAGGAGAACACGTATTTCCCCTCCTCTTGTAACAACCTTTTTACTTGTGTCATAAATAAACAGATCAGGGTTAAGGTCTCTTTTACCTGGAAAGGGTTAACAAGCTCAGTAACCTGATGAACACCTGACCAGAGGACCAATCAAGGGACAGGATAATTTCAAACCTCTGTGGAGGGAAGGCGTTGTCTGTGTTCTTTGTTTGAGCTATGTGCTCTCTTTGGATCTAAGAGAGGCCAGACATGTCTCTAAGTTCTCCTGGAGTATTTCCTTCTATCCAGTATAGTGAGTATTAGAAAGGCGAATTAGTCTTATAATTTGATTTCTACATTTGCAATTGTGTGTTTGCTGGAGAAATATCTTTATTTCTGTTTGCTGTTACTTTGATTATTCTGAGAAAGGAGGGGTGGGGGGGAGAGCCTCTCCAGGTTTCTAAGTTAGACCCTGTATTTTTGCATCCTGGTAATACAGAGATAGTGTACTTTTTTTCTTTCTTTAATAAAATCTTTTCTTTTTTAGAACTTGATTGATTTCTTCCCTTGTTTGGATTTTCAGGGGAAGGGGAGGGGGAAAAAGTGAATCCCTCCTTGTTTGATTCAAGGAATTCGAATCAAGGTATATCTCCTAAGTACTAGGAGAGGGGAGGAGGGAAATGGATTATTTCCCTTTGTGTTGAGATTCAAGGTGTTTGAATGTGGGTTCCCCAGGGGAAGTTTGGGGAACAGGCAGTGTGTTACCCACTTTAAACTTAACTGGTGGCAGCAGAACCGGATCTACACTAAGATTAGTTTAGAGGAGTCCATGCAGGTCCCCATCTTGGAACCCAACAGCTCCAAGTGGGGGAGAAGACCTATGACAACTTGAAATACTTGAAAACTGTTATCATGTCCCCTCTCAGTCTTCTCTTCCACAGATGAAATGAACCCAATATTTCCAGTCTTCCCACATCGTTCATATTTTCTAGACCTTTAATCATTTTTGTTGGTCTTCTCTGGACTTTCTCCAATTTGTCCACATCTTTCCTGAAATGTGGCACCCAGAACTGGACACAATACACCAGTTGAGGCCTAATCAGTACGGAGTAGAGAGGAAGAATTACTTCTTGTATCTTGCTTACAACACTCCTGCTAATACATCCCAGAATAAGAGGAGGTTACTCACCTTGTGCAGTAACTGACGTTCTTCGAGATGAGTTTCCCTGTGGGTGCTCCACTTTAGGTGTCGGTGCGTCCCTGCGCCTTTGATCGGAGATTTCTGCAGCAGTACTCATACCGGCCACGCATGCTCAAAGCCTGCCCCCCCCATACCTCTAGTGAGCATGCGCAACCGGTTCCCTCAGTTCCTTCTCTACATTGGAGGCTACCCCAACTCCGAAGTAGAGGGGAGGAGGGTGAGTAGTGGAGCACCCACAGGGACACTCATCTCAAAGAACGTCAGTTACTGCACAAGGCGAGTAACCTCCTCTTCTTCTTTGAGAGATGTCCCTGTGGGTGCTCCACTTTAGGTGACTTCTAAGCAGTGTATCTCAAGGAGGTAGGGACTTCGAATCTGGCAGGAATGCGGTAGTTAATACTGCCCTGCCTAATTGAGTGTCAGAGAGAGGGCCCTGAGTAAGGGCATAGTGTTTGACAAATGTGTGCTCGGAGGACCAAGTGGCTGCTTTACAGATGTCAGTCAATGGCACTTTACGTAAGAAGGCTACGGAGGTAGATACAGATCTAGTGGAATGTGTTCTGATCAATGCTAGCGGTGTAACATGTTTTATCTGATAGCAGAGTCGTATGCAATCGGAGATCCAGTTTGACAGTCTCTGGGGAGAGATAGGCATGCCTTTGGAGCGCTCCGTGATGGAGACAAAGAGCCTAGGAGAGTTTCTGAAGGGTTTGGTTCTGTCCAAATAGAAGGATAAGGCCTTGCACACATCAAGTGTGTGCATTGTGGCTTTGAAGGAGTTTGCATGTGGTTTCGGAAAGAAAGTTGGTAGATGTATTGGTTCATTGATGTGAAATGAAGTGTGAACTTTTGGAAGGAATTGTGGGTGTAGGCATAGAGTAACTTTGTCCTTGAAGAAGAGCGTATATGGTGGATCTGCCATAAGGGCTGCTATCTCTCCTGCCCATCTGGAGGAGGTAATCGCCACCAAAAAGTCCGTTTTCATCGAGAGGTGCAAGAGGGAGCAGGTGGCTAAGGGCTCAAAGGGTTGATGAGTTAAAAAGGACAATACTAGGTGAAGATCCCATGGAGGGGTAGGTGGCTTAATATCTGGATATAAGGTTTGGAGTCCCTTCAGGAAACGCTTGGTGATGGGATGAGCAAAGACCGAGGCATTGTCATCTGTATCATGAAAGGTTGTGATGGCAGCTAAATGGACTCTGATGGAGCTGAAAGGCTGGATTGCTTAATGATGAATAGGTAGTCAAGTATGCAGGGAAGAGGTGCTGAGGTAGGAGACAGTTGTTTAGTTGAACACCATTCTGTGAATTGTTTCCACTTTCAGAGATAGGTGGTACGGGTGGATTGTGTTCTGCTGTGTAGAAGCACCCTCTGAACTTGGTTGGAACAGTCTAGTTCTTGTTGGGAGAACCGAACCATGCAGGTACCAGGCTTTGAGATGAAGCATGGATAGATTCGGGTGAAGAAACCGGCCGTGTTGCTGTGATAAAAGGTTCGGGATGAGAGGCAGTGAGATCGGTGGTCGAATTGACATTCTGGTGAGGAAAGGGAACCACGGTTTTCTCGTCCATGAAGGTGTGATCAAGATCACCCTGGCAAGGTCCATTCGTATCTTTATGAGGACCCTGTTGAGCAATGGTATTGGGGGAAATGCATAAAGCAAGTCCCGGTGCCACGGGATCATGAATGCGTCTCCGAGGGAGTGTTTGCCCAGTCCTGCCCTGTAGCAAAAATTGAGTCATTTCGTATTTTTCGCAGTTGCAAAGAGATCTATGGTTGGGTGACCCCAAGTGCGAAATATGTTGTAAATGATTCCCTTGTCTATCTCCCATTCGTGGTCCGAAGGGAAATGTCTGCTTAACTCGTCGGCAGTGGTGTTCATCACCCCTGGGAGATAAGCAGCTGATATGCGGATGTGGTTTGCAAGGCACCAATTCCAGAATTTTATGGCCTCTGAGCAAAGAGAGTGGGAGCGAGCCCCTCCTTGTCTGTTTACATAGAACATGCAGGCAATGTTGTCTGTCATTATGCGTACATGCTGATTCTTGATCAGTGGTAGGAAGTGGCGGCAGGCATTCCGTATAGCTCCAAGTTCTAGAACATTTATGTGCAGGGAGGTCTCGGAAGGAGACCATAGCCCATGGACTGTTTGGTGAGAGATGTGGGCCCCCCAGCCAGTGAGAGATGCATTGGTCGCCATTATCAGAGTTGGGGAAGTCTGGAGGAAGGGGACTCCAGAGCAGAGGTTGTAGGAGACTGTCCACCATAGGAGAGAGTCTTTGACTCGGTAGGGTATGGCCAGGTGTTTGTTTAGTGAGTGCACGTTTGGTTTGTAAACCGTGGCCAGCCAAGCTTGGAAGCACCTCATGTAGAGACGTGCATTCTGGACCACGAAGGTGCACGAGGCCATGTGCCCTAGTAGTTGGAGGCAGTCTCGGGCATTGACCCGGGGGCTGTTGCGAAGTCTCGTAGCCAGTAGTTTTATGGTATTGAATCGGTCGGGTGGGAGAGATGCCAGCCCGGTTGTGGAGTCGAGGCTCGCTCCTATAAACTCCAAGTGCTGGGTAGGACTTAATGTGGATTTGCTTCTGTTTATTTGCAGGCCCAGGGATTGGAAGCAATTGATGGTGAGTTGTGTGAAGCGGAGGGCCTCGTCGAACGTGGAGGCCTTCAGGAGGCAATCGTTAAGGTAAGGGAATATTATAACCCCTTTTTTCCTGAGGTAGGCAGTGACTACCGCTAGGAGCTTGGAGAAAACTCGGGGGGCAGTGGAAAGGCCGAAGGGTAGAACTCTGTATTGGAAATGCGTTGAGCCGAGGGTAAAACGAAGGAAACGTGTGTGGGCCGGGTGGATAGTGACTTGAAAATAGGCATCTTGTAGGTTGAGGGCTGAAAACCAATCACCCTGCTCCAGGGCTGGAATTATGGTGGTGAGAGTAACCATCTTGAGCTTTTGCTTTTTGATAAATTTGTTGAGGCCCCTGAGGTCGAGGATTGGTCACCATCCTCCAGTTTTCTTTTCTATTAAGAAATAATGGGAGTAGAACCCTTTTCCCTTGTGGCATTCTGGCACGAATCCGATAGCCCTCAGCTGAAGGAGATGTTGTACTTCTTGCTGGAGGTGTAGCTCGTGAGCGGGGTCCCTGAAGAGGGACGGGGAAGGTAGGTGGGTGGGAGGGAAGGAGAGGAAGGGGATAGAATACCCAGTTGTGATGACCTCTAGAACCCACTTATCGGTGGTAATATTCTGCCATTGGTGCAAAAATGGCTGTAGGCGGTGTCCAAAGCAGGGCCGGCTCCAGACCCCAGCGCGCCAAGCGCGTGATTGGGGCGGCATGCCGCGGGGGGCGCTCCGCCTGTCGCCGGGAGGGCGGCAGGCGGCTCCGGTGGACCTCCCACAGGCATTCCTGTGGAGGGTCCGCTGGTCCCGCGGCTCCGGTGGAGCATCTGCAGGGTCGCCTGGGGGAGGTCCACCGGAGCCGCGGGACCGGCGATTGCCATAGCGCCCCCCGCGGCGTGCCGCCGTGCTTGGGGCGGCAAAATTGCTAGAGCCGCCCCTGGTCCAAAGATAGTTGTAAGCAGTGCGTACACTGAAGTTGGGACGATGTTTACGAGACCCTCGACCAAAGGTTCAAATCTGCTTATTAGTTGGAGGAAGCTGGGGCATCCCGGAAGAATTGGGGCGATGCCTCTGGTATCTGGATCTCTGGCGTTGGTGTTGCTGTTGTTGATCCTGAGATCTTGGGAACTGCTGAGTATATGGGGGGTAGCGTGGACGGTGGTAAGGTTGATATCTGTACTGTCGCCTTCTGGTTGTAGGGGTTTGGATGCCTAAGGATCGAAGAGTTGCCCCTGAGTCCTTCACTGAGTGAAGCACCTCATTCATGGTGGAAGCAAAGAGTTTATCACCATCAAAAGGGAGATCCTCTATGGTGCTCTGAACCTTGCGGGGAAAGAGGGAAGAGGAGAGCCATGAACCTCGGCGCATGACCACTGCCGTAGCGGTGGACCTTGCTGCGGTATTGGCTGCATCCAGAGCTGCTTGAAGAGCTGTGCGTGATATGATTTGGCCCTCGGAAACTAAAGCTGTAAACTGTTGTTTCTTCTGGTCTGGAATGTGTTCAATAAAGTCCATGAACTTGTTATAGTTTCTATGGTCGTACTTTGCCAGAACTGCGGTATAATTGGCAATTCGAAATTGTAAGGTTGAAGAGGCATACACTTTGCGACCCAGCAGGTTTAAGCGTTTGCCTTCCTTGTTGGCTGGGGTATGGCGGGAATACTGTTGTTTGTTCCTTTGATTGGCTGCGTCCACTACCAGTGAGTTTGGCGCAGGATGTGAGAAAAGAAATTCAGAGCCCTTAGAGGGAATGAAGTATTTACGGTCCGCTTGTTTGCAGGTAGGCTGGCTTGCGGCTGGAGCCTGCCAGATGGACTTAGCAGGTTCCAGAAGGGCTAGATTGATTGGTAATGCCAGTCTGGATGAAGAAGAGGGTTGCAGGATGTCCGTTAACTCATGTTGTTGGCAGTGGTGAGCTGCAGCCGTCTCGCACCTGATCGCGCGAACCGGTTGTTAAATTTAGAAGCCCAGTTTAGAACCGGTTGTTCCTGGAGGGACAACTAGTTCCAAAAGGGCTTTTAAATTTATCTAAAACTCTAGCAGCTCTCTACCCTTCCCCCAGCCCCAGCTCACCTCACTCCGCCTCCTCTTCTGAAACTCCTCCAGCTTCTCCTCCCCCTCCCCAGCTTCCCGCGAATCAGCTGTTCATGCGGGAAGCCTGGGAGGGCTGAGAAGAAGCAGCGCTTCCACCAGGTGAGCTGGGGCCGGGGGCGGGGGTGCCAGTGGGAGGAGGGCTCCAGGTGGCGCGCCGCTAGGTGAGGTCCTGGCGAGACTCTGGGGTTAGGCGGCACGGATCCTGCCCCCAGGGTCCAGCTGCAACCTCGGCCGGGCGGTGCGGTTCCTGCCTGGCCGCCACGTCCGGCCGCCGGGTCCGGGCGGCTGGCGTGGTTCCTGCCGCCGGGTTCGGCCGCCGGGTCCGGGCGGGCAGCGCGGTTCCTGCCGCCGGGTCCGGGTGGGCGGCGTGGTTCCTGCCGCTGGGTCCGGCCCCCGGGTCCGGGCGGGCGGCGCGGTTCCTGCCGCCAGGTCCGGGTGGGCGGCGTGGTTCCTGCCGCCGGGTCCAGCGCACAGGTCCGGGTGGGCGGCGCGGCTCGGCTCCTGCCCCGGCGTCCAGGTCCGGGTCGAGCCGGGCGGTGCGGCGCGGCTCCTGCCCCGGGTCCGGGTCTGGCCGGGCGGCGCGGCGCGGCTCCTGTCCCTGTGTCCGGGTCCGGGTCCAGCCGGGCGGCGCGGCTCGGCTCCTGCCCCGGGTCCGGGTCCGCCCGGGCGGTGCGGCTCGGCTCCTGCCCCGGCATCTGGGTCCGGGTCCAGCCGGGCGGCACGGCTCGGCTCCTGCCTCGGCGTCCGGGTCCGGGTTAGGGTTAGGGTTGGATGGGGTGGCAAGGGGCAGTCAGGGGACAGGGAAGGGGGGTGGATAGGACATGGGTGGGGGGGGCTGTCAAGGAACATGGGGGTGTTGGATGGTATAGGAGTGGGGGGGGCATGACCCCTCATGGGGTGAGGAGAGGGAACCTGTTGTTAATATTTTGGCAGCTCATCACTGGTTGTTGGTCCGGTACTTCCTCTAGATTGATTCTAAGGTCGCTGGCAACCCTTTTATAGAGATCCTGGAATTTCAAAAAATCGTCTGAGGAAGTTGGGGGGGGGGAAGTAAAGCTTCTTCAGGCATTGCTTCAGTTGGTATTTCAGTTGGTACTGGGTCAGGAGCAGGAGTTAATTGATCTGAGAATGGGAGGCTGCCGCCAAGTGAGTCATATCATCCGGACGTTCGCGTCTCGTCGAATTGGAATAGCGGGTGTGCTGCTGAGGGAAAGATGCCCATGGGGCCCAATACTGCCATGGTGGTGGGAAAGGCATAGGTGGAGCCATCCAGGGGTTAACTCACCAGGAGGCAGGGTCATGAGGATAGTCTGAGACAATTTCCCTGTGCCCGCGGTTGACAGGAATCTGAGGATGGAATTCTGATTGCATTGAAACATCACCCTGTAGTTCAGACTCCTCTTCACTGGAGGAAGGCTGTTCGGATCCTGAATCATTGGTAAGGGAGAAGCAATCTTTAAGGAAGGGTGATTGCATCCTAGGTGACACTAAGAGGTCACTTGGCTGGGTAAAGGGCAGCACTGAGGCAGCTGAAGGTGAAGGCTGATAGAATTGCTGTCAGGGAACTCGGGCTTGCACCGGAGTTCTAAGTCTTGGCTCCGTGCCAAGTAGCGCTGTTAATACCGGTGCCGGAGCCGATGCTATGCTATTAATAGCAGGCTGCGGTGCCTCAGGGGGGTCCTGGAATGTTGGCACCGCGTTCATCGCAGTGCCGATAGGTGCCATAATCGAGGCAGGCAACTGAAAGCCTGTCACCTCGGCACCGGAGCTTCGCGCTGCTGCTGAAAGCACAGGCGGGTTTAACGCGATGCCTGAGGAGCCCGGCTCGTTGTAAGTGCTCAGGCGGGGGAGCACCGGTAAGGAGACTATGGATCTGACCGGAGAAGGTTTGTGTCTAAGGGCTTCTTTTGTACTTGACAGAAGGTGCCCTCGTTTTGCTGCTTTCTTCTGCTTTTTAGCAGTGGGAGAGCTGTGTCGGTGAGCGGAGGCAGAGACTGCGCCAGGGTCTGAGGCGGACCCTAAGGATTTTTTAAGCAAAACAAGTTTACGTTTTAGCTCCCTGTCCTTTCTCGCTCTGGAGCTTAGTTTAGTGCAGTGAGCACATTTTTGGGAAATATGGGTCTCCCCCAAGCATTTTATGCACTGTGAATGTCCATCGGAGAGAGGGATAGCGTCCTTACAGGAGGAGCAGCGCTTAAAGCCTGTGGAGCCAGGCATGTCTGAAGTGGCTGAAAGAAACTTTTTTTTTTAAACAGTAGAAAAAAGGGTAAATAATACTAACTAACAACTAACTAACAAGAAACTGTCTAACTACAAGTTATTTTAGGATGAGGAAAGAAATTCTTTAAGGAGTCTGCTGAGCTCCGTCTCAAGCCGGGGATGGTAGAGAAGGAACTGAGGGAACCGGCCGCTCATGCTCACTAGAGGTATACTCAGAGCAGGGGGGCAGGCTCTGAGCATGCGTGGCCGGTACGAGTACTGCTGAAGAAATCACCGATCAAAGGCACAGGGACTCACCGACACCTAAAGTGGAGCACCCACAGGGACATCTCTTGAAGAAGAATGTTTGCTTTTTTCCAACAGTGTTACGCTGTTGACTCATATTTAGCTTGTGATCCACTATGACCCCCAGATCCCTTTCCACAGTGCTCCTTCCTAGGCAGTCATTTCCCATTTTCTATGTGTGCAACTGATTGTTCCTTCCTAAGTAGAGTACATTGCATTTGTCCTTATTGCATTTATCCTTATTGAATTTAATCCTGTTTACGTCACATCATTTCTCCAGTTTCTACAGATCATTTTGAATTTTAATCCTATCCTCCAAAGCACTTTCAACCCCTACCAGCTTGGTATCATCCACAAACTTTATAAGTATACTCTCTATTCCATTATCTAAATCACTGGTGAAGATATTGAACAGAACCAGACCCAGAACTGATCCCTGGGGGACTCTACTGGATATACCTTTCCAACTTGACTGTGAACCACTGATAACTACTTTCTGGAAGCAGTTTTCCAAACAGTTATGCACACACCTTATAGTAGCTCCATCTAGGTTGTATTTCCCTAGTTTGTTTATGAGACGGTCATGTGAGACCACATCAAAAGCCTTACTAAAGTCAATATATACCACATCTACCACTTCTCCCCATCCACAAGGATTGTTACCCTGTGAACAAAAGCTATTGGGTTGGTTTGACATGATTTTTCTTGACATATCCATGCTGACTGTTACATATCTCCTTATTATCTTCTAGGTGTTTTCAAATTAATTGCTTAACTATTTGCTCCATTATCTTTCAGGCTACTGAAGTTAAGATGACTGGACTGTAATTCCCCGGGTTGTCCATAGGCAGACACAGTATACGCGGCTGCATAGGGCACCCGATGTCCTGGTTCCTCCTCTCCACCCACTCACTCCTCAGCTGGCTGGCTGAGCGATCCGGCTCGGGCAGGGCCTCATGGGGTCGGAAGTGAGAGTTTGCACATGAGTGAGCAGGGGGAGACAGGCCAGGTGTAGGGAGGGGGTAGGCAAGGCTGGGAACAGAGTGGGGGGTGGATACTCGGAGTCTGGGAAGAGAGGAGGGAGCTGAGCTCAGAGGGTAGACCTGGGCATGGGACTTTGGGGAGCGGGGGGCGGAGGAGGAACCAGGCTGAGGATGGCTCAGGGGAGCCGGGCTGGGAAGGGAATAGAGAAGGGGGATGTCTTTGTCTGGCTTAGTGAGCAAGCAGGGAACGCGGTAGGGCCTCCTGGGGAGCAGGCTGGTGGCCCCAGGGAGAGCAGCTGCACCTGCAGCCCCACACTGCACCTGCAGTGCACCTCTGCTGCTCACATGCCCTGCACCACTGGCACCTCCCTGCACTGTCTTTCCTAGTCTCCTTTTCACTCCGCCTTCCTCTTCTCTGAAGTTTAAGCCCAGATGCCAAGAACCCCCTTTGAACCGTCACCTTTCCTCTCCTCCCTTCCCCAGCAAGGGTCAGCAGCAGTGGGCTGGGAGGAGGGAGAGGCACACACACAACCAGGCTGGGGAGGAGGGAAAATAAAAGAAGGGGGTGTTTGCTTTTCCTGCCCAGTCACAACATTCCAGTGTCAACAGGAGGAAACTGACACTAAAACAGTGGGAGGAGGGGGATGTACTTGGAGCAGAAAAGCAGCAATCCGGGCTGCAGACTGCAAAGGAGGGAGCGACCTCTTAGCTGGGGAGGAAGATGGACTCGCACTTGACACGGCTGGAGTGGCTGAAAACTTTTATCTAGGGAAAAGGGACAGGAATTTTTTTCTTGTGGATCCAAGTATCTCCAGGGCTGTCTCTTAAAGTGGTCGCATTTTGAACGAGGGTGAGTGGTAAACAGTGCAGAGCTTAGCGGGATTTTAAAGGTCCCTTGAGTATTCTAGGATGCATTTCCTCAGGCCCTGGCTACTTGAAGAAAGTAATTTTTGTTCACAGAATCCCCCCAGAAGTAGAGCTCCTGCCTTGTGGGTAGAGGCTGAGGGGCTGTGTGACCTCCAACCCCAGATCCAGGAAGATACTTGTGGGGCGGGGGGGGAGGACCGTGTGAAATGCAGCCCCGTGACTGATGGAAAGGCTGGGAGCAGCTTGACAAAAGCTCCTCTGTAGCCAGCTGGGAAGAAGATGTGAGGACATGATGGGAACAGCGGGTCAGGGACCTGGGGAAGACCCTGACGGGCAGGGACAGGTAGGGGCAGCCCAGGGAAGCAGCAAGGGATTGAAGAGACAATCCTTTGCTGCCCAAAACAGGATCCCTGGGCTGGAGCCCAGAGGAGGGACCTGGGTTCCCTTAGCATTCCCCAGACCAAGGGGAGAAGGGCAGGCTCCCAGGGGCACCATTTATGAACCCCTGATGGGAGCCAATGGCCCGTTATCAAAGCCACCAGAAATGGGTTTTCCCTGTGATTTGGGCCGGACCCTAGATTATCCTGAAAGGGGCAAGAGCCGAGAGCAACCTGGCCAGAGGAGCAGGTCAGAGCTGCCAAGGGATCCTCAGCGGCCTGACCAGCCGTTTAGCAGTGCTGGAGTGGGAAAAAGCCCCATGATGCTGCACCTGGCTCAGAGGGGACACCTGGATTGTGAGTAGCTTTGTCCTGGGGTGTCCCTGCTGGGGAACCCCTGAACCCTGGAGAAGCATTCCATATAAGAACATAAGAACAGCCATACTGGATAAGATCAAAGGTTCATCTAGCCCAGTATCCTGCCAATGCCAGGTGCCCCACAGGGAATGAACAAAATAGGTTACCATCAAGTGATCCATCCCCTGTCCAGCTTCTGGCAAACAGAGGCTAGGGACACCATCCCTGCCCAAGCTAGCTGATAGTCATTGATGGACCTATCCTACATGAATTTATCTAGTTCTTTTTTGAACTCTCTTGTTGTCTTGGGTTTCACAACATCCTCTGGAAAAGAGTTCCACAGGTTGACTGTACGTTGTGTGAAAAAATACTTCCTTTTGTTTATTTTGAACCTGCTACCTATTAATTTCATTTGGTGACCCCTAGTTATTGTGTTATGAGGAGTAAATAACACTTCCTTATTTACTTTCTCCACACCAGTAATGATTTTATCATATCATATCATATCCCCCCTTAGTCATCTCTTTTCCTAGCTGAAAAGTCTCATCTTATTAATCTCTCCTCATACGGAAACTGTTCCATAACCCTAATAATTTTTATTGCCCTTTTATGAACTTTTTCCAATTCATTTATATCTTTTTTGACATGGGGGTGATCACATCTGCACACAGTAGTCAAGGTGTGGGCATACCATGGATTTATATAGCGGCAGTATGTTATTTTCTGTCTTATTATCTATCCCTTTCTTAATGATTACCAACATTCTGTTAGGGTTTTTTTGACTGTCGCTGCACATTGAGTGGATCTTTTCAGAGAACTATCCACAATGACTCCAAGATCTCTGTCTTGAGGAATAATTTAGACCCCATCATTTTGTATGTATAGTTAGGATTATGTTTTCCAATGTGCATTACTTTGCATTTATCAACACTGAATTTCATCTGCCATTCTGTAGCCCATCCACTCAGTTTTGTGAGGTCCCTTTGTAACCCTTCGCACGCTGCTTTAGACTTAACTATCTTGAGTAGTTTTTTATCATCTGCACATTTTGCCACCTCAGTGTTTACCCGCTTTTCCAGATCATTTATGAATATATAGACTAGGACTTGGCCCAGTACAGACCCCTGGGGGACACCACTATTTACCTCTCTCCATTCTGAAAACTGACCATTTATTCCGACCCTTTGTTTCCTATCTTTTAACCAGTTACCAATCCATGAGAAGACCTTCCCTCTAATCCCATGACAGCATATTTTGCTTAAGACCCTTTGGTGAGAGCATGACACTCTGTATCCTAAAGCAACACTCTGGCACCCTCATATTCACCAGGGTGATATAATGCTCATATGTTTTGTACACAGTATGCCTTGTAAGATATCATTTTAAAAGCCTTGATCTGTTGACTATTAATATCCTTTTGGATTGTATGTGCTATCGTTGTATGGGAAGTTATGAAGTTTTGCTATGTGTGTGTTACTGAAGTATGTTATGAGGTTGGGAACACTCACAACCAGCCTTTTAGGTAGAACAATGGAGCAGCCAGATGCTGATGATGGCCCATTAAGGGAAATACACACTCACAAGGACTAACCCAGGAATTATATACAATGGAGACCTCTCAGAGACAGCATGTAAACAATGGAGACCATTTGATTCAGGTCATAGCAAAAGATGTCTCCAGCAAGACGGAGAAACCTATAAAGGAGGGGATATGACATCATCATTGGTCCTCATTCCCCCCTCCCCTCCCGCCCAACTCAACACTTGGCCGCACATCTGGAGAACAAAGACTGAACTGGGGGAGGTGGTTCCAGGCTTGAGGGGATTTCCAGCCTGTATATGGAAGATCTGTGACCTGCTTGTATTGTCTATCAGGGTGAGACACTGCTTGATTCAAATCCTGTCTAGGTCACAGAGCTCAGATTGTGATTTTACTTTTTATTTCTTAGATAACCAACTTTGAGCTGTCCGCTTACTACTTACAATCACTTAAAATCTATCTTTCTGTAGTTAATACATCTGTTTTATATTTTACCTAAAACGGTGTGTGTTGCTAGAAGTGCTTGGAGAATCTGCTCAGTTTACAAAAGCTAGTGCATTCCACTTTCCTTTGTAGAGGTGGTGGATTTGGTAATAAACTTACATTAGTCAGTCTTCTAATCAGGGCAAGAACGTACAGCCCTGGGGTCCTAGACCGGGGAGCTGGGGAGATTGGCTGGAGCCTCTCTATTGTTGTTTCATGAGTGGCTAGGGGAAGCATTCATGTAACTGCAGCTGAGTGTGTCCCTGCTTGTAGATGTCTGTGTAAGTGTAGGATCTAGCAGTGTTTGCAGCATGACATGGCGTCACAGTGTGACAGGAAGCCCAGGTTGGTAGGCCAGAGGGCTCAGTGGTACAACAGTTCCAAGTTGCACCCCAGGGAAACCGTCACAGAGGGACTTTGTCAAAGGCTTTCTGAAAATCTAAGTACACTATATCTACTGGATCCCCCTTGTCCACATGTTTGTTGAACCTCTCAAAGAATTCTAGTAGATTCATGAGTCGTGATTTCCCCTTTACCAAAGGCATGTTGACTCTTCCCCAGCAGATCATGTCCATCTATGTATCTGATAAATCTGTTCTATACTATAGTTTCAACCAGTTTCACCAGTACTGAAGTTAAGCTTACTGGCTGGTAATTGGCAGGATTGCATCTGGAATCTTTTAAAAAAAACTGGTGTTGCATTAGCTGTCCTCCAGTCATCTGGTACAGAAGCTGATTTAAATGATATGTTACATGCCACAGTTAGTAGTTCCAGCTCCCAGAAGGCTCTGGTACCCAAGGAGTTTCCGTGGTCAGTGCCAGAGGTGGGAACAGAATCCAGCTCCCAACCCCCTTAGCCTGATCAGCGGCAGGAGATGGGCTTGGTGTGGGGAGCACAGGCTGCAGGAATGTGAAGGATTATCAGGGAAGGGTGCCAGCAGTAGGGGAGGAGGGTGGCAGGGGGAGTTTACCTCCCTGTCTAGCACCCACAGCTCCTTCCCTGGCATCACCCTGGGAGTCTCTGAATCTGTCTGCAGTGCAGAGACCTCACATGACACCCCCCAGGAAAGAATCACATCACAGCCGACTGCTGTGCTGGGAGCTATGCACAAAGGCTGTGTGGCTCAGGGGTTAATGCCCTGCTCTTGTAACCTGAGAGTTCACGTCTCCTTGTGGAAGGGGTGAGTTCCTCAGTAAATGAATTTACTAAAAGTCCATTTCACCCTGTGGTCATTTTATCCTCCCCACCCTTGGCCAAGCCCTGAGCAAGCCCTGATCCCAATTGTTTTGTAATCTCACCCACCCATAACACTAATAGTGACCAGCAGCTGTCCAGTAACAGTGTGGAATACACCTTAAAGGAAGGTGTCATTAATTAACTAAACAATTAACTAATTCATTAACTACTTGGTCAATGTTCCTGCAGGGAGCTGGTCCCGGGACTTTTCCCAGCTCTTGATTTGCTGAATAAAAATTTCCTCCGGAGGGCAGAAGTTGAAATCTCCCCACCTGGTATCTGAATGCCACTCCCAGCTGCTTTTGGGTGATAAAACCTAGAAAAAGAGCTGAGCTGTGGTTTCCCCAGAGGAGCTAATGGTGAATTCCCACCACAGGGTGTTAGGATATAGATATTCAGGCCAGTCTGCAAGGCCTATACTTTAAGAATTTAGGTGTATTCTTATCACTTAGCTAGTTATAGAGGTATAAAAGAAAGAATCAAGATCACTGTCTGTGGAATGGCCTTCTCTTACTGTCACAGGCTAAGGCCTTCAGCTAAGATGTAGTTAGGCAGCCATAAGCTGGAAAGCGTATGGTCACATCCTCACATTCCAAACTAGTCACATTGAAATAAGGTGCTATTGGGCTATTAGAAATACAATCCTGTCCTGATAGTCCTATCACCTCCAGAAAAAGGGAAGAGCCTAGAGGATGTAAAAGGAAACGTAGTTTGATTGCATCCTGTCTGGCAAGAACTCACTTATCAATAGACACAGCTGGAAAACCCTTTTGTCTGTATAGATGTAGTTGTGAAATCCTCACTTCTGTATTGTTTTGTATGTTTATTTGCATGGTCTCTGTCTGGTTCTCTAATTGTTTCTGTCTGCTGTATAATTAATTTTGTTGGGTGTAAACCAATGAAGGTGGTGGAATATAATTGGTTAAATAACCATGTTACAATATGTTAGGATTGGTTAGTTAAATTTCAGTAAAATGATTGGTTAAGGAATAGCTAAGCAAAACTCAGGTTTTACTATATAGTCTGCAGTCAATCAGGAAAGGGGGCGGGAATGGGAACAGGGACTGCAGATGGGGGAATTGGTATCATGTTTTGCTAAAGCAGGGATGGGAACAGGGACAGGGACACAGGCAAGGCTCTGTGGTGTCAGAGCTGGGAAGGGGGACACTGAGGAAGGAAACTGGAATCATGCTTGCTGGAAGTTCACCCCAATAAACATCAATTTGTTTGCACCTTTGGACTTCGGGTATTGTTGCTCTCTGTTCAGGCGAGAAGGACCAGGGAAGTGAGAGGATGAAGGAATAAGACCCCTAACGCAGGGGGTGCAAAAGGTCTGAGTTCAGTGCAAGTAGAGTGCCATGCAGTGCCAATTAGAGGTCACTTGTCAGCCATGCTATATTATACGTACATTGCTTATAGGTCTCTCAGAGATATGGTTCTTATTTTTCTTGTGACAGATCCTGGGTTCAAATCCTGGTTGAGACCATTTCTTGGCAAATTGTACTGTCAAGAGGACAGTTATTATTACAGAAGATGCAAGTTGGTCTAAAATCAATTTTGAAATCTATCTGTCCAAACTAAATTTAATATGACCAAATGTGAAGTCATATATCCAGGAACATAAGAACATAAGAATGGCCATACTGGGTCAGACCAAAGGTCCATCTAGCCCAGTATCCTCTCTTCTGACAGTTGCCAATGCCATGTGCCCCAGAGGGAATGAACACAACAGGTTATCATCAAGTGATCCATTCCCTGTCGCTCATTCCCAGCCTCTGGCAAACACAGGCTTGGGACACTAGCCTTGCCCATCCTGGCTAATAGCTACTGATGGACCTATCCTCCATGAATTTATCTAGTTCTTTTTTGAACCTTGCCATAGTCTTGGCCTTCACAACATCCTCTGGTAAAGAATTCCACAGGTTGACTATAGTTGTGTTAACAAATCCATGGAGGTCATACTGATAACATGGGGGTCTCTACTGTTAAGTCCTTGGGGCAGCCGGTGTAGGAAACAATCACTTGAGGCCAGAGAGCAGACAGCTAACCAAAACCTCCATTTTATTTACAGAAACAGAGAGCTCACTCAGCCAGTTGAAACCGGCTGAGCTATCCCTTAATAGTCTAACTCAGTTGCCATAGTAACAAAACCAATGACAACCAAATACACAACATCTACCCTGAGAGGTAGTGACTTTGAAACAGCTTTGGAGGTTGTCATAAATATAAAGACAAGGGTAGCATAAAATCCCTCTTTGGCAGTTGTACTGAATTGCTTTACCAGTAAGGGGTTAAGTAGCTCAAATCACCTAATTGGCACCTGACCAGAAGGATGAATGAGGAAAGAAAATATTTTCAAATCTGGGAGGGGGGGAGAATTTGTTTGTAGCTCTCTTTGTTTGTTCCCTCTCTGAACGGAGAGAGAGAGACCAAGCAGGTACAACATCTCCTGAAAGTATACCTGAAATGATCCATCTAAAATTTCAGAAATTGTAAGTAAGGCAAAGAAATGCATTAGGTTATCTTTTGTTTTAGCTTGTGAATTTTCCTATGCTACAAAGGTAGTTTTGTTCCTGTTTTTATAACTGTGAAGCTAAGTCCAGAGAGGAATCCTCTGTGTTTTAAAGCTTTTTATTACCCTGTAAAGTTACCTTCCATTCTGATTTTGCAGGTGTGATTCTTTAACTTTTTTCTTTATAATAAAGTTCTTCTTTTAAGAACATGATTGATTTTAGTGTCCTAAAGATAAAGGGTCTGATCCGTACTCACATTGCTAAGGCAATTAGTTGGTATATTATTCTCAAGCCTCTCCAGGAAAGGGGATGAAGAGGCTTGGGGTGATATTTTGGGGGGATAGGGATTACAAGTGACCCTACCCTGAATTTTTGTGTAAATCACTTAGTGGTGGCAGCAATACCATCCAAGGACAAGGAAAGAAATTTGTGCCTTGGGGAAGTTTTTAACCTAAACTAGTAGAATATAAGCTTAGGGGGTCTTTCATGTGGGTTCGAACATCTGAACCCCAGAGTTCAGTGGGGGGGGGGGAACCCTGACAGAGGTCATGGAGAATAATTAGCTGAACAGAAGCTCCTGGTACAATGCTGGAGCCAAAAGGGCAAATGAGATCCTTGGATGCATAAATTGTGGAATCTCCCCTAAGAGCAGAAGTCACCTTACCTGAGTGTTTGGCACTGGGCCAACCACTGCTGGGATACTGGGTCCAGTTCTGGTGTCAACGGTTGAAGAAAAATGTTGCTAAATTGGAGATGGTTCAGAGATGAGCCACGAGAATGATTAAAGGATTAGAAAACCTGCCTCACAGTGATATATTGATCTTCTTGAGTCTATCTTAACAAAGAGAAGGGGTGTCTTGATCACAGTGTATAAGTACCAAAAATGGGGAACAAATACTTGATAATGGGATCTTCAATCGAGCAGACAAAGGTATAATACCATCCAATGGCTGGAAGTTGAAGCTAGACCAATTCAAACTAGAAATAAGGCAAATCTTTTTGGCAGTGAGGGTGATTAACTATTGGAACAACTTATCAAGCATTCATAGTGGTGGAGTCTCCATCACTGTCAATCATTAAATCTAGATGGGATTTGTGTTAAAAGATCTGCTGTAGTTCAAAGAGGAATTGTTTCAGAGCTGATCTCTGGCCTGTGCTGCACATTAGTTCAGGCTAGATGATCACAGTGTTCCCTTCTGGCCTTGGAATTTATGAACCCATCCTTCCCTGGGAAGGATCAATGAGAACACCGCCTACACCCCAAACTCCTTCACCCTCACACCTAACGCCTGTAATTTAGTGGTAAATCCAGGAGGAATCTGATTTCTTTCGTGTTGTATTGTATTTAAGGTCACTCAGGATGTTCTTATTGCCCATGTGTGATGTTATTGACATGAAGTGTGACCATACAGATCATTGTTGCAACCAAGCTCCTATAGTTGCACCAAATCTTATACAAAGGAGGTCCAGTAAGGTGTCTATGGAAAGGTTATGATTTGCTGGTTATGATTATGTTATCTGTATGTGTGTATCGTTTTCGTAGTTAAAGTTATGAATATTAGCTATGTACTTGTATCTCAATCTGTTTTCATTCTAAGTAGCCTCAGTGAAGTATTTGATCAGCTTCTTGAGAAGGGACTATTCTCAGCGAGTGCCCAATCAAGAAACACTTAACTGACAATGGATTTTGGGAGATGCCAATCCACATCTGATCTTTCCTAGGAATGTTCAAATTAACATGTAATCAATGGAGTCGGCCTGCAAACTGAGTCATGCATGGATATATGACTTGCCCATGTGACTCCAAGCTCCATCTTGCTGCTGTGATTTTCCAAAGTAAGAACAAAGAGGGGTCCTTCCATGGGCAGAGAATATAAAAGGCCCTGAAAGCCCTCCATCTTGTCTTCAGTCCTGCTTCTGATCTCTGGAGGGACTTTGCTACAAACTGAAGCTTTGAACAAAGGACTGAATGACC
Source organism: Mauremys mutica (assembly GCF_020497125.1). Lineage (NCBI taxonomy): Eukaryota > Metazoa > Chordata > Testudines > Geoemydidae > Mauremys > Mauremys mutica. The sequence goes on from NC_059084.1 coordinate 36,842,308, forward strand.
CATCCCAGCTGTGGATGTACTCCAGAGACTTGATTTGAACCTGCAGTTTATTCCATCACTGATACAAACCCAGAGGCCACAGGGACATGCCGGCCACTTCCAGGAAGCCTGCCTTAGCCCCGCCGCACTGCTTGACTTTTTGCACCTAAAATCTCCTAGTTTGGCATCAGTAGCCTCCAGAAAATAGAGGGAGGGGGAGGATCAATGGGGCCTGTGGACCCCCTGGAGAATCCTCAGAGACCCCCAGTGGTCCGCTGACCCCAGTTTGAAATGTTGGTCTGAGGCTCTAACTCTTCGGTAGAGCAGAGGAAACGAGCAGTCTGTGAGGCCTGGCCCTTAGGCAGGGCAGGCCAAATAGTTAGGGCAATAGCCATCTAAGGCCCCAGGCCCTCAGGCAGGTGGAGACACCAACAGTTAAGGGGCTCTGGCCTACAGTTAGGGCAGAGCAGTGAAGCAGTCTAGGAGCCCCTGGGCCCTCAGGCAGGGTGGGGTAGCAAACAGTTAATGGGCTCTGGCCTGCTGCTCACAAACCAGGAAGACTTAGTGGGGGAAGCAAAGGCAGATGTGAACCTGGGAGGCAGTGACCATGAGATGGTTGAGTTCAGGATCCTGACACAAGGAAGAAAGGAGAGCAGCAGAATACGGACCCTGGACTTCAGAAAAGCAGACTTTGACTCCCTCAGGGAACTGATGGGCAGGATCCCCTGGGAAAATAACATGAAGGGGAAAGGAGTCCAGGAGAGCTGGCTGTATTTTAAAGAATCCTTATTGTGGTTGCAGGAACAAACCATCCCGATGTGTAGAAAGAATAATAAATATGGCAGGCAACCAGCTTGGCTTAACAGTGAAATTCTTGCTGATCTTAAATGCCCTCTGTGGAGAAAGAAGTGGTTTGGGACTACTTAGAAAAGCTGGACAAGCACAAATCCATGGGGCCGGATGCGCTGCATCTGAGGATGCTAAAGAAGTTGGCGGATGTGATTGCAGAGCCGTTGGCCATTATCTTTGAAAATTCGTGGCTATCGGGGAGGTCCCAGATGACTGGAAAAAGGCAAATATAGTGGCCGTCTTTAAAAAAGGGAAGAAGGAGGCTCCGGGGAACTACAGGCCAGTCAGCCTCACCTCAGTCTCTGGAAAACTCATGAAGCAGGTCCTCAAGGAATCAATTCTGAAGCACTTTGAGGAGAGGAAAGTGATCAGGAACAGTCAGCATGGATTCACCAAGGGCAAGTCATGCCTGACTAAAAACTTAATTGCCTTCTCTGAGGAGATAACTGGGTCTGTGGATGAGGGGAAAGCGGTGGATGTGTTATTCCTTGACTTTAGCAAAGCTTTTGATACAGTCTCCCACAGTATTCTTGCTGGCAAGTTAAAGACGTATGGGCTGGATGAATGGACTATAAGGTGGATAGAAAGCTGGCTAGATCATCAGGCTCAAAAGGTAGTGATCAACAGCTCCATGTCTAGTTGGCAACCAGTATCAAGTGGAATGCCCCAAGGGTCTTTCCTGGGGCCGGTTTTGTTCAATATCTTCATTAATGATCTGGAGGATGGTGTGGACTGCACTCTCAGCAAGTTTGCAGATGACACTAAACTGGGAGGAGAGGTAGATACGCTGGAGGGTAGGGATAGGATTGTCCTTGCCAGTAGGTATATGGGATCTTGGGGAGCAATTACCACATGGGTGGGGTGCAAATTAATTTCTTTATTAAAGGAAAAAGGGAGTGGTGAGAATTTAACAATGAAATACGATGGGATGGGGTGTATAGGGTGTTTACAATAGACAATGATGGTGGGGGGGGTTCTTATTGAACAGTGTAGGGAGTTCTAACAGTGGGGTACAGTAAGTGGGGTTTAGCACAATGGGATACAGTACAGTTAATAAGCAACTCAACTTTATATAGGAACAGCTCTAGATACAATATGGAATGTAAAACATACCAAAAGGAAATGCAAAATAAAATAGTAGCTTCTATATAGAATGGTCAACAATCTTAGATAGAATGTATTAAGTGGTAGGTGGCCTTATACACAATGTAACACAATAGTATTAATGCAAATACAAAGTATATCAGAAAGGTGAAAGTAATATGTGAATCACAGTGCAATAATACAATATGGGTGATAAGTGAAATTATGCAGTGTAGACTTAATTTGTGAGGCTGTGATAGCAAGAGTGTACCCAAAGGCTGGGTCAAGAAACGGGGGGGGGGGAATGATAGTGGCAACTGATGAGAGATGCAGCTGCAAGCAGCGAGAGACTCTGAAGCCCTGCGAGGTAAGGACAACAGAGCAGTGTGTGTGTGTGGTGAGGGGGGGGGGAGTTCAGATGGTGATGCAGACGTGGGGGAGAAAGCAGCAAGGAGTTTGGGAAATTCAGAGGGTGATGCAGATGCAGGGGAAAAAAGCAACAAAGGGTTTGGGAAGTTCAGAGGTGATGCAGAGGGTGATGCAGCCACAGGTGAAAAAAGCAGCAAGGGATTTGGGAAGTTCAGAGGTTGATGCAGACACGGGGAAAAAAGCAACAAAGGGTTTGGGAAGTTCAGAGGTGATGCAGACAGGGGAAAAAAGCAGCAAGGGGTTTGGGAAGTTCAGAGGTGATGCAGACACAGGGGAAAAAAGCAGCAAGGGGTTTGGGAAGTTCAGAGGGGGAGATTGGAACAGCAAGAACCTTATCTATCCTCTAACTTAATCAAACTTATATAAAATGACAAGCAGCTTCTACAAAGTAACAAAACAGGTACAGAATACAATCAGGCAATGACTTTTTAAATCTATCTTTACCATTGACTAGGCAAAACAACAGATATCACAATTCTAAGCAAACTGCAACAAGCAGCTATATGGAGCAACAAAACAACGAACTATAGCAAGGCAGGTGAGACTTACAAGCTTTACAATCTTAACAAACTATGACTTATTAAACTAAAGAAACAAAACCTATGGTGCACCTTATGCTATGGGGAAGTTACAGAGGGCAGAGTGGTATGTGCCCAGAATACAGCTCCCAAGGCAGCCCCCAAGGAAGCCAAGGGAGGTGGCTGCAGCAGTGGATACAGCTGAAAACCGTGAGTCCAGGGCAAAGCCCACAGGAGCAGAGCTTAGCAGCAGCACCAACTTACTTTTAGTGGCAGAGTGCCACGGAGTTTAAGAGAGAGGTTTTAAAACACAGACCAAGGTTTAGCTTGAGTCTGTGTGCTGGGGAGACAGAGCCAGCAGCTAAAATAATAAAAATAAAAGTATAGAAAGTTTCACAGAGGGATTCTTACCATCCCACAAGGCAGCAGCAGAGGCAGAAGCAGCAAGAACATCAGAAGGCTCGGTACAGTCTTGATAATCAGGAGATCTCTCAGGAAGCAATTCGTTCTTCATGGGGGGGGTTTCAAAAACGGGGGTACGCTCAAAAATAAAACGAGAGCGGAGAAAGGACCCCCAGAACCCCTGGCTGATCAGACCAGGCAGCAATGCAAGAACCTTTCTGAAGTCTGTTCAAAAAATGTCTGTTTTTAAAGGCAAACCCTGGCAGCTTCCCGCCAGTAACTCTGATTTGTTCCCCTTCTCACAGGGAGGAGAGCAGGCAGGGAAAAACTGCAGGTAGCCACAGAGGCATGTTTGGACTAGCTCTGAGCCCAGAGGTATGACTCATGCCCAGGATCTTAAAAACACAATAGGTCTTGCAGCTCTGGACAGAGCCTACGCTACACCAAGCCCAGGTTTTAACAAGGTGATAACAGGACTAACCTTTGAACAGGGCAGTGGTCCCACTTAGCATAATTGACCATCCCTTTGAGAAGGGAAATGGCTTTTGTTAAATAACTTACGGGGCCCTCCCTTTGAGAAGGGCAGAGGCCCTGGTAAACAACTTAACAGCCAGGGAGGGGCGGCCACAGAGGAGAACAAGAACAAAATGGAGTAAGGGGACAGCTTTAAGGAACAAAATGGAGCTGTAACAGACAAGGATACAGAGGGACCTAGACAAATTGGAGGATTGGGCCAAAAGAAACCTGATGAGGTTCAACAAGGACAAGTGCAGAGTCCTGCACTTAGGATGGAAGAATCCCATGCACTGTTACACACTAGGGACTGAATGGCTAGGCAGCAGTTCTTCAGAAAAGGACCTAGAGGTTACAGTAGACGAGAAGCTGGATATGGGTCGACAGTGTGCCCTTGTTGCCAAAAAGGCTAATGGCATTTTGGGCTGTATAAGTAGGGGCATTGACATCAGATTGAGGGACATGATCGTTCCCCTCTATTCGACATTGGTGAGACCTCATCTGGAGTTTTTGGCCCCACACTACAAGAAGGATGTGGAAAAATTGGAAAGAGTCCAGTGGAGGGCAACAAAAATGATTAGGGGGCTGGAGCACATGACTTATGAGGAGAGGCTGAGGGAACTGGGACTGTTTAGTCTGCAGTGATTTATTATCACTTTCAATCTCCCATGGAGTTGAAACCAGCAGGTACCATCCTAAATAGCGTTGGAAGTATTTTGAATGACATGACTTTAATTTTATTGTATCTGTGATTAAAGGATCAAAGGCCAACAATCTCCTCTGTTGCAGTGTGATTGCCATGATAGGTCTAAAGAGAAAGGTGGATAAAAATGATGGGACGTTTGGCAATATTGGACTTTTAGAAAGCAATCCAGCAGAAATAATCATGAGATATGATGCTGAACCATATAATATACATTCAGCCAACAGAATTCCTATCCTATTAGTTCCTAAAATAGATATTGAGTTAAAGAGAATGGAAAAGAATGGTGTAATTGGGAAAATCTCTGAACAAACTGCACGATGCGCACTGATGTTACACATTATAAAGATTCATGGAAAAATACAAATTTGTGTGGATCTAAAAAGAATTAAAGCACTAGTGAGAGAAAAATATACACCCCTCCCCCAACACTAGAAGACTTTTCCCCTAAAGTGGCAGGAGCTCCAAGTTAGAGGCTTCATCTGGTTTCTAGCAAATTCCTTTTGGGAAAGAGTGTGCTAACCTGACTACATTCATTACACCATTTGGGAGACACTGCTTTCAAAGATTACGTTTTGGGATTACCAGAGCTCCTGAAATGTTCCAAAGAAAAATGGCAGCGCTACTAAAGAACGTAAATTGGGGTGTTGTGTTTATGGATGACATTTTAGTGTATGGGCCATCAATGGAAGAAAATGACAAAGTTGAAGTTATGAGCTTAAATCAGTGAGTCTGGGCTCAAGCTAAATAAAGAAAAGTATGTTTTCCACCTACACCAATTGAAGTTTTTGGTACAGATAATAAAGATGAGTGCTGAGAAAGTAAAAGCAATTAGAGAATTGGAAGCACCAAGAAATGTACTAGAACTTAGAAGCATATGGAGGATGGTAAATTATCTTGGCCAATACCTACAAAACCTTGTATCTACAGTGTCAAAACCACAGATAAACTATTAAGATCCAATGCATTCTGGGTATGGGGGCAAAATCAGGAGACCGACTTCAAAAGGGTAAAAGAACTTCTCTCGTTTTAACGTTCTCCATGCAAACAAACTCACACTGGTCAGGGCTGAAGTCAGTAGCTACGACCTTGGTGGTTTATTGTTGCAGCTATGCAGATCTGAGCCCAAGCCACTTGCATTCTGCTCTTGTACATTTACAGAAGCGGCAAAATGATACACTCAGCTTTTAAAGCAGTGCCTGGCGAGTGAACGAGGATGTGAGAACTTCACCAGGCATCTGTGTGGGTTGGGTTCCTTTAAACTGGTAACTGACCATAAGCCTCTTGTAACCCTTATCATAGAATCATAGAAGATTAGGGTTGGAAGAGACCTCAGGAGGTCATCTAGTCAAACCCCTGCTCAAAACAGGACCAAGCCCAACTAAATTATCCCAGCCAGGGCTTTGTCAAGCCGGGCCTTAAAAACCTCTGAGGATGGAGATTGCACCAACTCCCTAGGTAACCCATTCCAGTGCTTCACCACCCTCCTAATGAAATAGTGTTTCCTAATATCCAACCTAGACCTCCCCCACTTCAACTTGAGACCATTGCTCCTTGCTCTGTCATCTGCCACCACTGAGAGCAGCCTAGCTCCATTCTGTTTGGAACTCCCCTTCAGGTAGTTGAGGGCTGCTATCAAATCCCCCCTCACTCTTCTCTTCTGCATACTAAATAATCCCAGTTCCCTCAGCCTATACTCGTAAGTCATGTGCCCCAGCCCCTTAATCATTTTTGGTGCCCTTAGCTGTACCTTCTCCAATTTGTCCATATCCTTTCTGTAGTGGTGAGGCCCAAAACTGGACACAATACTCCAGATGTGACCTCACCAGTGCCAAATAAAGGGGAATAATCACTGCCCTAACCCTAATGCAGCCCCATATGCCATTAGCCTTCTTGGCAACAAGGGCACACAGTTGACTCATAATGGAAAAGAACTGGATCAAGCTCCAACAAGATACCAATGTCTTTTCACTAGGTGAATGTGACTTTAACACAGTTGCTGAATACATCCCTGGTAAAAATTGGTAATAGCAGACATACCGTCCTGGAGCCCTGTGGGCTAGAGGAAGATGGAAACACTTATGTGGATGTTGTAGTACTTTACAGACCAATGTCAGGACAGCAACTGTTGGTCCTGCTTCAGAAAGCAGCCTAGGCAGAAGCAACTTGATGAAGTTCTTGTTTACATTCAGGCAGAATGGCCCAAGTATGTGAAGAACACAATGGCCAGGGCAAATGACAACTAGAGCTCATATATGAAGGGCATCAAAGACGAACTAAATGCCAGGAAGATACCATTGGGTGGCCTGTAATAAGCAAGGACATAACATATCTTCATGTGAACATTGAAGAACTAACAGAGCAACACAGTGCAAAGAGCCTCTGATATCAACACCTCTACCACACAGACCCTGGCAGAGGTGGTCAGAAAAGGGGGACATGTGATGGAGAATTTAAAATGCATTATAATGTTTTGTAACAAGGCGGCACTGTGTGAGGACTATGGTAGCTCATCTTTAGCAAATGTTGCAGCCATTTATTTTTACAATAAATTTATGGTTGATGTCAACTTCTATTTTGCCTCCGTCTCTGTGTGATTCACCTGACATCACTCTTCCCAAAGGCATGGAGTGGCTGGATGGAGAGACTCTGTACCCATGCAAGAATCCCCTTCTTGAGTCCAGAGGAGAAGGAGCATACGGTACCATTTGCAAAATTTCTGGGGGTGTCCCTGCCTTGATAAGTTAAGCTGTCCTTCTATTTAATTTTATTACTTCTTAACCCCAATAATGTCTTAATGGATAAATCCTAAAAAAATGACCTGATTCTGGTATCTGTAATTATATTTCAGCATGTGTTCTTAGGAGCTGCCCCAAAAGTAGAATCTGGCAACACAACATTGAAAAAGATGGACCATCCTAACTTCTCTGTCTCTCTCTGTCTCTCTCTTTTCTTGATCATTTGAAAATAGCTCTCCCACCATAGAAATAGGTACCTGAGTGGGAATGTGCTAATAAAGTTTGCGAATGACACAAAGCTGGGAGATATTGCTAACACAGAGAAGGACCGGGATATCATACAGGAAGATCTGGATGACCTTGTAAACTGAAGTAATAGTAATAGGATGAAATTTAATAGTGAAAAGTGCAAGGTCATACATTTAGGGATTAACAACAAGAATTTTAGTTATAAATTGGGGACACATCAGTTGAAAGTAACAGAGGAGGAGAAGGACCTCGGAGTATTGGTTGATCACAGGATGACTATGAGCCGCCAATGTGATATGGCCATTAAAAAAGCGAATGCAGTTTTAGGATGCATCAGGCGAGGTATTTCCAGCAAAGATAAGGAGGTGTTAGTACCGTTATACAAGGCACTGGTGAGACCTCATCTGGAATACTGTGTGCAGTTCTGGTCTCCCATGTTTAAGAAGGACGAATTCAAATGGGAACAGATACAGAGAAGGGCCACTAGGATGATCCGAGGAATGGAAAACCTGTCTTATGAAAGGAGACTGAAAGAGCTTGGCTGGTTTAGCCTAACCAAAAGAAGGCTGAGGGGGGATATGATTGCTCTTTATAGATATATTAGTGGGATAAATATTAGGGAGGGAGAGGAATTATTTAAGCTTAGTACCAAAGTGGACACAAGAACAAATGGATATAAACTGGCCATCAGGAAGTTTAGACTTGAAATTAGACGAAGGTTTCTAACCATTAGAGGAGTGAAGTTCTGGAACAGCCTTCCAAGGAGAGTAGTGGGGACAAAAGACATATCTGGCTTTAAGACTAAGCTTGATAAGTTTATGGAGGGGATGGTATGATGGGATAGCCTAATTTTGGCAATGAAATTGGCAATTGATCTTTGATTATCAGCAGGTAAGTATGCCCAGTGGTCTGTGATGGGATGTTAGATGGGGTGGGATCTCAGTTACTACAGAGAATTCTTTCCTGGGTGCTGGCTGGTGAGTCTTGCCCACATGCTCATGGTTTAGCTGATTGCCATATTTGGAGTCGGAAAGGAATTTTCCTCCAGGGCACATTGGCAGAGGCCCTGGAGGTTTTTCACCTTCCTCTGCAGCACGGGGCACGGGTCACTTGCTGGAGGATTCTCTGCAGCTTGAAGTCTTCAAACTACAATTTGAGGACTTCAATAACTCAGACATAGGCTAAGGGTTTGCTACAGGAGTGGATGGGTGAGGTTCTGTGGCCTGTAATGTGCAGGAGGTGAGACTAGATTATCATAATTGTCCCTTCTGACCTTAAAGTCTATGAGTCCATATTATTGTATCTTTCTGTCAATTCAGTAGCTGTATTTACCTCACTACATTGTGATTGCTTAATGACCAATGGAGATGAGCCTAAGAGAATAGGAGTTGCAACAGTGGAATAGATGGTGGGTCCATCTAGCCTGGGAACATATCAGGGTTGGTGGCCTGGTCAAGCCACTTCATGGGAAGGTGCAAGAACTCCCCACAATGAGTGGCTTTGGGGTAGCCCGCTCACGGGGTACTTCATCCCTAAATCCCATATCTTAGTGGTAAAACCAGAAGGAATAGGATCTCTTCTGCATCATTTGTGTTATTTAAGTCCACTCAAAATGTTCTTATGATCCATGTAAATGTGAAAACACTTCCTTGAACTGGCCCAAGTTCTTTCAGCCTCTGTAAAACCGTAGGGCAGAGACACCCTGTGATATAGCCTGGAGGGATGAAGCAGATGGAAGAGAACCAGAGAAGCATGACTGTAGAGTGATTTTTCAGGGAGGCGAGAGATCCCAGGGTAATCATAGAATATCAGGGTTGGAAGGGACCTCAGGAGGTCATCTAGTCCAACCCCCTGCTCAAAGCAGGACAAATCCCCAACTAAATCATCCCAGCCAGGGCTTTGTCAAGCCTGACCTTAAAAACCTCTAAGGAAGGAGATTACACCACCTCCCTAGGTAACCCATTCTAGTGCTTCACCACCCTCCTAGTGAAAAAGTTTTTCCTAATATCCAACCTAAACCTCCCGCACTGCAACTTGAGACCATTACTCCTTGTTCTGTCATCTGGTACCATTGAGAACAGTCTAGATCCATCCTCTTTGGAACTCCCTTTCAGGTAGTTGAAAGTAGCTATCAAATCCCCCCTCATTCTTCTCTTCTGCAGATTAAACAATCCCAGTTCCCTCAGCCTCTCCTCATAAGTCATGTGCTCCAGCCCCCTAATCATTTTTGTTGCCCTCCAGTGGACTCTTTCCAATTTTCCACATCCTTCTTGTAGTGTGGGGCCCAAAACTGGACACAGTACTCCAGATGAGGCCTCACCAGTGTCGAAGAGAGGGGAACAATCATGTCCCTCGATCTGCTGGCAATGCCCTTACTTATACATCCCAAAATGCCGTTAGTCTTCTTGGCAACAAGGGCACACTGTTGACTCATACCCAGCTTCTTGTCCACTGTAACCCCTAGGTCCTTTTCTGCAGAACTGCTGCCTAGCCATTCAGTCCCTAGTGTGTAGCAGTGAATGGGATTCTTCGTCCTAAGTGCAGGACTCTGCACTTGTCCTTGTTGAACATCATCAGATTTCTTTTGGCCCAATCCTCTAATTTGTCTATGTTCCCCTGTTGGGAAGCCCAACTCCCAGGCTTATTGGTTTAGGCATGTGAGTCTTGCAGCCAGTGCATGAGGGCCTGGACTTAAATCCCTGATGGATGCAGGAAGAATGTTGCAAATTGTCTCCAGCCTCTTCCTAAATGCAGAGAGAGAGAGAGAAAAAGAGAGAAGCCAAGGATTGTGGTCAAAGGAGCCCAAGGTCAGAGCCAATTGGAAAATCCTGAGATGGATGCTTTTTGGAGGTCTCAGTGGAGTGGCAGAGTTGTAGTGAATTAGAGGGAACTAAAGGGGATCAGGACAGGTGTGTCAAGGGAAACAGAAGATGGGGTGCATTAGAGAGTCTTGCTTCATAGGTGACACCTTCCTCTCAAATGCTATATTCACCCCTTGGCCTCTTCACAGCAGGTTGTGACACTTTGTGCCCCAAAGTGACATTCTGTATCCCATATGCACCGTGGTGACCCGTTGAACATTAATATCTTGTTAAGTTGTATGTGCTATCACTGTATATGAAGTTATGAAGTTTTGCTATATATGTGCTACAGAAACACGTTGTGAGGTTGGGAACACCCACAAGCAGCCTTTCAGGTACAACAATAAAAAGGCCAAACAACATTGATGGCCCATTGAGGGGAATACAAACACTCACAAAGATTTCCCCAGGAACTGTGTACAATGGAAATCTCTCAGAGATGGCACATACCCAGCGGAGACTGTCTGACTCATGTGACAGCAAAAGATCTTTCCTGCAAGCTGGAAGAACATATAAAAGAGGGAAGTGACAGCCTCACTTGGCTTCATTCTTCTTACAACTCAACATCTGGAAACACCTTAGGAACAAAGACTGAACTTGGGTAGGGGGTCCTGGGCAGGAAAGAAGAACGCCTTGCCTGTGTATGAAAGGTTGGTGGACTGTTTGCATCTATTTTCTGTAGTTAATAAATTGATTTTTATTTTTATTTTTTTTACCTAAAAAGAGTATGTTTTGCTAGAAGCGCTTAGGGAATCTGCTCAGGAACAAAACCTGGTGCACTGTCCTCTCCAAATTGAGAGAGGGGCGGACTGGGTAATAAACTTACAGTGGTCAGGCTTTTGACCAGGGCAAGATGGTACAGCTCTGGGGTCCTTGGATGTGGAGCTGGGGGAGAGCTGGCTGGAGCCTCTCTCTCGTTAGTTCAGGAGTGGCTGAGGAGAAGCATTCATGCAACTGCAGCTGGGTATGTCCCTGACTGTGGAAATGCTTGTGTGAGTGCAGAATTAGGAGTGATCTGTGAGTGTAGGACCAGGAGCGGTCTGCAGTTTGTCACAGCGCCACAGTGAGCAAGGGAGCCCATGCTGGTGAGACAAAAGGCTCAGCGGTACCCCAGTTCCAGGTTGTGCCCCAGGGAAATCCGTCACAAAGATTGAGCATGACCACAGGTACCTATCAGGACTCCTGGGTTCTACTCCCACCACTAGGTAAACTGTTGAGATTACTATAGAATGGAAAATAGGGGCAGTAGACGTTAGCGGGTGGGGAAGGGGCGGCTATACTGTATAATGGTCACTAGGGGATAGCTTAGGGTGGAGGTGGGGAAGATGCAGCTTTACTGTATAATGGGCAGTAGGAGAAGAAGCAGGTGAAGGATGGAAACAACTAAAGAAGCTGACTCGTGTGCAGAGGCAGGAGGAGCCGGGTGCCATGTCTGGTATGGAAGGGACAGAGTGGGACTAGAGGGAGCAGTAGGTTCCCTTGGCTGCCCTCTATGCACAGACTGGGCCTTGCATCTACTCCTCAATAGCTACAGGAAACCCATATTTGCATCTGATGACAATTTTCGTGGACATCCCTAACCCAGTGTAATGGCCGAATATGCAATTAAATTTGCACTTGGTGATGTTGAAAAAACATTTGCTCTGATACCAGCCATCCCAGAGGTGTTTCCCTTCCCCACAGCAGACGTTTATGATCTTCTCAATAGGTTCATGGATGAAGATGTGTTTCAGTTTCCCATATAGTCCCCGCTTTCACATCATCATGTCGCAGTAGGCATTCTGGTTGGAGACTTGGTCTTTGGATAGTCCCAGTGCTCCCACAGGAATTGTTCAAATGGCAGGAAGCATGACTGCCTGCTGGCCAGGGCCATGTTTATCATGGGATCGAATTGCAGTGGGGAGAGAGGGGGGAGATGGATGGAGACAACATGAGGTGGGGCTCTGCTTCCTCTGTGGAACATTCATGACAGCCTGTATCCCATTTTCGCCCCTTTTTAGAATCATGATAAATCTGTACTTCACAAGATACGCCTTGTGAGATATTGTTTCAACATTCATAATCTGCTGATCATCGTCATGATAAATATATAAGTAATAACATTGTAAGAAGAGTTGTAAGGTTTTGCTGCATAGAAAGCAGTGGTCCCAAATTACTTCTTCTCCCCTTTCGCTCTGCTCAAGACCTCACCAAAGCCTAAAGGAGTGGGAGGGGAAATGCAATAAACAGCTGGGTCAGGGCAATCCTGCTAGAGCTGATTATTAAAAGCAGGGGCCCAGGAGGCAGGATGTGGGAAGTGAATATACAGCACATATGCTGACAGAGACGTGGGCTCCACAGAAACATCAGTAGGTGTGTTTCCCTGCAAGCAAGCGAAGTGCAGTTGTAACACAGGTGGGCGGTGTCACGCCAGCTTTCATCTGAGAAGCGTGGGTAGTAATAGCCGACAGCACGGATTTCACCGCAGGTTAGCTGGCCCAGTCCCAGCCTGTCAGGGACTCTGGGAACCTACCCTGGTTACCCTCTGTGCTGCTGTCCAGGCCAACATGTCCCCACTTCTGTTGTTTCCTGTGCTAGCAAGATTAAAGTTCGCATGGAAACGCCCACCCATGCTGCTATCACACCTTCATTTGCTGTGTAGACGGACCCTGAGTCCTGACCTACTGGCACCTTCCTAATCCAGTCCTAGCCTAGAAACTCACAACTCTGTCGGTGCCCTTAAGTCCTGACCCACAGCCCCGTGCTCTCCCAGCCCTGGAGTCTGTTGCAGTAACTGAGATGGAATCCATGAGCCCAAAGAGATTATGGTGTTAATATGACCCTGCCATTGTCTAGGATTAAACAGTGTTAAACAAGATTCGGGGTTTGGTATCCAGAGCCCTTGGCCTGCTCAGTCCCATGGCAAACACACTGTTATCAATCCTGTCAACCTTTCATGAAAGATACAGAAAAGGAGAAAAACCCCATTTAATGTTTTATTAAGGGTACAGAAAACAAGGACAAAAAGCTCAACCCTTTGAACTGTAAAGTGTTCAGGGTTTTATTTTAATGACATCCCTTGTTCCCTTTCCCTGGATTTGCGGAGACGCTTTAGAAGGAAGCCCCATCCTCCTTGACAGTCTCATAAATGATTTTAAAGATGGTGATAACTGTCCTTTAGGGACAAAGAGAAGGAGTTAGCTGTGACTGGCTGGAGCTGTTGTTATTGCTGTGGTTGTTACAGTGCAGTCCTGCTTCCTAGAAGACAAAATGCACCAGACACACACGAGAGGGGAAAGAGAAGAATGGAAAAGAGAGAAAATGCAGCTTCCGTCTATGGTGTGACTCTCCCTCGCAGCCTCAGAGCTAGAGAAATCCAGGCCTGGCACATGATCTTACCAGCTGCTCTGAGACCTGGCAACTTGCACTTGCCTGGGGTGTTCAGGGCATTGCTTTTAACAGGCTCACAGCAATGTTGTGGAATCTACAGTCTTGGCCAGCTCAGACAGACGCTTACTAGATAGAAGGAAAGAATCCAGTGGGCAGAGGAAAGGTACATGGCAGGCAGGGAAATAAAGTCTCCTGTCCCAAGTAGTGGTTGGGATTTAGCTGACGTTGGTGAAGGTGTAGGATGAAGGCGGCCCAGTGGTGTCATGGTCCCAGGAGATGGTTGGGGTAGCGGCCAGGACGGTAACGTTCTCTCCTTCTCCTTCATTCGGTCAGTAATTGTTGCGTTCGCTTCCTTTCCTCCATTAATTTTGCTCCTGAACTTGCCCCCTATTTTGAGTTTCCCGAAAGGGAGGGATGGCCCCTCCCGTCATTAGTTTGTTCACCAGTGAGGTCTAATTTCCCACACATCAATTTTGGCCCATTGATTTCCAGTCCCGCACTTCTCCTGTTTACCAGGCAAAATCTTAACACAGACCTTGACTGATCTCAGGAGGCCTGTCTGTTTAGGCTAATTCAGTCTGTCTCACTTTTGCACCTTTCCCCATCAACCTTTATTGTTATATGTGATCGGAAGTTTCGTAAACTTTCACTCTTCACACTTGAGCTTAAAATTAGGCTAAATTTGTAGGCCCAATTATGACTACAGGTTCCCATCCCCCACAGCTCTGCTGGAGCCCCATAATCAGTGGCCCAGCAGGCAGGTGTGAGTGGGGAACAAACAGTCCATGTCCTACTAAGGCCCTGGGCTCCACATAAATATCTAACACTGCATTGACCCAGCAAGTATAGATGTGATTGTAGTGCCGATGGGCACAAGTGTGCCAGGTTCAATCTAGCTAGTGTGGACAATGATAGCGGGTGGCACGAACTTCACCATGGGGTATCCACCGCAGTATCAGCCCACTGGCGACCCTGGTAAGTACTCTGGTGGCCACCCCATGCTGCAGTCCATGTCAACATGTGCCCTCTGCTATTCTTACCCTAGATTAACGCTAGTGTAGGAATGTCCACCCGTGCTGCAATCACACCTTCGTTTGCTGTGTAGATGCACCCTGAGTCCTGACCCACTGGCACCTGCCTAATCTAGTCCTAGCCTGGAAACTCACAACTCTGCTGGTGCCACCCTCCCCAATCTCGACCCACAGCTGCCTGCTATCCCAGCCTGGGCTCTGTTGCAGTCATTTATATGGCATATATAGACCCAGAGAGTCAGTGCAGTTAACGTGACCCTGTCACTGACCCAGTCTGAACCACGTTAAACTGGTCCGGGATTTGGCATCCAGAACCCTCAGCCTGCTCAGTCCCCTGACAAACACACTGTTAACAATCCCTTCACTGTTCTATTACGGGTACAGAAAAGAAGAACAAACAGCTCAAACCTTTGTAAAGTATTAAGGTTTTTATTTTAACTACATTCCTTGTTCCCTTTCCCTGTAGTTGGGCGGAGGTTTCAGAAGGAAGATCTCCCTGTCTGACAGTCTCACAAAAGGTATTAAAGATGCTGGTAACTGTCCCTTGGGGACAAAGAGAAGTAGTTAGTTGTGATGGGCTGGAGCTGTTGTTGTTGCAGTTGTATTTACAGTCCAGTGAATTTACACGGCAGACACACACACGAGAGGGGAAAGAGAAAAATGGCAAAGGGAGAAAATGCAGCTTCTGTCTCTGGTGTGACTCTCCTTCACAGCCTCAGATCTGGAGAAACACAGGCCTGGCCCACGATCTTACCAGCCACTCGGAGACTTGGCAACTTGTAGTAGCCTGGGGTGTTCAGGGCACTGCTTTTGCCTGCCTCTTTAATTACAGGTTTACAGCCATGTTGCAAGGTGATTGTACCACTATAGCTTGTTGCTGTCAATAGAGAGGCACAAACTACACTTCTGTAAACCATGGCTGTACCGATATACCTGAATCCAGGGGTTGTACTGTAAATTGGTACAAAAACTGCTCTCTTTCTACCATCCATCCCCATTCACACTTATTTCTCTCCCTGTCTCCATCCACCTGTCCCCAGACACACACATCTAGCTCTCTCTCTGTGTTTACATTTCTGTCCATTCCATTGTGGGAGACTCTGAAGACTGGCAGCTGCTACAGGAAAAAGGGAAAAAGGGAGGTTTACATTGCCATGAGGACAATTGCCCAAGTGTTCCTGGCAGGTATAACTGGTGGAGATGCCACACTGGAGATGGGCCCACCAGGTGTTCTTAACATGTAGTTTGGGAGTTTTAAAAGCTCCTGAACTAGTTAATGTTCTAGTTTCACACAGGTTGGTCCCTTTTACAGTCCTTGACTTCAAATTTGTCCCACTCAGCTTCTCACAGGCATTGGGGGCCTGCATGGCAGGGCTGGGTCTCAGGGATCCTGAATTCTATCCCCTGCCGCAGGGGCGTGAGGGGATCTAGGGGGTCAGAACAGGTGGGGCTATGAATCAGGTTCTTGGGTGGGGCTGTGTCTCAGAAGGGAGTGGATGTAGCCCTTTGAGTATGAGGAATTGGGACTCAGGACACCTGGGTTCTTTCTCCAGTACTACAGCCACTTGGGCATGGAGGTCTCACCTTGAAGGTTCTCTTTGGAATAGGGGTGTCAATCATTAAGCTGTGATGAAGTGGGGATTTTCCCATGTTATGTTGTATGTGAGCCTATGTGAGTCTTACTGCTTTGCATGAATGCTGTGTGTGCCTCAGTTTCCCTGTGTATTGCACCACTGTCTAGGTGGTGGGAATAAGGGGGTGTGACTTTTGCAGGGGTTGCTCCAGATGCCTGCAGGGATGCTATGGCAGATGTGACTCTCAGCCAGCAAGTAAAACAGAAGGTTTATTAGTCGACAGGAACACAGCGTAGAACAGAACTTGCAAGCACAGAAGTCAGTGATTTTCAGCCAAGTCCATCCTGGGAGGAGGGGAGCCCAGAGCCAGGCCTCTAGTCCTCCCCCTGTGCCCCACGCCAGCCAAGACTGACTCCCTTTCAGTTGCCTGGCCCCTGCCCAGGCCGTTGCTCCTTCTCTGGCCTTTGTCTCACTTCCCGGGCCAAGAGTCACCTGGTCACACTCCCCTCTTGAGTCTCAGGTTACGAAGGGGTGGCCATAGCATCCCTGCAGGCATCTGGAGCAACCATCTTGCAAGATCTTACAACAGAGAAGATGGTTTTCATCCCACATCCATACATTTCTGCATCACCTCTTCTCATATAGGCAAAAAGAAATGAGAGAGAGTATTTTATAAACCATTTAAACCCGTTGGTGACACCAGGTCAGGAACCCACAATGCATGGCACTTTAAAAGCAATAAGATACCACAGCCCATTAGAAGAAAGACAGGAGAAAAGAAATAGAGAAATACATTACCACTCCACCTGTGTCACATCAATAGGAAATGGCAACCTAAGTTCACTTGGCCAATTGTCTGCCTCTTGTGACATACTGTACCTCAAAATAGTACCCTTAAACCCCCATATTCACCACTTCAATAAGAACAGGAGTACTTGTGGCACCTTAGAGACTAACAAATTTATTTCAGCATGAGCTTTCGTGAGCTACAGCTCACTTCTTCGGATTACAGACTAACACGGCTGCTACTCTGAAACACTTGGATATAGTTATGATATTTTGTTCAAAGAATACCTTGTAAGGTATCATAGGAAAAGTAATGATTTGCTGAAATTGATTGATCTTTCAAAATATGTATAGCATCATCATTGTATATGGAATAATAAGATCTTGCAACATGGTTGTTATTGAAATACGTTGTGAGTCTTGGAGACGCCCACAGCTAGCTCTCCAGTGGCAACAAAGGAGGTGATCGACACCCCAATGGGCAGTGAGTGACCATCACCGGCCATTGGCCAGTCGGGGAACTGTAAATAAAATATTTACAATTTAACAAGAGACAGTTGGTTGAGCTCCATACAATGCAAATTGCTTAATGCCGTGACTCAGCAAGGCCTGGGGACATTTGGTGCTTGACTCCATGTTTAAGCCAGTGTTTTTCCAGGCACGTGAACTGATGGTATAAAATAAGGGACAGTGGCACCATGAGATGACCTCGCTCCCCTCCCCCACCTACTCTGAAGGTAACAAGAAAGTTTGGAAGAAAAAGACTTTAAATTGGGAAGATTGGTCCCAGGCTGAGCAGGGAATTCAGCCTGTGTATTAAGAACTGTGAACTGCTTGCAATGCCTAGTGGGGTAAGAAAAAAATGCTTGATTCAACTCATACTTAGTGTGATAATGTTTAGGATTGAGAGGGAGTGTTTACTTTCTATGTCTTATGTAACCATCTCAGACCTTTTTGCCTACCACTTATAATCACTTAAAATCTATCTTTCTTTAGTTAACAAATTTATTTTAATGTTTAATCTTAACCAGTGAGTTGATCCTAAGTGATTGGGGAATCTGCTCAGATTACAAGGGCTGCTGTATGTCCACTATACTCTGATGAAGTGGTGATCTAATTAAAGAGTCTGAATTGTTTGAAAGGATATTGAACAGTGTAAGATGGTACATTTCTGTGGTGCAAGGCTGGGCCAGGGGGAATTTCCTGGTGTCTCCCTGTTTACAGTTCATGAGTGGCTTGGAGAGAATTCATGCAATTTTTCTGAGTGTGTCTCTGCACATTTTTGGCTGAGTGATAACAGCACCTGGAGGGGTTTCCTGCTTGTCACTATCATAGCATTATAAGAGACAGCCCTGGCTGTAGTATTAAGGGGGCACAGCGGTCCCACGAGTTGTATCCCAGGGGTCTGTCACACCTCCATCAGTTGTCTCTGGTCTTATACTTAGATTGTAAACTCTTTGAAGCAGGGACCAGCTTTCTGTGCTGTGTTTGCACAGCACATGGCACAATGGGGCCTCAATGCAGGACTGGGGTTCTGAGGTGTTATCATAATACAAATAATTATTAATAATAAAGTAACTGCCAGACTGGATCAGACTGACAGGTCCACCACTATATTCTGTGTGACGTTGGCCAGCACCAGATGCATCAGAGGAAAATAGAAGAAACCCACCATTGGGCTGTTCTAACCCTGGATGGGATTTCCCTGCTAGACACTGACTAGTCTGCTGCACCACACACAAACCCTTGGGTCTCACATGCTCTTGCCTTGCAGGGCTGTGAAGAGCAGAGGCAGGGTCTCTTTGACTCCGAGTCTTCAGACACATCAGGTGCAGACCATGTCTTGGCAGTGGGGACCCTACAGACCAATCACCCGGGCATCTCAATGCCAGAGTCTCACTGAAGCTGTGGACCCCTCTGGTTTCTTATCTCCCTCTTTGGGGACAGAGTAAGCAAGTAACATTCAGATTCTTCAAGGGAATTTCCAACACATGCACAACAGAGGTACAGAGTGATAGAGAAACAACAAAACCTGCAAGCAAACCCCTCCCTCCTCTGTCCTCACCCCTCTGAGACACCTCTGAGGTTTGGACCGTCCTTACAGGGGTCCCTGGTCCTTCCTGAAGCCCTCTCCCCCTACTCAGCCTTCAGGGTCTTCTCAGGGTCTTTCTCTCTTTCCTCCTTAGTTTGTTCATGGCTGGTGGTCAAGATGTTCTGCTCCTCAGAGAGCAAAACCCTTTTTAACAGCAGCTCCCAACATTTCTGTCTTTGTTCCTTTTTTTGTGCTGGGGATTTTCCCTTGTTCCAACCACTTCCCAGCCTGCAAACAACCTTGGGATCACCAGCTTGCTTTAGCTTTTATCTTCATGGATTCCAAGGAAAGAAGGGACCATTGTGATCATGCAGTGTGACCTCCTGTATTGCAAAGGCCAGAGAACTGCTCTGAAATAACTCCTAGAGCAGATCCTTTAGAAAAACATCCAATTTGATTTTAGAATTGACAGTGCTGCAGGATCCACCAAGCATGAAATTTATCATGACCCTTGATAAATTGTTCCAGTGATTAATTACACTCACTCTCAGAAATGTATGCCTTATTTGCCATACATATGCCCATTGTCAAATATTTGTTCCCCATGTAGGTACTCATAATTAGTGATCAAGTCACCCTTCAAAATTCTTGTTAAACTAAATAAATTGAGCTCCTTAAGTCTATCACTATAAGGCATATTTTCTAATCTTTTAATAATTTGTGTGGTTCTACTCTGAACCCTCTCCAATTTATCAACATCCCTCTAGAACTGTGGATACCAGAACCGGCCACAGGATTCCAACAGTGGTCTCACCAGTGTCATACACAGAGGTGAAATAACCTCTTCTTCTTATCCTGAGGAGTCCCCTCTTTATGCATCTTAGAATCACAATGGCCCTTTTGGCCACAGTGTCACACTAGGAGCACATGTTCAGCTGATTATCCACCATGAAATGTCTATGCTCCTTAGAATGACCATTGCTCTACCAGGGCAGAATCATTAGGTGCTAATGACTTTTGCTTGTCCTGCTTCCTGACAGAGAATGAGAGCTACGTGACCAGTACTTGCTAGCAAGTGGCTGATGCAATCCCCAATGTGGGTTGCATTTGTACGTACAGTTCATACAGCAAGAATTCGTAAGGTTTACATAGGAAGATGAGGTGGGTGAGGAAATATCTTTTACTGGAACAACTTCTGTTGGTGAGCGAGACATGCTTCTTCTTCTTCAACCTGGAGAAGAGCTCTGTAAGCTTGAAAGCACATCTCTCTCACCAACAAAAGTTGGTCCAGTAAAAGATGTTACTTCTCCCACCTTGTCTCTCAAACATCCTGGGACCGAAATGGCTACAGTAGCATGGCATCCAACATATCGTTTACATAGACAGATTCCACAAACTGTCACCTGGAAATTATGGAATAACTTTCCCCTAGTCGGAATTTTCTGACTGTTAGAAACTCTTTTATGGACTGAAGCAGGGTAGTGGGCTGGAGATTAGATTAATATTTTTCAAGGCTACAAGGACCATATTGATGCTTTATTCTGATCTCCTACATAAGACAGACCAGAGATACTCGTCCAGTGATTCTACATCAAGCCCAGAGCTTCTGGCTGAGCCTGAGAATAGTTTATACAAAGATATCAAGTGTTGATCTAAAGACTTCACGTAATGCAGAATCCCCATGTTCCTTGGCAAGTTGTTCCTGTTAAAAAGGTGCTTTCTTTCTACCTGGAATTTATCTAGTTTTATCTCCCAGCCATTGGATCTCACTCTCTGCATTTGTGAGTCCTCAACTACCAGAAATCTCCTCATGTAGCTACTTATAGATGGTGATCAAATTCCCTCTCAACCTTTCCTTTGCCAAAAGGACAGAACAAGCTGTTCCTTAAATATCTAGCTATAATGTGTACAAAGAAATCTAGGAGGAACTGCACTCGAGGGAACAAGTGCCGGAAGTCTCAGGCTGCCACTAGCAAAATGTCCTTGGAGTTTCTGACTGGTACAGATGACAATTTTCTAAAAGAGAAAGTATCACACTCTGTGCATGATAATTCTATATTCAACATGCATATTCTGATGAATAGAAATGAAGTTGGTAACCAAACTAAAAGAAAAGATCTGCAGTTTGATGCAGATAACCTACATCTAGGTTAGAAAGATAGCTGCTGGGGAAATGTATGTTTGTTCCATGCCAAATTTCAAATTTTCAGCTAAAAATGAATGTCACAAAACACAAAGGAAAGACTCACTTCTCCAGAAATGATCATACAGACCTGCTTGTGCACACTCAGAGCTGTGTCAGTTCCCCTCAGCCCTGACCCACAGCCTGTTGGTATCCTAGCCCCAGGCCCCAACCCTCAGCATGTCAATGCGCCTCAGTCCTCACCTGATGCTACTCTACCCTGTCTGCTGGAAGCAACCATGCTACTTAGGCCTGGTCTACACTAGGAGTTTATGTCGAATTTAGCAGCGTTAATTCGACTTAACCGTGCACCCGTCCACACCAGGAAGCTAATTAGTTCGACCTAAAGGGCTCTTTAGTTCGAATTCTGTACTCCTCCCTGACGAGGGGAGTAGCGCTAAATTCGACATGGCTATGTCGAATTAGCCTATGTGTGGACGGAAATCGACCTTAGTAGCTCCGGGAGCTATCCCACAGTGCACCACCCTGTTGACGCTCTGGACAGCAGTCCGAGCTTGGATGTTCTGACCAGCCACACAGGAAAAGCCCTGGGAAAATTTGAATTCCTTTTCCTGTCTGGCCAGTTTGAATCTCATTTCCTGTTTGGACATCGTGGCGAGCTCAGCAGCACTGGCAACAATGCACAGCTCTCCAGCAGAGGAGTCCATGCAATCTCAGAGTAGAAAGAGGGCCCCAGCATGGACTGACCGGGAAGTCTTGGATCTGATCTGTGTGTGGGGTGATGAGTCTGTGCTTTTGGAGCTGTGCTTCAAAAAACGGAATGCAAAGACCTACGAGAAGGTCTCCAAAGCCATGAGAGACAGAGGATACAGCCGAGATGCAACGCAGTGCCGCGTGAAAATCAAGGACCTGAGACAAGGCTACCAGAAGACCAAAGCGGCAAACGGATGCTCCGGAGCCTGCCACCACTGCCCCACCAGTGACCGTGGACTCTGACGATGGGATAGTGTCGACGGCCAGTTCCTCGGCGATGTTCGCGGACGGGGAAGATGAGGAAGGGTTTGTGGAGGACGAGGCAGGCAACAGCGCTTACAACGCTGGTTTCCCCGACAGCCAGGATCTCTTCATCACCCTCACGGAGATCCCCTACCAACCCTCCCCGGCCGTTAACCCGGACCCTGAATCAGGGGAAGGATCAGTCGGTAAGTGCTTTAAACATGTAAACTTTTATTATTAATGTAACAGGAATCTGAACTATGTGAAAAGGAGGTCTATATATATGGGGATAGAACAGAAATCCTCCTGGGAGATCTCCACGAAGCTCTCCTGGAGGTAATCGAAAAGCATCTGCATGAGGTTCCTGGGGAGAGCTGCCTTATTGGGTGCTCCGTGGTAGCACACTTTTCCGTGCCAGGCTATCCTCAGGTACTCTGGGAGCATTGCCTCCATGAGCATGGCAGCATAGGCCCCCGGTTTGTGCAGGCTTTCACGCAGCATGCGCTCTCTATCTCCTTCAGTGACCCTCCTCAGGGTGATCTCGCTCGGCGACTCCTGCATCTAATTAGGGGAATTAATGTACTGTTAGTATTGGGAATGCTTGACTGTTCCTTTGCATGACAATAAGCCTCCGTTTAGAGCCACGTGGTGGAGGCTGCAGAGGGGCAGCATACAGGGATCTTTCCCAGGGAATAGCCACGAGGAGGTGGAACAGGGGCAGAGTTTATGCTTTCTGGATTGCCTGCAGCAAGAGGACAGTGCCATACATTCAGTTTTAAGCAGCCCAAAGTCTATGGCTTACCATGCCTGCCTGCTGCACGGATTCTGCTGTCCTGCCCCGCTTCTCTGCTCTCCAGTGCAAGACCCCAGGCAATGAAAGTGAAAGCCGAAAATTCGAACTTGTCCTGAGTCAGTGCTCATGAGATAGGTGCTGTGCATGGTCTTGTTCACAGAGACTGACCAGACTATGTTCATAGTTCGCAAAAATGTATCTTTGCAAGGAATTCACTCCCTTTTTCCCATCACACAGCTTCGACTGTCTCCAGACCTGCCCCAGCATCCCCCTCACAGAGGCTGGCGCAGATTAGGCGGCGAAAGAAAAAGACACGGGACGAGATGTTCGCTGAACTTATGGGCTGCTCCCGAGATGAGGCGGCCCAGCAGAGCCAGTGGAGGGAGAACCTCTCTCAGTACCAGCGCTCACACAGCGAACGGGAGGAGAGGTGGCGTGAGGAAGACAAGCAGGCGACTCAAACGCTGCTTGGACTAATGAGGGAGCAAACGGACACGCTCCGGCGCCTTGTGGATGTTCTGCAGGACCGCAGGCAGGAGGACAGAGCCCCCCTGCACAGGGGCGGCTCTACGTTTTTGGCCGCCCCAAGCAGTCATGCCCGGGAGGTGCCCCGGAGCCGCGGGAGCAGCGGACCTCCCGCGGGCATGACTGCGGAGGGTCCGCTGTTCACGCAGCTCGGCTGGACCTCCGGACGGTTGGCTGGTCTGGCAGCTCCACTGGAGCTGCCGCAGGCATGCCTGCGGGAGGTCCAGCCGAGCCGTGGGACCAGCGAACCGTCCGCAGTCATGCCTGCGGCAGGTCCGGTCGTCCCGGGGCTCCGGTGGACCTCCCGCAGGCATGCCTGCGGCAGGTCCGCCGGCCCAGCCTGCCGCCCCCCGGGAAAGGGCCGCCCCACGCGCGTGCTTGCCGTGCTGGGGTCTAGAGCCGGCCCTGCCCCTGCAGTGTATCTGCAACCGCCCTCCCCTGCCACAAAGTCCCATACCCCCTCACCCAAAATAACAAGAAGGAGGGGCGCCAGGGGCCGTGAAAACTGTCACTCCACCCCAGCAGAGTGCTCAATTACCCAAAAGCTCTCATTCCCTAAATTTTGAGAAGTCCTTCCCTTCCTGACTCACCCAAGCCCCAATCCCAGTTTCATCCCCTAACTGTCTAGTTGATTATTAAAAATACTTTGCTGTTAATTACTGTTTCCGTCATGTTCTTGTACAGAAGACTGTGTTTGAAGGGGGGTGGGGTGGGGAAGGGGGTTGGTAATTGCATAGGACAGTCACCTTTACCAGGGTACAGAAACGGGGGTGGGATCAGCAGCAGGTCACACACACAGTGCAGTCAGTAGGCACCCTGGTCGGTATGGGAGGTAGTTTCCATGTTCTGTGTGGGTGGGGGTAATGTGACTTTGTAGCCGGGGAGGGCGGTTACAGATCTTATGCAGCGGTCCTTGTCCCGGACCACAGAGCCACGCAGCAGGGGAATCTGTAACCGTCCTCCCCCGCCACAAGGTCACACAGCCCCCGCACACAGAGTCCCAAAAAGGAGGGATGGCAGGCTCCGTTGAGACAACCAGTCCGGCACTGCGGACTGCTCTAGGAGCAGGAGCCTGTCATTCCTCGAGTTTAGAGGCGGTCTTTACACCACTACACACCCTACCCAGCACAGTCTGCGTCCCAGTTTCAACCCTTTAACGCAAAGTCATTAATAAAGAAACCTTTGTTAAATAACAATGGAACATGTATTTTATTTTTAAACGTGTGTTGGAAGGGGGGAAATGGGGTGAACGGGGTATGTAACTGCAGAGGATAGTCAACAGTAACTGGGTAAAGAAACAGGGACAGGTTCAGCTTCTCTGTAAAGAAACTGAACAGTCACAGGTCACGCTGCTCGCTGAGGAACCTAGCTTTCAAAGCCTCCCGGATGCATAGCACTTCCCGCTGGGCTCTTCTAATCGCACGGCTGTCTGGCTGAGCGTAATCAGCAGCCAGGCGAATTGCCTCAACCTCCCATCCCGCCATAAAGGTCTCCCCCTTGCTCTCACAGAGATTGTGGAGCACACAGCAAGCTGCAATAACAATGGGGATATTGGTTTCGCTGAGATCCGAGCGAGTCAGTAAGCTTTGCCATCTCCCCTTGAGACGCCCGAAAGCACACTCCACCACCATTCTGCACTTGCTCAGCCGGTAGTTGAAGAGTTCCTTGTCACTGTCCAGGGCGCCTGTATAGGGCTTCATGAACCAGGACATTAGCGGGTAGGCTGGGTCCCTGAGGATCATTGTAGGCATCTCCACATCCCCAACAGTTATTTTGTGGTCCAGGAAGAAACTACCTTTCTGCAGGCGTCTAAACAGACCAGAGTTCCTGAAAACACGTGTGTCATGAACCTTGCCCGGCCACCCGACGTGGATGTTGGTAAAGCGTCCCCTATGGTCCACCAGTGCTTGCAGCACCATTGAAAAGTAGCCCTTTCTGTTAATATACTGGCTGGCCTGGTGGGCCAGTCCCAGGATAGGGATGTGAGTTCCATCTATAGCCCCACCGCAGTTTGGGAATCCCATCGCGACGAAGCCATCTATGATGACCTGGACGTTTCCCAGGGTCACTACCTTTGAAAGCAGTAGCTCAACGATTGCGTGGGCTACTTGCATCACAGCAATCCCCACGGTAGATTCGCTACTGACCGGTAGCTGTCTGGCGTTGCAAGTTTCCAGAGGGC
The DNA here is from genome assembly GCF_020497125.1 of Mauremys mutica. NCBI lineage: Eukaryota > Metazoa > Chordata > Testudines > Geoemydidae > Mauremys > Mauremys mutica. The sequence continues at coordinate 36,868,063 of NC_059084.1, forward strand.
TATGGCCAGTGATGAGCTGCCAAAATATTAACAACCGGTTCCCTCCTCCCCCCCTTCGTGGGGGGGGGGTCGTGCCCCATCCAACCCCTCATGTTCCTTGACACACACCCCCCAGGACCCCAACCCATCCCCCCCTTCCCTGTCCCCTGACTGCCCCTTGCCACCCACCCAACCCCACCTCTCATTCTCGATGGCCCCCAGGACCCCTACCCAATCCAACCACCCTTTCTCTCTGTCCCTGAGTCCCCCCACCACCTCATCCAACCCTACTCTTTCCTGACTGCTCCCCGGGACCCTTGCCCCCATTCATTCACCCTGTTCTCTGCCCTCTAACCGCCCTGACCCCTATCCACCCCCCACAACCCACCCCTCCCTGCCCCCTTACCACACTGCCTGGGGCCGGGACCGGGTCCACTCCGCCAGGACCACGACCGGCGCTGTGGGGCCCAACTCCCCGAGCCCGGTGGGACCAGAGCAGGCACCGCTCGGCCAGAACCGCAGGGCCTGACTCCCCGGGCCAGCACCGGGGCTGGAGCCACTCGGCCAGAACCGCGGGGCCCGACTCCCCTGGCCGGGCCGGAGCCGAGCCGCTCGGCCGGAACCGCGGGACCCGACTCCCCGGGCCGGGCCGCGGCCGAGCCACTTGGCCGGAGCCGCGGGAGCCGACTCTCTGGGCCGGGCCGGGCCGGGCCAGGGCCGCTCGGCCGGCAGCGGGGCCCAACTCCTCGGGCCGGCACCAGGGCCAGAGCCGCTCGGCCGGAACCGGGGGGCTCGACTCCCCGGGCCGGCACCGGCACCGGGGCCGGAGCCGTGGGGCCCAACTCCCCGGGCAGGCACCGGAGCCGGTGCCACGGGTCCCGAGCTGGGCCGTGTCGGAGCCACTCAGCCGGGACCAGACCGAGCCGGGGGTGCTTGGCCGGGACCGGGCTGGGGAGCTTGGCCGGGGCCAGGGGGAGCCGCTCAATGTGGAGCTGGACTGGGCCACACGCGCCGTCCGCCCCGCCCGGATTACCTGCCTGCTCCTCATTTCAGGCTTTTCGCGAACAACTGATTCGCGGGAAGCAGGGGAGAGGGAGGAGAAGGAGGGCGGAGCGTTCAGGGGAGAGGGGGAGGTGAGCTGGGGCTGCGGGCCGGGTGGACAGCTGCCCGAGCTTTGTTAAATTTAAAAACTTTTTAGAACCTGGTTGTCCTGGAACAACCAGTTCTAAAAAGGCTTCTAAATTTAACAACTGGTTCACGCGAACCGCTGCGAACCAGCTGGAGCTCACCACTGGCTATGGCCACTTGCTTCTGCACAGTCAGGGCTGCTCGCATCCGGGTGTCCTTGTGCTTCAGGGCAGGGGACAGCAAGTCACACAGTTCAAGGAAAGTGCCCTTACGCATCCTGAAGTTTCGCAGCCACTGTGATTCATCCCAGACTTGCAGCACTATGCGGTCCCACCATTCTGTGCTTGTTTCCCGGGACCAGAATCGCCGTTCCACAGCGATGGAGAGATCCATTGCCACCATGATCTCCGTGGCGCTGGATCCCGTGCTTTCTGAGAGGTCTGTGCCACTCTGAGACTTCATGTCCTCACCGTGCTGCCGGATCCTCCTTGCCCGATTTCTCAGCAGCTGACTGTGGAAGAGGTGGACGATAAGGTGTGAGGAGTTGACAACGTCCATAACTGCAGTGGGCTCCATGCTCGCAGTGCTGTGGCGTCCGCGCTGTCACTGACCAGAAAAGTGCGTGAACTGATTGCCCGCCGGCGCTTTCAGGGAGGGAGGGTGGGAGTGACGGTTGAATGATGACAGTTACCCAAAACCACCCTCGACACATTTTTTCCCCCAGCAGGCATTGGGGGCTCTACCCAGCATTCCAATGGGCAGCAGGGACTGCGGGAACTGTGGGATAGCTGCCCACAGTGCACCGCTTTCAATGTCGACGCTTGCCCCGTTAGTGTGGACTCACAAAGTCGAATTAGTGTCCTTAGTGTGGATACACAAATTCGACTTTGTAAGGTCGATTCCACAAATTCGACTTAAGTTGAATCGAACTACTCTGGTAGTGTAGACATACCCTTAGTGATGGATCACTCTGCCTCTGAAACCAGCTTAACAGGCTCAAGTGAGGCGTGGTTCTCTGTGCCAAGACCAACCATCGGTCGGGCATCCGGGGCAGCCCATGTGCATCTGTGGAGGATGCTATGGAGGATGGTGCACACGTGCTGGATGGGTGCTTTTTTCATCCTGGGCTCCTCACAGGCCTCCCGCTAAGCACTGTCGACTCCGAGGCCACTGACCAACTCCGGACAATGCGGCTGGTTTCCAATCCTAACTTGATTGTTATGCCCACATGCAAAAACTATAAATAGATACGGATGATGAAAACTGCTTCTTGCCTTATGACTATCAGGCCATCATGTTTTTGAAAACAGAGGACAAAGAGAAGGAACGAGATTTGTGAATCCAAACACACCAAAGACTGAGATTTTGCAATGTGCCCAAAGAATTTGGACACCATGAAAATTACTGGGAAACTAGGAGTCTAAATCTCTTTGGCTTTTTCAAGGTTGAAGTCCCTGCACATGTAGCCCTTGGGCTGCAGTGCTGTCAGTACTGGAAGAGAGATGAGCCAGCTTCCAGCAGATCATGCTCCTGCAACACTAATTAAAAGTGAAAAGGGAAGTATTATTTACCCTTCACATTACACAAAAAACAGGCGTTACCAAATGAAATTAATAGGCCGGGGTTTATTATAAACATAAGGCAGTATTTCTTCATACAACACACACTCAGGCTGTGGAGCTTGTGGCCAGGGGATACTGTAATGGAGAAAAGTTTAACTGGATTCAGAAAATAATTAGATCATTTCATGAAGGATAGGTCCATCTGTGGCTGTGAGCCAAGATGGGCAGAGATGCAATGCCATGCTCTGGGTTTCCTTAAGCCTCCAAGAGCCAGAAGCTGGGACTGGATGACAAGGGATGGGCCACTTGATAAAATGCTCTGTTCTGTTCATTCCCTCGGAAGCACCTGGCACTGGGCACTGTCAGAAGACAAGGTGCTGGGCTGGAAGGACAATTGGTCTAACTCAGTATGGCTGTTCTTATGGTCTTAAAAATGACCCCAATAAGACTTAAGCTCACAACACCTGATGCCATATCTTAGCACAGAAATAGCATGGCATGGGGCTGATGCGTAATCTTCCCTGCAATTTAGAGTGATTATGTGAAGGAAGAAGAACCCCCATTGAATACCCTGGGGTATCTGCCCTATTTGTGAAGGGCAGAAATGTGCCCTTGAAAATTTTAATAATGGAAGAAGGGGAGAGAGATGGGGAAGGACACAATGATGGAGGGGGAGACTGACTCATGACTGGTGTAAATGGTTTCCTCTGGGGATTGAAAAGAAGTCTGGACTTCGAGAAAGAAACAGGTTCAATTGGGATTTCAGTTGAGGGTTATGGCTTTGTCCTCCCATTTGCGCCTCGCTATGGAAGGAAGGGGGCTATGTGAAAAGAGACAGGTGGAGGAATCTGCTGACGTACATACACAAGACAAAAATACACACAAGAAACAACAGCAGAGATAGACAAGACCTGACTCTAACAATTCAGAGGCACAACCTCACAAAACACAAAAATGCACACAAGAAACATGAGACATGCAAGACTGACACAAGAAAGGACTTTGAATACACAAAATACAAACACACACAAAAATACCTGAAACACACAAAAAATGATTCACATCACATAACCAACCAAACAAGCCTGAATGTGAGACATGGGAAGATGTGACTCACAAAAGCAAGAGTTTGGGGCTTATTCTTTTTGAGCAGTGAATGCCAGTAGAAAGGTGCTTATAGTGGTATAGTTTATAGAAGCTGGGAATGGGTGACCAGGGATGGATCACTTGATGATTACCTGTTCTGTTCATTCGCTCTGTGACACCTGGCATTGGCCACTGTTGGAAGACAGGATAGTGGGCTAGATGGACCTTTGGTCTGGTCCACTATGGCTGTTCTTATGTTCTTATTGGTTATAGTGGTCTATCTGCACCAAACTAGGGGCTGTACCTGGATGATAGTTAAATGAATACAAAAACTTCTCTGTATCTACCCATCAATCCCCATACATACCCATCTCTCTCTCTCTCTGTATATGTTTGTGGCTATAGAATTGTGGGGGTTTCTAAAGCCTGCCAGATGCTACAGGAACATGATACGTTGTTCCTACCATGAACATTCCTGACTGATAGGATTGATGGAGCCTGCAAGCTGGGGAGGAGGCCACCGTGACTCTGGCAAACCAGGTGCCAGCTCATGCCAAGGCCCCAGTCCTCACTGAACACTTGCAAATGCCATAGTTGGAACCTGTCTGGCTCACTTGTGTGTTAGTTTTGTTAAAATAGGTATTAGATTTATAGAGTTGTGTTTAGTGTTCAGACTTTATGAAATGGTGTATATATTAACCTCACTTATAAATACCTGTATCCCATGTGACAAGGTAATATTTAAGTGTTTTCTTTTTAACTAGGAAACCCCAACAGTCAGGAGAGAAGCATCATCGAGTGTGAAATACTAGTTTACAACAAGTGTCATCTCCTGTCCAACAAAAAAGTCCCATATAGACCAGACATCAATGGACAAAAGACCCGTGGTGGGGGGACGGGGACCTGCACAAGCCCTTGTCCCATCACAGTTTGAACTCTGGGGAAATGGAATAAAAATCCCTGACCAGAAGGAACTGTATCACCATGATGCCTGAAATTTAGAGAGGGCAATATTTCTTAACATAAGCAAGAGATCCCCATGCTGCTTAGGTTGAGTGATCCATAAATGACATGTAGAGCTAGCATATTATAGCAGATTACATCACCTTTTGACACCCAAGACTGCAACTCATTTGTGGATGAATGTTTACCTGTCTTAACCTCATAAATACCTTTCATTTCTTTTTTGTAGTAAATAAATCTTTAGATAGTTCAGGATAGTCTACAAGAGTTGTCTTTGGTGTGTGATCCAAGATGTAAAATGACCTGGGGTAAGTGACTGGTCCTTTGGGGCTGGGAGTAACCTGAATATTATTGTGATTTTTGGTGTAAGGGGCTGGCTATCACAAGGACAGATTTGCCTGGGATGAGAGATAAACCAGAGTATCTAAGGGGATTCTCCATGACTCCATGTTAAGGCTGTTACAGTGTTTGAGGAGTTCACACTTGATACTTGGTTTGTGAAATCTAGTTATAGTACACACAATCATTGTGGGGTTTGTGCCTTGATTTCTGAATGTATCCTGAAGGTTTTTTGTCTATTTACAGTGGTAAATGGCTATGGAAGGAAGGAAGGAATCATTTACTCATAGATTCTTGAGCAAAACCTGAACGCTGAGTAGGAGGAGAGGGGTGTGGGAAAAACCTGAGGCCACTGAAATCCCTGTCAAAAGCTCAGATGACTCTCAAAGGCTTAGGGATACTGGAAGGAGGGATTTCTGTGCATGTTTGTTTGTGTAAGCAGAGTTAGGATGAGCTCTACCCTGACATCTGGTGGTGAGTTGTGGAAAAGAACTTCAGGGGCTGGTCTTGTTTACATAGGCACCCCCACCCCACCAAGCCTGAGCCCACAGCTGCCCAAATGGTCACTTTGGCTGCTGTGGGATCCCCAGTTTCTCTGTTATTGGGGCAGGAAGAATGAAGTGTTGTTACCCTGATTATGTGAATCAAGGCCAGTAGAACTGTTTTATGACAGAGGGACTCACCATCACCTAAGTGGCACTTGCTAGACAAGGGACATGAGTTCCAAAACCCAGTGAATTGAGAGAAACCAGAAGTAGGTATTTGTACTTGATGGTCTAGGCTGTCTTTTGGGTTTGACATACTAATTGCACCTTTTTTTTCCCTCCACTGTTGAATTGCAGAGCTGATTTTGATTTTGTTAAGAGTCTCATTACAGACTGCTGTGCTGAGTTAACTTTGGGCCAATGGTGCACTAGTGCTGCTGCTCTTTTTCTACAAGCTGAAATCACTAAAGAGCTAAAATTACTAAGAGCTGAGATCACTGAGTGCTGTGTTAACTAGTGGGGGAGCCTGAAGATATATTGCTAAGCAGCTGGCACAGTGGAGTCTGTGGGATGAGTGGAGCGGCCCATGGGACTGCAAGTGGAGTGAAGCAGGGTGGAGCTGAGCAGTTTGTTAGATGGTTGGAGTGGCACCTGGGATGATGAGGGGAGCTGAGAAGTTTGTGGGATGGTTGGAGCAGTCCATGGGATGGTGAGTGGAGTGAAGTGGGGAAGAGCAGAGCAGTTTGTGGGATGCTGGAAGCGGCTCCTGGGACGGCTGGTGGAGTGGAGTGGCTCGTGGTGAAGGCTGCAGCAGAACCCCATGGAGAGGTTGGGCAGTCGGCCTTGGACCACGTAAGGTGCTCCTTAACACCCCGCGCACTCCTCCCCCCACTATTTCCATCCAGGCTGTGGGGGGTGAGGGTAAAACTCTGCAGATAAACTTTTGAACTCTGTGGCTGCACTGACCAAGGACATAGTCTTTTGGGGTGTTGGACTTTTGGGACTTCGGGGTGATCTTTTGGGGTGGTGGATTTAAAACCCTGAGGGGAAAAGGACACTGCCAAACTTACCTAGGGTGGGTCTTTTGCTCATGGTTTGGGTTATGAATCCTGTTTGTGGTGTTTCCCCAACATAATGCCGCATTGTTTCCCTCCTTTATTAAAAGGATTTTGCTACACTCAGACTCTGTGCTTGCGAGAGGGGAAGTATTGACTCTTAGAGGCACCCGAGAGTAGTATGTAATTGTCTCAGGTCACTGGGTGGTGGCTCGAGCTGGTTTTGCATTGCATTATTGAAACGCAAACCCTAGATACTGAACCCAGCCCTTGTTGCTGCCAACTCAGACAGGCAGAAAGGTTACATTTGTTTTTCATAATGTCAAACCTAAACCACCCTTGCTGCAATTTAAGCTCATTGCTTCTTGTCCTATCCTCAGAGGATAAGAAGAATAATTTTCCCCTTCTCCTTGTAACAACATTTTATGTTCTTACCCCTTATCATGTCCCCTCTCAGTTTTCTCTTTTCTAGACTAAACAAACAATTTTTTTTCAATTTTCCCTTATAGGTCATGTTTTCTAGATCTTTAATCATTTTTGTTGCTCTGCTCTGGACTTTCTCCAATTTTTCCACATCTTTCCTGAAATGTGGTGTCCCAACTGGATACAATATTCCAGTTGAGGCCAAATCAGCATGGAGCAGAGCAGAAGAATGATTTCTCATATCTTGCTTACGACACTCCTGCTAATACATCCCAGAATGATGTTTGGGGTTTTTGCAACAGTGTTACATTGTTGACTCATATTTAGCTTGTGATCCACTATGATCCCTTTCTGCAGTACTCCTTCCTAGCCAGCCATTTCCCATTTTGTATGCATGCAACTGATTGTTCCTTCCCAAGTGGTGAACTTTGAATTTTTCCATTATGAAATGTTCCTCTCCAGATCACCAAGCCAGCTGTGTATCCAGGTTATTAAAGGAGCTTGGCCATTCTGGGTGACAACCTTACCCTGACCCTTGGTATTTCCAGAGTATGTGTGTCAGAGAAAGAAATATATGAACCCTGCACACTAGGACACCAGGACACAGAAACACACTCACAGTCAGTTTGCAACTGCAGTAAAATCTTTTATTGCAGCCAGAGCAGCACATTTCCTTCTGAATCAAACCCCTGCCAGAATATTAAGTAGAAGAAGGGAAGTGTAAGGAGTAAACCTCAATGATGAAAAAATGGTTTTCAAATATATATATATATATATATATATATATTAGAATGTTAGTCATAACAAACTTGCCTGTGCCTTTACTGAATTGTAGACAGATGCACAATTATTTTTATCTATGATGTTTGGAGAATATAAAGATTTATATGCTCATGTTTTTGGTTTCTCAGGTTAATTAAAGAAATCTATCTTATGTTCATGGTATAGACATAGAGACATTAGATTAAGAACATACAGAACTCTTGCTGGAAGACTGAAATGGAACACAACTTCACTTATTAGAATTCAGAATCGTAACACAGACAAACCCAAAAGCAGAGAAAGACAAAGCAGGCTGCTCCCCAAGGCACAACTCACCCCACCTTACTCTATGATGTCTCTCTGCAGACTGATTGCTGAACATCCAGATTGCCTGCTTCCCTCCAGAGCCCCCTGCAGGCAAGCAGGACCTGTGATGGAAAGCTTAAGCTACATTATAAAGTTTAGTCACAAGGTGGCACTGTGTAAAGAAAACCACAGCATATCTTTTTCGGAATGCTGGATACAATCTATATTCCTTCTTACACTAAAGTTATGGTTATTACCAGTGTCCATTTGACCTCTGTCTCTGTGTGAGTATCCTGACAGAGTGTCAGAAGCAAAATAATAGAAACTGCAGAATTTCATCAAAATGCCTAAGTTTCATGCTTCAGAGAGCTTCAGCTTCAGCAAATCATCAGACCTGCCTGCATGGAACGAGCGGTTTGCACATTTTCCCATTGCAACTAAACTCCAAGGAGAATGGGGAGGTGCAAGTTAGCTCCCTACTCTGTGCTGGAGGCTGGGAAACTGAATATAGCTTTAAAACCTTTGCCTTGGAAAGGAGAGCCACAAGAACAATTCTGTGCAGCGGCTGACTGAGTCTGATGAGTATTTTATGCCTCAGCGTAATGTGGTTAATGAGTGTGCAAGATATACCTGTATGTTCCAAAACCTGGGGAGTCTGTGGAATATTTTATAAGAGGATTTTTTGGCATGGCAGAAAACTGTGATTATGAAGACAAAAAGGAAGAGCACATTAGAGATAGAAGAGTGACTGGAATTTTAGACAAGGGGCTGCCCGATAAACTGCTAAAGAAGAGGGGTTGAACCTCTGAGACAGCAGTAGAAATGGCAATAGAATTGAATATGATTATGAGTCAAAACAGAGACCATTGGCTGCCAGAAAGAAACATAGAGGGAGTGACTTACAACAGAGTCATGCTAGAGGATATAGCACAGCTGCAAAAAACAATTGTAATAAATTCTCAGAGGCAAGATGGGGTAAGCCCCTGGCAAAAGGGAATGCTTTTCCAACTAGATGCACAGGACATGGAGCCAAATGTCTTAAATTCACAAAAAATGGTCCTTTTGCTACTGTCTGCCACACAAAGGCAGGACGTGAAGTGACCACTGACAGTCAAGAGACATTTTTTTCTGGGCTCTGTCGTGTGTAATGACACAGAGTCAGCCTGGAGGATGGAACTGAATGTTTATGGAAAGGTTGTTAATTCTAAGCCAGATTTGGATGCAGTTGTAACAGTCATATAAGAAGGGACTTATAATCACCTTCAGTCCTTCCCAGAGCTGGCAGCAGCAGATGCTATCTTAAATAGCCTCAGAAGTGTTGTGAACTGCATGGCTTTAATTTTAATGTACATGGGATTAGAGTATGGGAGGCAGAAAATCTCCTCAGTCCCAGTGTGACTGCCAGAATGGGTCTAATGAGAAAAGTGGATAAAGATGATGAAACATTTGGTGATATTGGACTTTTAGAAAGTAATCCAGTAGAACTAATCTTAAGAGAGACTACTGAACCATATTGTGTACATACATCCCACAGAATTCTTATCCTGTTACTTCCCAAAGTAGAAACTGAATTAAAGAGAATGGAAAAGAAAGGCATAATTGAGAAAATGTCAGAGCCATGGTGCATAGCAGTGGTACCTGTTCTAAAGCAAAATTGGAAAATACAAATTTCTGTGGATCTTAAAAAAATTGAAGAAGTGGTAGTGAGAATAAAATATATCCTCCCAGCACTAGAAGACTTTCTCCCTAAAGTGGCAGGAGCTCCAAGGTAGATGCTTCAAGTGGTTTCAGTCAATTCCTTTAAGCAAAGAGAGTGCTCAACTACCTACATTCATTATATGATCTGGGGGATATTGCTTTCAAAGATGACGTTTCAGGATTACCAGAACTCCTGCAATTTTCCAAAGGAAGATGGCAGAGCTGCTAAAGAACATAAATGTTGGTGGTGTTTTTATGGATGACATTTTAGTAGATGGGTCATCAATGGAAGAACATGACAAAACCCTCATTGCCATTCTCAGCTTCATCAGTGAGTCTGAATGGAAGTTAAATAAAGAAAAATGTTTACTGCCTAAATCAAATTAAATTTTGGGGTCAGGTAATAAACAAGGATGGATTTAGTGCTAGCCCTGAGAAAGTAAAAGCAATTAGAAAATTGAAAGCACCAACAAATGTACCAGAAATGAGACACATAGTGGATATGGTAAATTATCTTCATCAATACCTTCAAAACCTTTTGATAGTGACAAACCCACAGAATGAACTGTTCAGGTTCAATGCAGCTTGGCTATGGAGGCCAAATCAGAAGACTGCCTTCAAAAGGGTAAAATAACGTATCTCAACTGCTCCTGTTTTAAAGATCTACAATGTAAACAAGCTCACAGTAGTCTGGGCCAATGCCAGTAGCTATGGCCTTGTTGGTGTATTTTTGCATGGCTCTGAGTGCAAGCCACTTTCATTCTGCTCTTGTACACTTACAGATACGGTCAGTGGGAAGAACTCCCTTCAGCGTGACAGCCCTTCTCGGAGAACAATTCTCTCGGGGGTTAAGCCATAGGCCCCTCTGCCTCCTGGAATTATACTTCTCTGAGCCTTCAGCATGTCTATCTCTCACCATGGGCCCTCTCAGAGAGTCGACTCACTGTGGACCACCAGGGCCTCCACTCCCAGAGGGAATGATACAACCCCGATCTCTAGACCGGAATGACTCTCAGGCAACATAAAACAGAAGGGTTTATTGAGCATCTGAACCAAGCACAAGAAATTCCCTTGACCCTTGGGCCTAGAAACCCTCAGTCTCTCCTGCACTCAGGGGAGATCTGGCTGCTCTCTCTCCCGAGTCCAGAAGCCCTTCCTTCCAGCCGAGCATCAGTGGCCTGCAAGCCTTGCCTCTTTCCTTTGTCTTCTGTCTCAGGTAAACAGGCTGCCTGGGCCTCCTCTCCTCTTATCCATCCTTTGTTCCCCCCTTGGCTGGAACCGGCTGGTCAGGTCACCAGGGTTCTCTCTCCTCAGCCCATTGTCCTCCCAGTGGCCAGAACCAGCTGTGACTTTTGAGCTGGGTCTCACAGTAACAGGTCACTAGTCGCTGGGGTATCCATTCTCCAGGCCATTGTCCAGGGTCCCAACTGCAAGGCAAGCTCACCGCTGGTCCATTGTAACAACAAACTCTCTCTCCCACCACCTCATTAAAGAAGTAACACCTAGAGAAACTGAGTCCCATACACTCTGCATGCAAACCATTGAAAAAATAAGAAAATCCCCCACTTCATCAAACAGACCAATGTCAGGAAGGCGACTGTACCTGCTACAGAAAGCAGCCTTGGCAGCAGAAACTTTATGACGTTTTTGGTTACATTTGGGTAGAACGGCCCAAGTATGTGACGAACACAATGGCCATGACAAGAGCCTACTCTGCTGTACATGGACTATTTAGCGAGTCCAATGGACTAATGTTTAAAGGTGATCACATTGTCATCCCAAGTGTTTTGAGAGGAAAAATTCTAGAGTTCATATATGAAAGACATCAAGGACTAACTAAATGCCGGGAAGGTGCCATTGGGTGGCCTGGAATCAGCAAAGACATAACATATCTTCTTGTGAACACTGCAGAACTAACAGAGCATCGCAATGCAAAGAGCATCTGATAACAACACCTCTACCACACAGACTCTAGGAGGGGCTTTCAGAAAACAGGGAGTTGTGATGGAGAGCTTAGAATGCATTATAATGTTTTGTCACAAGGTGGCACTGTGTGAGAAATCCAGCAGCTCATCCTTAACAAATGTTGGAGCCTTTTTTTTTATTTCAATAAAATCATGGTTGATGCCAGCTTCTATTTTGCCTCTGTCTCTGTGTGACTAACCTGACAGCCTCCTTTCCAAAGGCAGAGGGTGGATATATTGAGGGACTCTGTACCCATGTCAGAATCCCCTTCTTGAGTCCAGAGGAGAATGGGCAATGCAGTACCATTTGAAAATTTTCTGGAGGCTTCCCTGCCTTGATAAGGTGAGCTATTCTCCAATTTAATTTTATTACTTCTTAACCCCAATAGTGCCTTAATGACTAAATCTTAAAAAAATGATCTGATTCTGGAATCTGGAATTATATTTTGGCATGTGTCCTGAGGAGCCATCCCAAAAGTAGAATCCAGCCCACAGCATTGAAAAAGTTGGAATATCTATCTATCAATCAACAGCATCTGAATGAACTCTCCCCTGACAGCTAGCTTGGAGTGAGAGAGACTTCAGGTGCAAACTGTATTTACATTAACACACTGTTGTGTATTTGGTTGTCATGGTTTTGTTGCTATGGCAACTGAGTTAGATTATTATGGGTTAGCTCAACCGGTTTCAACCGGCTGAGGAGCTCTCTGTATATATGTAAATAAAATGGAGGTTTTGGTTAGCTGCCTGGTCTCTGGCCTCAAGTGATTGCTTCCTACACCGGCTGCCCCAAGGATATAACACTGGCGACGAGGGTGGGACTCCGGTGCTGCTCCAGTAACAGAAGGAAGTAGAAGTTAATGTAAAGAACAAACAAACAAAAAAGCTGCTTGTTGCACTGACTGTGAAAGTGAAACTAAAAATCATGGCTACTCTGACCAGGCCCCTGGAGCCTTTTGATGAGAATACAGAGCAGTGGCATGTGTATACTGAGCGTTTTGAGCTTTTTGGTATTGCAAATGACATTACAGAAGCGAAGAAGGTGCCAATATTCTTAACTGTTGTAGGGGCTAAAACCTACTCTCTGCTACGCAGCTTACTACACCCTGTTAAGCCTGAGACTAAATCTTACAGTGACATTGTGGAAATCCTGGGGTCTCATTTCTCCCCAAAACCACTGGTAATTGCTGAAAGATATAGGTTCCACAAAAGAGACCAAAAGGAAGATGAAACAGTTGTACAATTTGTAGCCATTTTAAAAAAGCTAGCAGAACACTGTGAATTTAAAGAAATGTTACATGATGCCCTGCGTGACAGGTTAGTGTGTGGCCTGTACAGTGAAGCTATACGGAAGCGCCTACTGACAGAGGCTCAGCTTACCTTACAGAAGGCTGTTGATATTGCTGTCTCCATGGAACTGGCTACAAGGGAGGCACAATACATCGGTGCACCCCCTAGGGTGCAAAAAGTGTCACAAGAACCGACCCACAAAACTGTGCAGAGTCAAGAATGTTACCGCTGTGGTAAGCCAGGTCACCAGGCATCAGAATGCTGGTGTAAGGACCTGGTGTGTCGACACTGTGGCAAAAAGGGACACATTGAGTGTGCCTGTAAACAAAAGAAAAAGAGGCCTGTGGTCTGGCCGACAAAAAGAGGAACCTTGCATACTCTAGAGCAGACCCAGGATGATCAAGGTGACACCTCATCGCAAGAGGAAGTGCCACTGCATGTTTTATCTTTGGCAATGGGCTCACATGAATACTGGGTAACCCCGTTATTGGATGGCAAACGTATACGCATGGAACTGGACACCGGTGCAGCCGTCTCACTGATCTCCGAGACTGTGTATAAAGAAAAGCTACAGCATCTTCCACTTAAGGCAACAAAAACTGTACTGAAGACGTATACGGGAGAAGCTGTGCCCATGGTGGGCACTATTGATGTTAAGGTGGAGCTCAATGGACAGGTGGCTAAATTGCCACTGTTTGTGGTGAGAGGTAACTACCCAGCCTTAATGGGTAGGTCTTGGCTTGGGAAGATTCAACTGAACTGGGCAGAAGTGCACCGGATGATTAAAGAAGAAACCAGTCTAACCCCTATACTAAGGAAACATGCTGCTGTTTTTGGAGATGATTTGGGAAGTATGAAGAGAATCACTGTTACATTGAACATTAAACCTGGCAGTCCACGAAAATATCTGAAAGCCCGAACTGTGCCATATGCCATCAGGCCAAAAGTTGAAGCAGACCTGGAGCGCCTGGTCACCAATGGAGTCCTAATACCAGTTACCCATAGCTCATGGGCCACTCCTATCTTTCCAATCGTGAAGAAAGATGGCTCTCTCCGGATTTGCGGTGATTTTAAAGTCACTGTCAACCCAGTGTTGTGTGCAGAGCAATACCCGCTTCCCCGCATCGATGACCTCTTCGCAGGCCTGGCTGGGGGACAAAAGTTCAGTAAGATTGATCTGAGTCAAGCATATTTACAGATGCACGTCGATGAAAAGTCCCAAGAGCTGTTGACTATTGTGACTCATAAGGGGCTTTATCGATACTGTCGTCTACCCTTCGGAATAACATCTGCTCCCGCCCTGTTCCAGAGGGCTATGGACCAGATCTTGTGTGGCTTGTCAGGAGTTCAGTGCTATCTGGATGATATCCTGGTCACTGGAAGAAATGAAGAGGATCACTTAAAGAATTTAGAGGCTACCCTACAAAGACTGGAAGAGTATGGCCTAGGAGTTCGCAAAGACAAGTGTGAATTCTTCAAGCCCTCTGTTGAATATTTGGGACATATCATTGATTCTGCAGGTCTTCATAAGGCCCCTGCAAAAGTTAAAGCTATTGTGGAGGCTCCCCCACCTCGAAATGTAAGCCAGCTGCGCTCGTTTCTAGGACTCCTGAACTATTATGGAAAGTTCATCTCACAGTTAGCCACACTGCTAAAACCACTTCATGAGCTCCTTGGGCAGAACAAGGCCTGGAAGTGGACTGAAGCCTGTGATGTTGCGTTTAACAAAGCTAAGGATGCATTGCTAAATTCTGAAGTTCTAACGCACTTTGATCCATCCTTACCACTGCAATTGGCCTGCGATGCCTCCCCTTATGGAGTGGGAGCAGTCGTGTCACATATTATGCCTTCAGGAGAAGAGAGACCTATTGCTTTTGCTTCACGCACTCTAAGCAAAGCAGAAACTAACTACGCCCAAATCGAACGTGAGGCATTAGGAATTGTTTTTGGAATTCGGAAGTTTCATCAGTACCTGTTTGGGCGAAAATTTACTCTTCTCACAGACCATCGACCTCTGACATCAATTTTTGGACCTTACACAGGCATTCCCCCATTAGCTGCTAGTCGTATGCAACGTTGGGCATTGTTACTTTCAGCACACACATATGAAATCAAATATTGGAAATCCACTCTACACGGCAATGCAGATGGCCTCTCAAGGTTGCCTTTGCCGGTCAAACACCAAGATAGTGCCCACAAGGAAATCTTCTACTTTGAACAGGTAGAGAATACACCCATCACTGCTACTCAGATAAAGAAGGCAACTCGCGTTGACCCAGTATTGTCCCACGTTATGGACCTGGTGATGCATGGAACATCTCGACAAACCTCTCCGGTCTCATCCGACCTTGTTCCCTACATGTCCAAGCGGACGGAGTTATCGGTCCAATCTGGTTGTTTGTTGTGGGGGAGACGTGTCATTATTCCACCACCACTGAGATCACAGATGTTAGAACAGCTACATTCCGGTCACTGTGGAATAGTGCGCATGAAGGAAATTGCACGAAGCTATTTTTGGTGGCCTGGACTGGACAGCGCTATTGAAGAGAAGGCAAAAGCTTGTATGTCATGTCAGGGTGTGAGGAATGCACCCCAGTGGGCATCCCTACACCCATGGGACTGGCCTGAAAACCCGTGGCAACGTATTCACGTTGACTTTGCTGGCCCCCTTGAAGGAAGCATGTTCTTGGTGGCAATAGATGCCCATTCTAAATGGCCAGAAGTCTCTATAATGCAGTCCACTTCTGCAGAGAGTACTATCCAAAAACTACGAGGACTCTTTAGTCGTTTTGGTCTGCCAGAACAACTTGTGAGCGACAACGGACCGCAGTTCGTTTCTCAGGAGTTTCAAAATTTTATGAAAGCAAATGGGATACACCACATCACGTCAGCACCATATCATCCGTCCACCAACGGATTAGCTGAAAGATTTGTGCAGACAATGAAAAACGCTTTGAAATCAGCAAGGGGACAACACTCCATTCAAAAGCGTCTGGATACCTTTTTACTTTTCTACAGAAACACACCTCATGCTATGACCCACGCATCTCCGGCCTTTCTAATGATGGGACGACAGCTGCGCACTTGCTTTGATCTGCTGAAACCTTCTGAACCCCAACAAATTGTGCAACATCAGCAGCAATATCAAGTCATCAGACGGGCACCCAGAGCAAAAGACCGAACCTTTAGCCCGGGACAGCCAGTTTTGGCTCGGAATTATACTTCCAGAGCTAAATGGGTTCCGGCCACAGTCATCACTCAAACAGGACCTGTTTCCTACACAGTCCGGACTGCAGGGAATCTTACCTGGCGGCGACATGTAGATCAGCTGTTGCCAGGTCATGCCAGTCCTCAGGACCCATCTGCAGTTGAGGGGTCTGACTTCACCTCTTCTGGTGAGGGATCGAATCACGAGTCACCTGTTTCTGACTGTTCTCCTCCATTACTGCCGGCGGCTGAGATACCCCTTTGCCCAGCACGAGCTGATACCACCTCCTCACCTGTTCGTGCTGCGGACCCTGAGCCCCTAGTGCTTTCGGGTGCAATAACACCAGTAGTTCGCCGTAATCCACCTAGAGACAGAAGGCCTCCTCATCGGCTGGACCTTTAGCTAGGGCGAACCCACGGTTATGGGGCAAAATAATCCCCAGGGTTTAGCCGGGAATGGAGGCAGTCTACCCTCCTTCTCTAGTCTAGTGTGTGTTTTATTTAGGGGATGTTCTTATTGGGGGGGAGGAATATGTTGTGTATTTGGTTGTCATGGTTTTGTTGCTATGGCAACTGAGTTAGATTATTATGGGTTAGCTCAACCGGTTTCAACCGGCTGAGGAGCTCTCTGTATATATGTAAATAAAATGGAGGTTTTGGTTAGCTGCCTGCTCTCTGGCCTCAAGTGATTGCTTCCTACACCGGCTGCCCCAAGGATATAACACACACCTACTCTGCTTAGATATCCAGCAGACAGAGCTGTGTCACTCAAAGTGATCAACTTTGGCTAGTGTTGGGTTAAAAATCAACCCATCCTAAATGCTCAATTACTGATTGACAATCTACACTCATTCCTATGTTTGCTTTCCACAACCAACTCTCTGTATAACTTTCCATGAGTGATGTACCTGAGTATCCAGATTCTAATATCTAAATGATACTGTTTATCTAAATGTGGATTGTTGCAGATTATGTACTGTATGTATTTTATGAGTTTTTAAACAAACTTTGTATTTGTGGATAATCTAAGCACTATACCCAGATGTACACACACTCTTTTCTCAACCTGTGTATTATATAATTTTATCATTAGCTTTAATACAATTTTTAAATTTGAATATAGGGGTAGTGAAATGTTATCAATGTTGTTGTCTTTATTGTATGAATAAAGGGGAGCAAAACTTGCTACACCTAACCTGCCCCAAATGAGGGGGTCACCATCAGCTGAAAGGATCTTTCTGAGCCAGGGTCTCAAATGCCAGAGCTCTGTGAAAGTAAGAGAGGTGTGAACAGCCAGGAGGTGTGGCCTTTCCCTAAGGGTTAAACCTGTTCCTTCTCACTGTTGAATGAGAAAGCTAAATAGGCTCAATTAGGAGCCTTTTTGTTATTTTAGGTACTTAAAAGAGATGACAATCACTTGTGGTGGAACAACATCTTTGCCCAGCCTCAGAGCTAAAAATCACTAAGAGCTGGGTGGAACCTCGAGGGACTGATATGCAGAGGTCACAACAGAGAAGCAGGTGGCAGAAGGTGACCAGCGAGTAGAACAGAGGCTGGCCGGCAGGGTGGCCGGTGGAAAGGAACTGTGGCCAGTGGGGCAGCCAACGGAGAGGAACCACAGCTGGCAGGGTGGCCAGCCAACACAAGTGCTCAGAGGGCAGAGCAAGCAAGATTCTTTCTTCCCCAGGTGGGAGGTGATCTCACACTGATGCACTTCTGATCCCTAGTTCCTCACTGACCAAGAACACCACTGTGAGTGGGGTATGGTGATGGAGAGGAGAGGGACACCATACAGGAACTTTTGGGTAGTAGACTCAAGAGCATGGGGTAGAAGACTCTGCCCCATGCACTCTGAGGTGAGTGTCTTGCTCACAGTTTTATGTTTATGAATCCTGCTTGTGGCATTTTACCTAATTAATGTCAGGTGACGTTCCTCTTTTCATTAAAAATGGGAATGGGCAACAGGAGATGGATCACTTGATGATTGCCTGTTCGGTTCCTTCCCTCTGGGGTACCTGGCATTGGCCACTGTCAGAAGACAAGATATTGGGCTAGATGGACCTTTGGTCTGACCCAGTAGGGCCATTCTTATGTTCTTATTTTCTTAACAGTTTCTTTTCTACACTCAGACTTTGTGCTTGTGAGTGGTGAAGTATTGCCTCTCAGAGGCGCAAAGGGGGTGGTGTGTAATTTTTCCTGGTTGCTGGGTAGGGACTCAAGCCAGTTTAGTGTTGTATTGTTAAAAAGGAACCCCCAGAGATTGAACCTGGCTCTGGTTGCTGCCAGCTCTACCTGGCAGAAAGGTTCTATATCTATCCCCAGATACCCCGTCTGTCTATCTAGATAGCTATCCCAATTCATCTCTCCCTCTCTCTTCCTGACAATTTGAAAATAGCTCTCCCACTACAGAAATAGGTACCTGAGTCTGTATTATTGTATCTTTCTGCCTATTCAGGTAGCTGTATGTACCTCACATACATTGTGATTGACTAATGACCAGTGGAGATGAGCCTAAGAGAATAGGAGTTGCAACATTGTACTAGATGGCGGGTCCATCTAGCCCGGGAACATATCAGGGCCGGTGGCCTGGTCAAGCTACTTCAAGGGAAGGTGCAAGAGCTTCCCATAATGGGTGGCTCTGGGGTAGCCTGCTCATCGGGTACTTCATCCCTAAATCCCGTAACTTAGCAGTGAACAGGAGGAATCTGATCTTTTCTGTATCGTTTGTGGTATTTAAGCTCTCTCAGGATGTTCTTATGATCCGTGTAAATGTGAAAAAATTTCCTTGAACTGGACCAAGTTCTCTCAGGTTCCGTAATACCCAGGAGCAGAGATACCTGTGATACAGTCTGGAGGGATGAAGCAGATGGTCGCAAACCATAGAAGCATGACCGTAGCATGACATCTCAGGGAGCTGAGAGATCCCAGGGGAAGCCCCAACTCCCAGGCTTTTTGGTCTAGGCATGTGACTCCTGCAGTCAGCGTGTGAGGGCCTAAGTTTAAATCCCTGATGGATGCCGTTTTTTTGCAAAGAGGAACAATATTGCAAATTGTTTCCAACCTCTTCCTCAATGCAGAGAGAGAGAGAAGGAGCAGAGGGTTGTGGTCAAAGGAGCCCAGGGTCAGAGTGATTTAGAAAGTCCTGGGAGGGATGCTTTTTGGAAGTCTCAATGGGGTGGCAGAGCTGGCGTGAATTAGAGAAACATAAATGGGGGTTGAGAACTGGAGTATCCAGGAAAAACAGAAGATGGGGTGCATTAGAGAGTCCTGCTTCATGGGGTGACACTTTCCTCTCAAACTAGGGTGACCAGATGTACCGATTTTATAGGGACACTCCCGATTTTTGGGTCTTTTTCTTATATAGGCTCCTATTAGCCCCCACCCCCGTCCCGATTTTTCACATTTGCTGTCTGGTCACCCTACTCTCAAACTCTATGTTCACCCCTTGTCCTCTTCACACGAGGTTTTGTGAGAGGCTGATAGGTTTGGACATTGGCCGTGGTGGGCTTGGATGCTGTGACCCTAAAGAAACTGGAGCCTACAGCAACCACCTTAAAAGGCTCAGGTGTAAAGCTAGGAATCCCAACTCCTGTTTCTTCCTGACCATCCTCAGTTAGTGACTAGCTCGTGATCTGAAAAATGAAGGTTTATATCTGTTGTGTGGGTTCTGATTGTGGGAGGGGAGTGATGTCTACTGGGTTAGAACAAGGAAGGATGGGAATCAATACTCCTGGTTTTGAACCCTGATCCTTGAAGAGAAGTGGGATCTGATTGGTTAGAAGAGAGTGGATGAAGATTCAGAACTCCTGGGTCCATTTCCCAATGCTTGGAGGGCAGTGGGATGTAGTGGGTTAGAGCAGGCCCAGCAGTAGCAGTCAGGACTTGTGGGTTCTATTCCCGACACTAGGAAAAATGTTGAGCTTGGGCTTGCAAGCACAGAGAACCTCATGGGAAAACCACAAAATATTTCCAGCACATTCATTACATCTTCAGTGGCTTATGTTCTTGCTATCCCCAATCTTACACAACAAGCCAGTGATTGCTATGCCGGTATCAGGTTTTATTAAGTTTAGGGAGCTCAGAGAGTTGCAGACTGAGGAGAAATGTTAAAAAATGATGAAAAGAACAATGAGAAATAACAAGTATTTGTGAGGAATATGAGGATTATCCATTATCAGATTGAATACACGATACCAGCAGTATGGGGAGTTAGTTGGCCACTATGTGGCAGCAGAGAGTGCAAGATAGGTAATTGCTGACTGTAATATATAATACAAAATATGGGCACCAGAGGGTGGGGGTGGGGAAGGGACGGTTATACTGTATAATGGGCACTAGGGGCAGCAGAGGGCGAGGGGTGGGGAAGGGGCATCTATATTGTATAATGGTCACTAGGGGCAGCAGAGGGTGGAGGTAGGGAAGGGGCAGCTGTACTGTATAATGGGCACTAGGGGCAGCAGAGGGTGGGGGTGGGGAAGGGGCAGCTGTACTGTATAATGGGCACTAGGGGCAGCAGAGGGTGGAGGTAGGGAAGGGGCAGCTGTACTGTATAATGGGCACTAGGGGCAGCAGAGGGTGGAGGTAGGGAAGGGGCAGCTGTACTGTATAATGGGCACTAGGGACAGCAGAGGGTGGAGGTGGGGAAGGGGCGGCTGTACTGTATAATGGGCACTAGGGGCATCAGAGGGTGGAGGTGGGGAAGGGGCGGCTGTACTGTATAATGGGCACTAGGGGCAGGAGAGAGTGAGGGTGCAAACACCTGTACAAAGCGACCAGTGTTGAGAGGTGGGTGAGGAGCCGGATGCCACGGCTGGTGTGGAAGCATTCCCCGCTTGCTCTCTATACCCAGACTGCACCCAGTGCCTCCTCCACATAGAGCACAGGGAGCCCCTGCCAGCAGCCAATGACAATTTGCTTTGAAATCCCTGTCCCAGAGTAAGAGAATGTCGGCAATTTGGGGTCAGGCTTAAATAAACATTGGGTGATGGTGACGAAATTTTTGCTCTTGCGGAGGCCGCCCTGGATGGGTATCCCACCCTCAAAGCAGATGTTGTTGATGGATGGGATGGATGCATGGATGAAGGTGTTGAGCAGATTCCAGTATATTTTTCGGGCCCTCATCATCTTTTCACAGTAGTCATCAGGCATGGTGGCTGTTGTATTGTCCACGTGGTTCTTATTGAATTTGTCATTCAGATCCTTCCATGGCTGCCTGCTGGCCACAGCCAGGCAGGCGGCCAGCAGGATGAGGGGCAGCAGGAACACAGGGTGGAGTCTCCTTGGGACCATGACCGTGCCTGTCACTGGGTTGACCTGCAGTGGGGATAGAGGGGGAGATGGATGGAGATAGCGCAGGGTGGGGTTGGCTTCCTCCATGGAGCCTCCTAGGCCCAACCCCCTCCCATGAGCACCTCCAAACACACTCAAGCCCTTTAGGGCCTCCCATTGAATGAACCCAATTTTGCCCAGTGCTTCATAGACCCTGACTGAGATCAAGGCCCCTTCCTCTAACCTACTCTTCCCTATTCTCCTCCCAGTCCGAGGGGTGGAACTCAGGTGTCCTGAGTTTCAGAGTCTGGCCAAGATGGGACCTCCAATGGGCCAGCTGCTGCTACAAAGCCCCCTACGGAAATCAGCCCCCCATCTGTAACCCACTGTTTCCCATTCCCCACCCAGAGGCGGAGGTTGAACCCAGGAGTCTGTCTCCCAGCACCCTACCCCAACAGCTCTAACCACTAGAACATGCTGCCTTTGACATCAGAAAGCCTTTGAAAGGGTCCCTCACCAAAGGCCTCTAAGTAATGTAAACAATCATGGTTTAAGAGGGAAGGTTCTCTCATGGATCAGTAACTGGTTAAATGATAGGAAACAAAGGGTAGGAATAAATGATCAGTTTTCAGAATGGAGAGGTAAATAGCGAGATTGCCCAGGGATCTGTTGGGCACTGCTGTTCAATATATTCATAAATGATCTGTAAACAGTGAGGTGGCAAAGATTGCAGATGATATAAAATTATTTAAGCTAGTTAAGTCCAAAGCAGACTGTGAAGAGTTACAAAGGGATCTCAGAACACTGGGTGACTGGGTAACAAAGTAAGAGATGAAATTCAGTGTTGATCAATGCAAAGTAATGCACACTGGAAAACATAACTCCAGCTATACATACAAAATGATGGGGTCTAAATTAGTTGTTACCACTCAAGAAAGATCTTGGAGTCAGTGTGAAGAGTTCTCTGAAAATATCTGCTCAACGTGCAGCAGCTGTCAAAAAAGCTAACAGAATGTTAGGAACCACTAGGACAGGGATAGCTGTTTAAACAGTAAATATCTTAATGCCACTGTATAAATCCATGGTACACCCACATCTCGAATACTGTGTGCATATCTGGTCGCCCCCATCTCAGAAGTGACATTGGAATTGGAAAAGGTACATAAAGGGCAACAAAGATGATTAGGAGTACTTGTGGCACCTTAGTGACTAACAAATTTATTTGAGCTCAAATAAAGTTGTTAGTTTCTAAGATGCCACAAGTACTCCTGTTCTTTTTGCGGATACAGACTAACATGGCTCCTACTCTGAAACCTGTCAAAAATGATTACGGGTATGGAACAGCTTCCTTAGGAGGAGAGACTAAAAACACTGGGATTGATCAGCTTGGAAAAGAGATGACTAAAAGGGTGTGAAAGTAGAATGAATTATACTGTAAAAATAAGAATGGATTAAAGAAATGTTGTATGTACCTTTAAGCAGAAATAAGAAATGTTGAAATACAGGTGCCAGGAAAAGAAACATTAGGCATAAACAAGGGTGCTAATGGCGAAACATTAACAGAAGATCGGTAATAGTTAGTAAGGAAATAAGATATGCATGCCTAGCCCAGGTAAACTTATCTGATTCTGCTTCCTTTGTTATCTTGTTAAGTGCTCGCCCTTTTATCTGTATAAATAAGATAGTTTGTGTCTTGCATGGTGCTCACATTATCTGGGTGTTATTAGCAGAGTGCTATGCTAATAAAACAGGGTGGTCTGACAAACTGTGAGTCCTGAGTCTAACTTTGACAATTTGGAGGTCCCACCAAGATGGCAACCGTCTTCACTGGGGCTGTGTGACTCCTGACTGTTTTTGTAGGACGACCATGGCAGTCGGCACCTGGGCATTTGGCCCGAACGGAAAGGCGCACGACCACAGTGAAGTCTACGCTATCGAACCTGTTGGTTCCCACTCAGTTCTGGTAGGGATCCCAGGATCTGACATCAGGAATCTGGTCAGGTAATTATTTCTGTGTTTTGTCCTGTCTCTGTGTCTATCCATCCTCCTGTGGAGTGTTTGAGTCTGGGTGCCGTCTCCGTCTGGGGATTGGACCAAGGGGTTCCTGTCCCCGCGGTCTGAGTGAGTGGAATCTGCACAATCGCAGCCGCACCGCACTTTGGGTAAAACCCTTGGTGTGAAAGCAAGGGCGATTGAGGCAGTAGCCTGTGGGCTCCTTTTGTGTGTTGCACCGGGCATCGCTCTGACGAACCTGAATTTCCTTCTTGTGCGTTTGGTGTGTGAAGTCCTCTTGTATGGGTAACCAGACGTCTAAGTCGGGACAGTTCCCTAAACGAACGCCGGCTCATTTATGTATTTTAGGATGTGTCCGGTCTCCCGTAAAAAGGGTCCGGACTCCTGTAAATTTCTGGAAACATGGTCTAGGCTAACTCAGGGGGATCCCAAAACTCAGTGGCCACTGTTAAAATCTTGAAACAAAGACCGAGTGGACGTCTTAAAGGACAAACTCGGCCAACCTGAAACTAAATTGGCTAAAGGAGAGTTTAACTGTTTCATAAAGTGATGGGAGGAGGCAAATCGTAGGTGGACAAAATCAAAACTCGCCTCTTTCAAATATTCAAATAATAAGTTAAAAGCTTTATTAAAAGCCTCCTGTCCCACCACCAGACTGAGCGCTCCCCTTTACCCCGTTCTCCAAACCCTGGATCGATCCAACCCCCTTAATACTCCAATCTCATTGTAAAAAGGACAAAATTCCCCTTGGTCTGTTCCCCTTTGTTGTCTGCCTCAGAAACTGATTCTTTAGAGCAGCGGTCCCCAACCTTTTTGGCACCAGGGACCGGTTTCGTAGAAAAAAAAATTTCCGCGGACCTGCCCCCTATCTGACCCCCACCCACTTCCTGCCCCCCCGACTGCCCGCCCACCTCAGAATCCCCGACCCATCCTGCTCCTTGTCCCCTCACCATCCCCCAGAGACCCCCCACCACTCTGGGATCCCACCCCTGCTCCCTGTCTCCTGACTGCTCCAACCCCTATCCCCCTGCTGAGTCCTGACAGACCCCCCCCAGAACACCCACAATCCAACCCCCCCCCATTCCCTGCCCCCTGATCGCTCCCCCAACCTCCGTCCCCAACCTCTGCCCCCTCCCTGTCCCCAGGGCTCCCTGCCCCTTAGCCAACCCCCCTGGCCCCAGCCTCTTACCCCCAGCTCCCTCCTCACCCGGAGCCTCAGCGCCTCGCCCGACAGCTGCAGCGTGTCTCCGGCGGGGCCTGAGCACCGTCCCGCTCAGAGCCGCGTGGTGAGGGGGTGGGGCTGGGAGCTCCACGCCGAGCGGAGGCAGCTGAGCTCAACACGGAGCTCGCAGCCCCGCCCCCTCACCACGCAGCTCTGAGGGGGCGGGGCTCAGGGGCCCAGCCGGAGACACGCCGCCTGATGTGCTAGGGGTCGGTTCGCAGCCCGGTTCAATATCACTCACAAACGGTTAAAAAAAAAAAAAAAAAGCAGGATCGGGTCCAGAAAAGCAAGCAAGCAACAGGTAAAGAAACTGAAAAACAGGTTGGAAGCCCTAAGGGCATAGTGTCAGGAGTAAGAAAAGCAGTAAGTGCAGGCATGAACCCCTGGAACAATACTTAAAATCGTGAAATCTGAGGTGATAAAGGTGTCATTTTGGGAGATAAACAAGTGATTTAAGGAAAGAGAGTGAAAAGTTAACTCTACAGAGGCTGGAGAGAATTACGCAGTTAAACTTTGTGAAAATGTTTAAAAGGACCATGTTAAAAAGAGAGAATTCTTGGTTTCTTTGCAGCCAATCTGAAGGGAAAATGGGCCCTTTTCCAGAAGAATGCCTGTAGATAATCCAAATATATATACAACTATGTAAAAACAAAGCAGTGTAAAGGAATGTTAAGGAAAAGAAAATGTGTATGTATCTATTTGTCTGTGAAAATATGTAAAGTTCTAAGAATCTAAACCAGCACATCTGGTTTGTAAAACTCCTGTTTTGTAGGTGTAAGATAAATTGGTTTGTTTTTGTTTTTAATGCCACTAAAAATTCATTTGACTCTTTAATTCAAAGTTGCAAAAGTGACAGATCTTTTTGAAGACACAGGTAATTAGTGTTGTTTGGTTTTGGGATTTAGCATTTAACCCTTAAGGGGTAACTTGATTCTTTACAAAATTTAAAATGTTTTTAAATGAAGACCAAGTCATGGCTGCAATAGGGCAGTCAAATTCAGGATAATAGGGAGAGATTCTAGAGTATTTTTGTTTGTTTGGTTGGGTTTTTTTGTAACAATAGCAGATAAGAGCTGTAGTGAAAGAATAAAAAATTAACAGTGATCCTCTGAGGCAACAGCAGAGGTGAGGTGCACAAAACAAACAGAAACAACATTAAAAATACTGAGCCTTAAAATGGCTCTGTGTAATCAGACTGTCACTTTGATAAGGTGTCATAGGTTTATTCCCCACTTGGAGCTGTTGGGTTCCAAGATGGGGACCTGCATGGACTCCTCTAAACTAAAATCCTAGTTTAGATCAGATTCTCGCTGCCACCAGTTACGTTTTAAGTGAGTAACACACTGCCTGTTTCCCCAAACTTTCCCTGGGAAACACAGATTCAAACCCCTTGAATCTCACCAGAGAGATAGAAACAGCCAGTTCCCCTCCCCCCCCTTCCCTCCGGAGAGATACACACCGAGTCAAATCCGTGAATCAAACCCAGGAGGAACTCACTCTTCCCCCCTCCCCTTCCCCTGAATTTCCACAAGAGAAGGAATTAACCAAGTCCAAAGAAAAGAGTTTATTAAAGAAAGAAAAAAAAGTACACTCTCTCTGTATTACCAGGATGCAAAAATACAGGGTCTAACTTATAAAAACTGGAGAGACTTCCCCTCCCTCCTCCTCAGCATAATCAAAGTAACAGCAAACAGAAATAAAGAATTCCTTCAGCAAACACACAATTGCAAATGTAGAAATCAAATTATAAGACTAATCCGCCTTTCTAATACTCACTATTGGATAGTAGGAACTACTCCAGGAGAACTTGGAGACATGTCTGGCCACTCTTAGATCCAAAGAGAGAACACAAAGCAAACAAGGAACACAGACAAAGCCTTCCCTCCACAGAGATTTGAAATTATCCTGTCCCTTGATTGGTCCTCTGGTCAGGTGCTTCTAAGGTACTGAGCTTGTAAACCCTTTCCAGATAAAAGAGACCTTAACCCTGATCTGTTTATTTATGACATAAGGGTACATGAAAACTCTGTAAGAACAAAAGAAACAGTTACACCTTATGTAAAAATTGATATGGCTAATGTTTAAAAAAAAGTTGTAGTATAGAAGAATGCACTTTTTCCCTAGGACATGTGCAGTGTATATTGTAGAAAGGGGTAAAAGAAATGCAAATGAAAGTGCTACTGAATTAAAATCCTATTAGGGCTCCAAAAAGAGCCGCAATAGACTGTGTTTTCTTTTTCAGATCTCTGTGTGTTTTGTAAGCAGGAGTTGAAAGTGGAAAGAAATCAAAACTCTGGTGGAAGTTGATTGTGTCCCTTTTAAGACAGAGTCTCTGAGCTCTGCTGATGGCTTTGAATCCAAAAGCCAAACCTGTGTTGATGCAAATTACCTAACTGATAAAGGAAGGTGAAAACTGCCAGCACAAAAGAAATTGCCTAAATAAAAGACATGGTGTAACAAGATCCCTGCAAGAGATTTGATGCTAAATGTTATTGTTAATATTAAACATTGAAATAAATGTAATGTTAGTAAGTACCCCTGTAACAACGTATAGTGTGTATGATTTTTGGAAAAATCCTTTAAGGTAATATGGTAATGATGCTTCTCAGCTATTACCTGTGAATAAACCTAAAGCTTAACACAGCAGGAAAAACATTACAAACTTGGTCTGCTATATAAGAAGAAAAACCTGAAGTACACTACCTCATGAATTTAATAACTAAACAGTGGAATAATTTCCCCATAACCCTTAAAAAGTAGAAGCCATTAAAACCTGCCCTGCCTATAGAACAAAAAACACCGGAAAATATAGGGGTAATTCCTCTGTTTTGCCTGCAATCAGCAAGGATATTTGTAAAAGAAAGGAGTCTTTTAAGCGATAATCAATGCCACCCCGAAAGGGGTAGAAAAATGTTATTTTTGTCTTTCAGAAAATCAGAAAAAGCTAATACCAGCTACAGAACAACCTATTACAAAAACAAATGAAAGTAATAAAACATACTGCAATAGCTATGGAATGTACTGAAATGCAGATATTTAGAACATAAGTTGTTTTGGGTAATATCATTAAATATTAAGGTTTTGATGCATCTGTTAAAGCAAAGGAAAAATCATTGTTTGATACCTATCAATATAAATAAATGCAGTATGTCTCCAGTACGGTGAGACAAAATTTGTTAAGTGAAGAAATTGTTGTTAAAATTGCACACCAATCTTTGGAAGCAAAGATATGGAAGGTTAGCCCACTCCCCAGATTGCACCGGGGATCTTTCCGTCTGTCCTGGACCTCAAGCCAGTGGGCTGGGGAGAAAGGGAAACTATTGGACACCAATAGTTGGACACCATCGGACTTGCATCCGAAGAAGTGGGTATTCACCCACGAAAGCTCATGCTGCAAAACGTTTGTTAGTCTATAAGGTGCCACAGGATTCTTTGCTGCTTTTACAGAACCAGACTAACACGGCTACCCCTCTGATATTGGACACCAGAGGTTGTACCAAGTGGACTCCTCAAAAGTGGGTATGCTTATCCATGCCTGTTGCTCCAAAGCCCTATATTAAAGACATCTCACTAGGATCTTGTATGTGAAATAAAATTAATAATGGGACCACCGTACTGTATAATGGGCTCTGTGTATGTGTTAATTCTTGGGGAAAAGTGTTAGTAACCCACCAGAAGACAAATGTAAATGTAATATAAGTACTGTGTTTACCAATAATCACATTTACTATTTGCCACAACAACAACAACAACAACAACAAAAAAAGTCTCAGCTTACTGTAAGCACTAATTTAGCTGAGTTCTCTATCAATCTTGGCACTGAATGTCAATCAGTCACCAATCATCTGTTAAAAGGTAAAAAGGTAACATAGTTCCTTAAAAAAAAAATGTGGAAAACGGGACCATTCATATTATACAAGTAAATGGGAACATGTTAAGAATTGCCACTGCAGAAAAACATAACAGCTTACCATTGGTATAACATTTTCTGGATGGTCTCCCACAACTCTTGGCATATTAATGTTACTACTCCTACTTGGTTTTGGTTTTAAATTGTATGTGTTTAATTGAAATGTTTTAAATGTGCTGGTGGATAAAACAAATGTAAGCAAAGCTAAAGCCACAGGCCCAAATCACCTCCCAGTATTTTCTATTACATGGACTAAATAAGAAGTGACACTGGCGATTAATAATCTTAGTGCCGAAAGGGGGATATGTAGGAGCAGGATTTTATAATGTCCCATAAGAATTAAAGTATAATTTGATTTCATCCTGCTAGCCACCCTTTTTAAATAGCAGAAAGAAATGACCCTCTGGGACTATAAGATTCTGTTTTCCCATATGCATTACAAATTGGGCCCTCTCTAACTCTTTGTTTTAAGATTTAGGTAGTAAGAGACAGGATTCTCTATTGTGTCTATGTTAAGTAAATTAGAGAAACATTGAAGGCCTGGGTCTCAATGTAAATTGTCTTGGTTATTAATTGTAAAACTTAGCAAGGTTTAATTTGCAATGACTTTTTGCTCGATATAAAATACTACAGTTTGTATTCTCAATCTGTTTGTGTGAATGAGGAATGTATGCATCAGGAAACGATAAGGTGTGAAGGCCATTGTTATAGCCAGAGTCAAGGAAGAAGTAGTAAAGAGACGTAAAGAACATCAAAGAATCATCAGGCACTGCTTACTAGCCAGACGGCTGTTAAACTGTCTGGCATCGCAGAGTGGATACATGCTTCGCAGTGTAAGAATGCACCACCCGCAGTGAACCAATCATCACCTCAGGACCACGCAGAGTCAATTTTGATTCCAGAAGAAGACGTAGAGGAACAGCCTGCATAGGATTGAGGTCTATACAATTATGAACGGGGCAGAGAAAATGAATAGGGAAGTGTTATTTCCCCTTAACACAGGAACCAGGAGTCAACCCATGGAATTAATAGGCAGCAGATTTAAAACAAATATTAAGAAATACGTCTTCACACAACACACAGTCAACCTGTGGAACTTGTTATCAGGGGATGCTGTGAAGGCCAAATGTATAACTGGGTTCAAAAAAGAATTATTTAAGTTCGTGGAGGATAGGTCCATCAATTGCTATTAGCCAAGATGGTCAGGGATGCAGCCCCATGCTCTGGGTGTTCCTAAGCCCCTGACTGCCAGTTCCTGGGACTGGATACCAGGGAATGGATTACTCAACAATTGTCCTGTTCTGCCCATTACCTTTGCAACATCTGGCATTGGCCCCATCAGAAGACAGGCTCTTGGGTTAGGTGTATCATTCATCTGACCCAGTATGGCCATTCTTATGTTCTCATACACTCATAGACTTTAAGGTCAGAAGGGACCATTATGATCATCTAGTCTGACCTCCTGCACAATGCAGGCCACAGAATCTCACCCACCCACCCACTCCTGTAACAAACCCCTGACCTATGTCTGAGTTATTGAAGTCTTCAAATTATGGTTTAAAGACCTCAAGGTGCAGAGAATCCTCCAGCAAGTCACCCGGTCCCCATACTGCAAAGGAAGGCAAAAAACCTCCAGGGCCTCTGCCAATATGTCCTGGAGGAAAATTCCTTCCCAGCTCCAAATATGGCAATCAGCTAAACCCTGAGCATGTGGGCAAGACTCACCAGCCAGCACCCAGGAAAGAATTCTCTGTAGTAACTCAAATCCCACCCCATCTCCCTGAAAACAAACCCTGCAGTTGCAATCCCATGTGACATTGTTTTCTCCTCTGTCCCAGCTGGTGGAATCTCTTACAGCTTACCCAAGTCTTGTTTTTTCTATTTTGTCAGAGCAATGGATCCCAGCCTCTTCTGAGCTGAACCTCACCCTGATCCTCCTTCCTGTTTTGGAGCAGGTTATATAGAGCCCAGCCAAATATGGAGTGGGAGGGGGAAACCCAATAAACAATTGAGTAAGGACAATTTCCTGATAGCTGGCAATTAAAAACATTGGCATAGAAGGCAGGGCGTGGGAACAAACAGCTAGAGACCTGGGCTCCACATAAACATCTCAGGGTGCATCTACCCATCAAGTCAAGGTGTGATTGTAGTGTGGGTAGGAAGAGCTGTTCCAGCTTTAACCTAGTTAGTGTGGGCAACAATACCAGGTGGCACAGAATTCACTGTGGGGTAGCTGCCCGAATACCAGTTTACCAGGAACAATGGTAAGGACTCTGGTTCCCAACCCATGCTACAGTACATGTCAACATGTCCCCACTGCTATTGTTACTCATGCCTCTTAGATTAAAGCTAGTGTAGGAATGCTGCAATCATACCTTTGTTTGCTGTGTCGACGCACCCTGAGTCCTGACCCACTGGCACCTTCCTAATACAGTCCTAGCCCAGAAACTAAAAGCTCTGCCAGTGCCCTCCAATCCTGACCCACAGCCCCTGCTATCCCAGCCCTGGGCTCTATTGCAGTAATTTAGATGGCAAATATGGGCCCAGATTGTTGATGGTGTTAACATGACCCTCTCACTGTCCAGGATTTAACAGTGTTAAATAAGATTCGGGGTTTAGTCTCCAGAGCCCTAGGCCTGCTCAGTCTCATGGCAAATGCACCATTGACAATCCTTTTAATCTGTCATTAAAGATACAGAAAAGATGGAAAAACAGCTCAAACGTATGTGTAACCCTTCTGCCCATCATAGTTGGCAGCAACAAGGGCTGGGTTCAGTATCTAGGGATTCCGTTTCAATAACGCAATGCAAAACCAGCTCAAGCTCCCACCCAGTGACCTGGGATAGTTACATTACCACTCCCTGGGCGCCTCTAGGAGGCAGTACTTCCCCTCTCACAAGCACGGAGTCTGGGTGTAGCAAAATCCTTTTAATAAAGGAGTGAAACAATGCGGCCTTATGTTGGGGAAACACCACAAACAGGATTCATAACACAAACCATGAGCAAAAGATCCACCCCCAAGTAAGTTTGGCAATATCCTTTTTCCCTCAGGGTCTTAAGTCCAACCACCCAAAAGATCACCCCAAAATCCCAAAAGTCCAACACTCCAAAGTCTCTTGAGTCCAGCAACCCAAAAATCTCTTGATTCCAGCAACCCCAAAAATCCCCCAAAAGTCCAATAACCCAAAGGTCTCTGTCCCTGGTTAGTGCAGCCCCAGAGTCCAAAAGTTTATCTGCAGAGTTTTACCCTCCCCACCTCCAGATGGGTGGAAATGGGGGGGGGGGAGAAAGCAGCACCCAGGGTATTAAGGTGCACCTTACATGGTCCAAGGCTGACTGCCCCGCCTCTCCATGGGGTTCTGCTGCAGCCTTTACCACGAGTCGCTCCACTCCACCAGCTGTCCCGTGAGCCGCTCCAGCCATCCCATGAACTGATCCGCTCTGCACTGCTTCACTCTACTCGCCATCCCATGGGCCACTCCAATCGTCCCGCAAACTGCTTCGCTCTGCCAGCCACTTAGCAATATATCTTCAGGCGCCCTCACTAGTTAACAGAGCACTCAGTGATCTCAGCATAGTGATTTCAGCTCTTAGTGATTTCTGCTTGTAGTAGGGGAGCCCCAGGGCTGGGGCACCCTTGGCCCAAAGTGAATTCAGCACAGCAGCCTGTAACTAGACCCTTCATGGAATCAAAATTAGCCCTGCTATTCAACAGTGGAGAGAGGAAGTGGGGCAAATGGTGTTTCAGGCCTTGAAAAGGGGAAAGGATTGGGCCCAGACTAGAAAGGAGTCTAGTCTGTGAAAGAAGCTTATTGGAACATCTCTGAGGGTGAGCTTTCATCTGTAATTAGTTTCCTATTGAATTAGGTTTAGACTTGCATGTTTTTGTTTTATTTTGCTTGGCAATTTATTTTGTTCTGTCTGTTATTTCTTGGAACCACTTAAATCCTACTTTTTATATTTAATAAAATCACTTTTTGCTTATTAATTAACCCAGAACACTTAATTAATACCTGGGGGAGCAAACAGCTGTGCATATCTCTCTATCAGTGTTATAGAGGGTGAACAATTTATGAGTTTACCCTGTATAAGCTTTATACAGAGTAAAACAGATTTATTTGTGGTTTCAATCCCATTGGGAGCTGGGTATCTGGGTGCTAGAGACAGGAGCACTTCTTAAGATGTTTTTGGTTAAGCCTGCAGCTTGTGGTTCAGCTGTGTTTGCAGCAGGCTAGCGTGTCTGGCTCAACAAGACAGGTTACTGAAGTCCCAAGCTGCCAGGGAAAATGGGCTCAGAGGTAGCCTCAGCACATCAGCTGGCAGTTCCCAAGCGGGATTCTGCGATCCAACCCGTCACAGCAACACACAGTCAACCTGTGGAACTTATTGCCAGAGAATGTTGTGAAGGCCAAGATTATAACAGGGTTCAAAAAAGAACTAGATAAGTTCATGTAGGATAGGCCCATCAGAATGTACAGGGATGGTGTCCCTAGCCTCTGTTTGCTAGAAGCTGGGAATGGGTGACAGGGGATGGATCACTTGATTATCACTTGTTCTGTTCATTCCCTCTGAAGCACCTGGCATTGGCCACTGTTGGAAGACAGGATACTGGGCTTGATGGACCTTTGGTCTGACCCAGTATGGCTTTTTTTATGGTCTCTATCTGGTTTTAGAAGGAAGCCCTCCCTGTATGAGGGGGGGGGGGCAAAGCGGGGGAAGGATAGCTCAGTGGTTTGAGCATTGGCCTGCTAAACGCAGGGTTGTGAGCTCAATCCTTGAGGGAGCCATCTAGGGATTTTGGGGATTGGTCCTGCTTTGAGCAGGGGGTTGGACTAGATGATTTCTTGAGGTCCCTTCCAACCCTAATAATCTATGATTCTATATTAAAGATGGTAATAACTATCCTCAGGGGACAAGAGAAGTTAGCTGAGATGGATTGAAGCTGTTGTTGTTACAGTCCAGTCCTGTTTCCTAAAAGACAAAACATGACAGACACCAAAGGGGAAAGATGAGAAGAGCAAAGAGAGAAAATGCAGCTTCTGTCTCTGGTGTGACTCTCCCTTGCAGCCTCAGAGCTGGAGAAACACAGGCCTGGCCTATGATCTTACCAGCCACTCTGAGACTTGGCAACTTGTACTAACATGGAGTGTTCAGGGCATTGCTTTTAACTGCCTCTTTGGTCACAGATTCACTCAGTGTTGTGAAATATCCAGTTAGGTAAGACAGACTCTTATTAGATAGAAGGAAAGAGGAAAAAATCTGAACATGAGGTAAAGGAAAAATGTGACTCACAAAAGCAAGAGTTTGGATTTTTCATCTTTTTTGGACAAAGAAGGATGCCAAGAAACATATTTATACTGCTATGGCTTGTTGCCATCAATAGTGAGAATTAAGCCATACTGGTGTGAACAATGGTTCTACTGGTATACCGGAATCCACAGTAGGGGTTGCACTGGAAATTGGTACAAAATCGGCCTCTCTCTCTATCCATCTATCCTCATAAACATTAATTTCTCTTTGTCTCTATTCATCCATCTATCCCCAGACACACCCATCTCTCTCTATCAACTTATATTTGTGCATATATTAATGTGGCAGTCTCTGAAGACTAGCAGATGCTACAGGTACATGTGAAGTTATTATCGCCATGAGCATTATCACCATGATCATTCTGGACAGGTGTAATTGATGGAGCCTAGGAGCTTGGGATGAGGCCACCAGGTATTATTACAATGCAAATGAAGCATTTTTTATCTTCTAAACTAGATAACGTCCTAGTTTCAGCTACAAGGTCACGATTACAATCCTTCACTTCTTCAGTTCCATCAATTTTAAATTCATCAACTTGACTTCTCACTTCTGATACCAGTCAGCTCTGTGTTCTTGGGGAACCAGGGTGCAGTATCCAGCCTGTTTGACTCATGAAAGACACCTCCCCGCCACCAGTCTCTGCTTGAACCCAAACTGATCAGGCTTGCAGAGAGCAGTGAAGGGCAGGGGAAGAACACCTAGACCCCTCCTGGCAAGGGTGACAAGATTAAGGCAACTCTCCTGGCCTCATCTGCATGAAAGATGGGACAGGGAGGCATCTCCATTGGCATACAGAATGGAGAACAGAGATTACAAGGCAAGAACTGCATTGAACTCTGGGACCAGAACAGCAGGGAAGCACTGCATCCAGGAGGATCTCTGCTCCAGATGTTAATGAACCCCCTCCTGCACACACCCAGCTCAGTAGTTATCAGACCAATTCTAGTAATAAATCCTAGAAACAGATCCCCTATCTGTTTCCCCTGCCTGAGGGGAGTGTGGGTGATCCCCTGTCTGTTTCCCCTGCCTGAGGGAAAATGGATGATCCCTTGACTCTATCCCCCTGCCTGAGGGAGCATGGGCAACCCCCTGATGCACTCCCCTCAGGCATGAGGAGACAATCAGTGGATTGCTCGCATTCACCTCAGGCAGAGGGAGACAGTCAGGGGATCATCTGCATTCCCCTCAAGCAGGGGGGACAGTCAGGGGATACCCCATTCTACCATCAGGCAGAGAGAGACAGTCAGGGGATCAGGTGCGCTCACCTCAGGTGCAGGGAGACATTCAAGGGGTCACCTGTGCTTCCCTCAGGCCGGGACAGACAGTGAGGGGATCGCCCACACTCCCCTCAGGCAGGGGGAGATAGTCAGGGGATCTCCCGCACTTCCTCAAAGGTCTGGGGTCTGCATTGTTTGTTTGAATCTTTTCCTTACATGAGTCTCTGTGTTTCATGTTGTTTCTTGTGTGTATGTTTCTGTTTTGTGAGTGGGTGCCTCTTCCTTGCATGCCTCTTGCATGTCTCCTCTACCTCATTATGGGTGTTTGTATCTTTGGCGGGTGTATTTGTGTTTTCTGTTCTTATGGCTCTTGCTTCTGTTGGTCAGATTCTTATATGCATCTGTTTTGTTTCCCTTTTATATATCTGAGTGTGTTGTTCCTAGTGTCTCTTGTCACATACAACCTTCCTTCCCTTGCCTAGAGCCACTGGGAAGCAAGCCAAAACTCACAACCCAACCCTACCTGTTCCCCAGAAAAATCCAGACCTGGCTTCAGTCCCGAGACGAAATAGTTTACATCACTTTTCTGTTAATCTCTCTTTCTCACCACTGGGCCTTCTTCACCTTCATTCCAACAGCTAGCTCTATTAGAGAGAGGGACCCAGCTGACCTGGGCACCTCCACCAGCTAAATCACAACCACAACCTGGGATGGGAAACATCTTCTCCCCTCCTGCTGTATGTCCTATTTCCTTCCTTCCTTAGGGTATGTCTACACTACAAGACTATTTCGAATCAACTTAAGTCGAATTTGTGGAATCGACCTTATGAAGTCGAATTTGTGTATCCACCCTAAATACACTAATTCGACTGTGTGAGTCCACAGTAACTGGGCAAGCGTCGACTTTGGAAGCGGTGCACTGTGGGAAGCTATCCCACAGTTCCCGCACTCCCTGCTGCCCATTGGAATTCTGGGATTTCCCCCCAATGCATGCTGGGGGGGAAAACTGTGTCGAGGGTGGTCCTTGGTAACTGTCAGCATTCAACCGTCACTTCCGCCAGCGGGAAATCAGTTCGCGCACTTTTCCTGTTATAAGTGACAGTGCTGACGCCACAGCACTCCACTACGATCATGGAGCCCGCAGCGATCATCGCTGCACTTATGGCCGTTGTCAACTCCTCTCACCTTATCGTACACCTCTTCAACAGTCAGATGCTGAGAAATCGGGAAAAGGAGGCAACGGAAGCGTGGTGAGGACATGAAGTCTCAGACTGGCACAGACCTGTCAGAAAGCACGGGACACTGCGCCATGGAGATCATGGTGGCACTGGGTCATGTTCATGCTATGGGACAGCGATTCTGGGCCCGGGAAACAAGCACGGACTGGTGGGACCGCATAGTGCTGCAGGTCTGGGATGAATCACAGTGACTGCGAAACTTCAGGATGCGTAAGGGCACTTTCCTTGAACTGTGTGACTTGCTGTCCCCTGCCCTGAAGCACAAGGACACCAGATTGCGAGCAGCCCTGACAGTGCAGAAGCGAGTGGCCATAGCCTTGTGGAAACTTGCCACGCCAGACAGCTACCGGTCAGTAGCGAACCACTTTGGCGTGGGCAAATCTACCGTGGGGGTTGCTGTGATGCAAGTAGCCAACGCTATCGTTGAACTCCTGCTCTCGAAGGTAGTGACCCTGGGAGACGTCCAGGTCGTCATAGCTGGCTTTGCCGCGATGGGATTCCCAAACTGCGGTGGGGCTATAGATGGGACTCACATCCCTATCTTGGGACCGGACCACCAGGCCAGCCAGTACATTAACCGAAAGGGCTACTTTTCAATGGTGCTGCAAGCACTGGTGGACCATAGGAGACGCTTTATCAACATCAACGTTGGGTGGCCGGGCAAGGTTCATGACGCGCGTGTGTTCAGGAACTCTGGTCTGTTTAAACGCCTGCAGAAAGGTAGTTTCTTCCCAGACCACAAAATAACTGTTGGGGATGTGTAGATGCCTACAGTGATCCTCGGGGACCCAGCCTACCCGCTAATGCCCTGGCTCATGAAGCCCTAGACAGGCACCTTGGACAGTGAGAAGGAACTCTTCAACTACCAGCTGAGCAAGTGCAGAATGGTGGTGGAGTGTGCTTTCGGAC
Organism: Mauremys mutica; assembly: GCF_020497125.1. Lineage (NCBI taxonomy): Eukaryota > Metazoa > Chordata > Testudines > Geoemydidae > Mauremys > Mauremys mutica. The sequence goes on from NC_059084.1 coordinate 36,905,397, forward strand.
GTCTCAAGGGGAGATGGCGGAGCTTACTGACTCACTCAGATCTCAGCAAAACCAATATCCCCATTGTTATTGCAGCTTGCTGTGTGCTCCACAATCTCTGTGAGAGCAAGGGGGAGACCTTTATGGCGGGATGGGAGGTTGAGGCAAATCGCCTGGCTGCAGATTGCGCTCAGCCAGACACCCGTGCCATTAGAAGATCCCAGCAGGAAGCGCTGTGCATCCGGGAGGCTTTGAAAGCTAGGTTCCTCAGAGAGCAGGGTAACCTATGACTGTCCAGTTGCTTTACAGAGAAGCTGAACCTGCCCCTGTTTCTTTACCCATTTACTGTTGACTCTCCTCTGCAGTCTCATACCCCGTTCACCCCGTTTGCCCCCTTCCAACACACGTGTAAAAATAAAGGTAATGAAGCATTGTTATTTAAAAACCTTTTCTTTAATAATGATTTTGCGTCAAAGGGTTGAAACAGGGACGCGGACTGTGGTGGGTAGCGTGTGCAGTGACGTTGAGACCGATTCTAGACTCTAGGGATGATAGGATTCTGCTCCTACAGCGGTCTCTGGGGGGAGGACGGTTACAGGTGGGTGTGCAGGAAGGGGTGAGGAGTGTAGGCTTTGGGACGGAGTTTGGGTGCAGTCTCTGGGCTGGGGGTGGGGGCGTAGGAAGGGGTGAGGGGTGTGTGGGAAGGGGGAGGAGGCGTAGGGGGTTGCGGGCTGTGGCTGGGGCTGAGGATTTGGGGCATTGTGGAGACTCAGGGCAACGGTAGAAGGGCAGGGTGATGGCAACCTGGCTTGCCATTTGTGGATGGCAGGTGCTAGTACCCTGGGGCAGCAGACAGCATTTGTGCCGGTAGCCGCTCTACTGTCAGGTAGGGACGCAGCGTGGGGGGGGGGAGATGACACGCCAGGGGAGGGGTGGCAGGTGGGCGCTGGGACCTGCTCCAGGCAGGGAATTGACGGGTCGGGGGGAGACCCGTGTGGTCCAGGGCCCGATCCAGGCTGGGCCGGGGGAGAGACCCACCTCCAAATATACCTTGAGCAGGGCACCTGCCGCCTATGAACAGAACATTAAAAACACCTCACAGACTGACCAGGGTGCCTAGTGACTGCACTCAGTGAGTAACCTGCTGCTGATCCTGCCCCCATGTCTGTACCCTGTTCATGGTGACTGTCCTATGAAATTACCAAACCCCTCTCCCCCCTTCACAGAAAGTCTTCAGCAAACAAACATGACAGAAACAGTAATTAACAGCAAACTACTTGTAATACTCGACAACACAGTAAAGGTGAGAACTGTTCAAAATCTAGGGACTGAGAACTTTTGGGTAATTTAGCAGTCCGCTGTGGTGCAGTGACAGTTTTCACGGCCCTTGGTACCCCTGCTTCTTGTTATTCTGGGTGAGGTGGGTATTGGAGTGTGTGGCGGGGGAGGGCAGTTGCAGACACACCTGCGGTCCTGCAGAACATCGACAAGGCGCCTGAGCATGTCCGTTTGCTCCCTCAGTAGTCCAAGCAGCGTTTGAGTCGCCTGCAGGTCCTCCTGTCGCCATCTGTCCTCCCGTTCGCTATGTGAGCGCTGCTGCTGTGTGAGGTTCTCCCTCCACTGGCTCTGCTGGTCCGTTTCTGCTCTGGAGCAGCCCATAAGTTCAGCAAACATCTCGTCCCGTGTCCTTTTCTTACGATGCCTAATCTGCGCCAGCCTCTGTGAGGGGCCTGGTGGAGCAGGTCGGGATACAGTTGCAGCTGTGTGAGGGGGAAAAGGAAGTGAATTGCTTACAAAGATGCCTTTTCTTAAAAATGAAACATAGTCTACTCATTGCCTGTGAACCAGACCATGGACGGCACCTATCTCCTGAGCACTCACTCAGGGAAAGTTCGATTTCTCTGCATTCGCTTTCATTGCCTGGGGTATTGCACTGCAGACCAGAAAAGCGGGGCAGGAAAGCTGAATCCGTGGAGCAGCCAGGCATGGTAAGCCAAAGGCTTTTGGCTGCTTAAAAGTCAGTGTCCAGCTCTGTCCTCTTGCTGCAGGCAATCCTGAAAGCATAAACTCTGCCCCTGTTCCACCCCCTCGCGGTTTTCCCTTGGAAAAGATCCCTGTATGCTGCCACTCTGTAGCCTCCAGCATGTGGCTTTAAAGTGACGCTTCTTGTTGTTGTAAGGAACAGTGAAGCACTACCAATACTAATAGTACACAAATCACTCTACTTACATGCAGGAGTCTGCGCGCGAGATCACCCTGAGGAGGGTGTCACGGAGAGAGAGAGAGCGCATGCTGAATGAAAGCCAGCACAAGCCAGGGCCCTATGCTGCGATGCTCGTCAAGGCACTGGTCCCGGAGTACCAGCTGAGAGCGTGGCACAGAAAAGTGTGCTACCTCGGAGCACCCAATAAGCCAGCTCGCCCCAGGAACCTCCTCCATAGGCTTTTCGACTACCTCCAGGAGATCTTCGTGGAGATCTCCGCGGAAGATTCCTGTTCCATTCCCCTGCATGTAGACCTTCTGTTCGCCTAGTCTATTTTCCTGTTCTTTTAAGAAATAAATGTTAACATGTTTAAAGCACTTACCGACTGATACTTCTCCTGATTCAGGGTCCGTGGTAACGGCTGCGGAGGGTTGGTAGGGGATCTCAGTGAGGGTAATGAAGAGATCCTGGCTGTCAGGGAAATCAGCGTTGTAAGCGCTGTCGACTGCCTCCCCCTCCTCATCTCCTTCCTCATCTTCCCCATCTGCGAACGTCGACGAGGAACTGGCCGTCGACACTATCCCTTCGTCAGAGTCCACGCACACTGGTGGGGCAGTGGTGGCAGACCCACCGAGAATGGCATGCAGTGCCTCGTAGAAGCGGCATGTCTGGGTCTGGGCTCCGGAGCGTCCGTTTGCTGCTTTGATTTTATGGTATCCTTGTCTCAGCTCCTTGACTTTCACGCGGCACTGCATTGCATCCTGGCTGTATCCTCTGTCTGTCATGGCTTTGGAGACCTTCTTGTAGGTCTTCGCATTCCATTTGTTGGAGCGCAGCTCCGAAAGCACAGACTCATCGCCCCACACACCGATCAGATCCAAGACTTCCCGGTCAGTCCATGCTGGGGACCTCTTTCTATTCTGGGATTGCCTGGACTCCTCTGCTGGAGAGCTCTGCATCATTGCCGGTGCTGCTGAGCTCGCCCCGATGTCCAACCAGGACATGAGATTCAAAGTGCCCAGACGGGAAAAGGAATTCAAATTTTCCCGGGTCGTTTCCTGTGTGGCTGGTCAGAGCATCCAAGCTCAGACTGCTGTCCAGAGCGTCAACAGAGTGGTGCAGTGTGGGATAGCTCCCGGAGCTACTAATTTCGATTTGCATCCACACCTAGCCTAATTCGACATAGCCATGTCGAATTTAGCGCTACTCCCCTCGTCGGGGAGGAGTACAGAATTCGAACTAAAGAGCCCTCTATGCCGAATTAAATGGCTTCCTGGTGTGGACGGGTGCACGGTTAATTCGAATTAACACTGCTAAATTCGAATTAAAGTCCTAGTGTACACCAGGCCTTAGATTTACACTCTCCTTTCTCCTGGTTTAAGCAGGGTCTGAATGAGCTCTCTGTGACACTCTATACCTCGGGGGAACACCCTGCACCCTTGTGTTCTTCCTTGTGTGGTATCCAATGCAAAGTTTGTCATGTTGGGTGTCTTCGGAAGGCTCATGATGCACTGAACATTGTTGTTATAGTAATGCTATAGGTTGTAATTTCATATATATAGCTATGAGGCTGAAAATGTGTCCTCATGCCTTAAAACAAGCCCAGGTAAATCTCTCCAGGAGAAGAGGGGCAGTTCACAGCTCATCAGAGCATGTATGGAACAAACCCAGCCCAGCCTCACAGAAACAAAGGACACTGGCCTAGGCAGCAACAAAGGATCTGTTGGACTCTTGAGTGAGTCACTCCCCTTCTCTGGGTCATTTTGGGACTACGATGAGGTAATGCTCACCTGACTCTGAAGGTGGGGGAGGGGCAAAGCCAAGAGGGAAGAAAGGACATGATAAAAGGGAGAGATGTTTGCCATGCTCTCTCTCTTCCATCTCCATCTACAGACACCGCCACCAAGTGACTGAAGCCCTTATCAAAGGGAGAGCCTGGCTGAAAGGCAACCAGCCAGCCTGTGGTGAGAAGCATCTAAGTTTGTAATGGCACTGAAAGTGTTAAGATCAGCTTAGAATGTGTTTTGCTTTTATTTCATTTGAGCAAATCTGACTTGTTATGCTTTGACTTATAATCACTTAAAATCTATCCTTTGTAGTTAATACATTTGTTTGTTTATTCTACCTGAAGCAGTGTGTTTGGTTTCAAGCATGTCAGAGAATTCCCTTGGGATAACAAGCCTCGTAAATATCAATTTATTTGTTAAATTAACGAGCTCGTATAAGCTTTCAATGTCCAGCGGATATAACTGGACACCACATTACGGAGGTTCCTAGGGTTGTGTCTGGGACCACAGATATTGGCTAGTGTCATTAAGTTGCACGATCGAAACAGCAGCTGGCCAAAAATGCTCACTTGCACAGCTGGGAGCAGCTTACATGCTAGAGGCTGTGCATGAACAGCCTGGGAGTGGAGGTTCTCACAGCAGAGCAGGGTAAGGCTGGCTCCCAGAGTTGAGAATTGGAGTGACCTAGCAGATCACCAGTCCAGATAACACCAGGGGTTATGTCACACTCTCCTCTGACATCTATTGATGAGCCAACCTTGTTTGCATAGACACACCCGCCCTGCCTAGGTGCTCAACATGATGAGGCTGCTTTGCCCAAATGATCACTTTTAGCTGGTGTTGGATCACAAGTCTCTTTGTTATTGGGGCAGGGGTATTAATGAATTGTTATCCTTGTGTGAATCAAGGGCAGCAGAACTGTGCTTGGCATACCCTGATCGAGGGACTCACCCTCAGCTAAACTGCACTCACTAAGGAGAGGACAGGGGTACTAAAGGCCAGGGGAATTGAGGGTGGAGGTAAGTGTCTGTATTTGCTGTTGTGTGTCCTCTCTAAGGGTTCTAGGCTCCATTTGATCCTTCATCTCTTCTCTGTTAATAACAGAGCTAGTCAAAACTCAGTTGAGAATCTTGTTACACACAGATAGAGCTGAAATGAATGATAACCAGGCCTAATCATCAGGCTTGCTTTGGGACAGTGTGTCTGATGCAAGACACTGCTCGGTCTGCACTAGCAATGAGGATCCACCATGAACATAGGAAATCACTGAGAGCTGCATTAAGTGTTTGGATCTGAAGACATCCCAGAACATATGGAGCATAGCGGTGAGTGGCTAACTTGCTGGTGGAGAAGTGAACGGCTGACGGAGCAGCAAGTGGCTTGTGGACTGGAGCATCGAGCAGCTGGCAGGGTGGCTGATGCCAGAGTAGGTAAGGTGCTCCCCCTGCCAAGGGGGGAGGTAATCTTACACAGATGTACCTCTGTACTCTTCACTGATCAAGACAACAATAAGAAGATAACAAAGAAAGAAGAAGTGGGACCACTAAACACTGAGGATGGAGTGGAGGTTAAGGATAATTTAGGCATGACCCAATATCTAAACAAATACTTTGCCTCAATCTTTAATGAGGCTAACGAGGAGCTTAGGGATAATGGTAAAATGATAAATGGGATTGAGGATCTGGAGATAGATATTACCACATCCGAGATAGAAGCCAAACTCGAACAGCTTAATGGGACTAAATCAGGGGGCCCAGATAATCTTCATCCAAGTATATTAAAAGAACTGGCACATGAAATTGCAAGCCCATTAGCAAGAACTTTTAATGAATCTGTAAACTCAGGGGCTGTACCATATGACTGGAGAATTGCTAACATAGTTCCTATTTTTAAGAAAGTAAGAAAAAGTGATCCGGGTAACTACAGGCCTTTTTGTTTGACATCTGCAGTATGCAAGGTCTTGGAAAAAATTTAGGACAAAGTAGTTAAGGACATTGAGGTCAACGGTAATTGGGACAAAATACAACATGGTTTTACAAAAGGTAAATGGTGCCAAACCAACCTGAACTCCTTCTTTGAGAAGGTAACAGATTTTTTAGACAAAGGAAATGCAGTAGATCTATTTGGATATTAGGGAAAACTTTGTCACTAGGAGGGTGGTGAAGCACTGGAATGGGTTACCTAGGGAAGTGGTGGAATCTTCTTCCTTAGAGGTTTTTAAGGTCAGGCTTGACAAAGCCCTGGCTGGGATGATTTAGTGGGGAATTGGTCCTGCTTTGAGCAAGGGGTTGGACTAGATGACCTGCTGAGGTCCCTTCCATGTCTGATATTATATGATTCCATGATCTAATTTACCTCGATTTCAGTAAGGTGTTTGATACGGTTCCACATGGAGAATTATTAGCTAAATTGGAAAAGATGGAGATCAGTATGAAAATTGAAAGGTGGATAAGGAACTGGTTAAAGAGGCGACTACAATGGGTCATACTGAAAGGTGAACTGTCAGGCTGGAAGGAGGTTACTAGTGGAGTTCCTCAAGGATCAGTCTTGGGACCAATCTTTAATAATCTTTTTATTACTGACCTTGGCACAAAAAGTGGAAAAGTGCTAATAAAGTTTGTGGATGACACAAAGCTGGGAGGTATTGCTAACACAGAGAGGGACCGGGATATCCTACAGGAAGATCTGGATGACCTTGTAAATTGGAGTAATAGTAATAGGATGAAATTTAATAGTGAAAAGTGCAAGGTCATGCATTTAGGGATTAATAACAAGAAATTTGTTATAAACTGGGGATGCATCAGTTGGAAGTAACAGAGGAGGAGAAGGACCTTGGAGTATTGGTGATCACAGGACAACTCTGAGCCGCTAATGCGGTCTTGGGATGCATCAGGAGAGGTATTTCCAGCAAAGATAAGGAGATGTTAGTACTGTTATACAAGGCACTGGTGAGACCTCATCTGGAAATCTGTGTGCAGTTCTGGTCTCCCATGTTTAAGAAGGATGAATTCAAACTGGAACAGGTACAGAGAAGGGCTACTAGGATGATTCGAGGAATGGAAAACCTGTCTTAGGAACGGAGACTGAAAGAGCTTGGCTTGTTTAGCCTAACCAAAAGAAGGCTGAGGGGAGATATGATTGCTCTCTATAAATATATCAGTGGGATAAATACCAGGGAGGGAGAGCAATTATTTAAGCTCAGTACCAATGTGGACACAAGAACAAATAGATATAAACTGGACATCAGGAAGTTTAGACTTGAAATTAGACAACGGTTTCTAACCATCAGAGGAGTGAAGTTCTGGAACAGCCTTCCAAGGGGAGTAGTGGGGGCAAAAGACATATCTGGCTTCAAGACTAAGCTTGATAAGTTTATGGAGGGGATGGTATGATGGGATAGCCTAATTTTGCAATTAATTGATCTTTGACTATTAGCGGTAAATATGCCTAATGGCCTGTGATGATAGGGTGGGATCTGAGTTACTACAGAGAATTCTTTCCTGGGTGCTGCTGGCTGGTGAGTCTTGCCCACATGCTCAGGGTTTAACTGATCGCAATATTTGGGGTTGGGAAGGAATTTTCCTCCAGGACAGATTGGCAGAGGCCCTGGGGGGGCTTCACCTTCCTCTGCAGCATGGGGCCCAGGTGACTTGCTGCAGGATTCTCTGTACCTTGAAGGCTTTAAACCACAAGTTGAGGACTTTAATAGCTCAGACATAGGTCTGGGAGTTTGTTACAGGAGTAGGTGAGTGAGATTCTGTGGCCTGTGTTGTGCAGAAGGTCAGACTAGAAGATCATAATGGTCCCTTCTGACCTTACAGTCTATGAGTCTATGAGTCTATTCTCAACAAACCTTGCCGGGTCCCAATTACAGTCCAGTTGCACAGCGCCCCCCACAGCACAGCACCCTCTCCCTGCCAGTGCCACAGTGAGACCAGCACAGATTATAAGATTAGAAAACCCTGTTCTCTGCAACACACGACCTTTTGTACAGCATTTGGGCTTTTGTTGCTGGCGAGTTTATATCCATTTGTTCTTGAGTCCACATTGGAGATTAAATTAGATAACTCTTCTTTCCCTGGTATTTATCCCACTGATGTATTTATAAAGAGTGATCATATCCCCCTCAGCCTTCTGTTGGTGAGGCTAAATAATCCAAGCTCTTTGAGTCTGCTCTCATAAGGTAGATTTTCCATTCCCCGGATCATCCTAGTAGCCCTTCTTTACATCTGTTGCAGTTTGAATTCATCTTTCCTAAACATAGGAGACCAGAATAGCTCACATCACTCCAGATGAGATCTCACCTTGTATAATGTGCCTTGTATAATGGTACTAATACATTCCTGTTTCTGCTGGAAATACTTCCCCAGATGCACCCCAGAACTGAATTAGCCTTTTTCACAGCCACATCACATTTGTGGCTCATAGTCATCCTGTGATCAACCAATACATGCAGGTCTTTCTCCTCCTTTATCACTTCCAACTGATACAGCCCAAGCTTATGGCAAAAATTCATGTTGTTGTCCCTAAACCCATGACTTTGCACTATTAAATATCCTATTTCTATTACTTCTTCTATGCTATTCCGGTCCTACTCTGTATTGGCAATACCTCCCAACTTTCTGTCATCTCCAAATTTTATTAGCACACTCCCACTTTTTGTGCCAAGGCCAGTAATAAAAATCTTAAATAAGATTGGTTCTGTGAAAGTAGAGCAAGAACTGACAGGGATTTGAAGGGGATTTCAATGCATGACAGTCTCTGTTAACAAGAGTCAGGCTAGCTGTAACCCTAATAACGCGAGATTTGTAGAAGCGAGAATTGTGTGAGGCAAATGGGAAAGAACTGTGTGAGAAGTTGTTGTGACCTTGTGTTAAATATGGAATGTAGACTGTCCTCTAAATAAAAGTGAGAAAAACAAGATATCAAGATGACCTATCTATAAACAAAATGCAGCTGTTGCTTTTTATTGTATGTAACAAAAGATATAAATGCTTGCTGTAATTGTTTACCTGCGGAGAGACCTACCTAGGAGGGGGAAACCCTGTGTCCTAGTGCACTCTCTCCCTCTGTGCAATTGCTTGAGAAATAAAGTATCTGACTTTGCTGCACCCAACCAGAAATATGTTTTTCTCAGACAGTTCCAAGACTGATCCCTGAAGAACTCCACCAGTAACCTCCCTCCAGTCTGACAGTTCACCTTTCAGTATGACCTATTTTAGTTTCCCCTTGAACCAATTCCTTATCCACCTTTCAATTCTCATATCAATCCCTATCTTCTCCAATTTAACTAATTATTTCTCATGTGGAACTGTAACAAATGCCTTACTGACAATTCTACAATTACTTTCTGTTATTTAGGCTACCTACTTTTTCCAGTTTGCCAAGCTTGCAACAGATCATTTCACTTTAGGAAACATCCTAACAGCCCTTTCTTATCTTAATCACCTATTAATCTCTCTGTTTATAAACAAAATTCTGACTCCCTGCCTCAGGGGTGCAAACTGGGAGAAGCTCCTCTCCTGTCTCCTCTGCAGAACAGGTTGCATTGGCTTTTTTGGGAGGAGGGGAGACAATGCTACCATGTCCTCCCAAAGACCACCTATGATTGCAACTAAACTCCACGAGGAGAGTGGGGAGATGCAAGATAGTTCCCTAGTTTATGTCATCGGCAGGGAAGCTGAACATATCTTTAAATTCTTTGCCTTCAGAGAGGAAAGCCACAAGAACAATTTTGCTGTGGGTGAGGCCGGCTAAGTTTGATGAGTATTTCATACCTCCGTATAATGTGGTTCATGAGTGAAGTTTTTCCTATCGGCATATCCAAAAAGATGGGTGGCCTGTGGAATCTTTTATAAGAGGCTTCTGTGGCATGAGAGAAAACTGTGATTGTAAAGATAAAAAGGCAGAGCACATTACAGATGGAGCTGGAGGAGTGACGGGCATTTTAGCCAAGGGCTGTTAGCGAATCTTCGAATCAAGAGGGATTTAACCCTTCTCAAAGCAGGAGAAATCGCAAGACAATTGGGAATGATTTAAAGTCAAAATAGAGACCAGTGGCTGCCAAGCAGAAACACAGAGGAAGTGACTTATAGACAGTCACACTAGGGGATATAGCCCAGTTGCAAAAAACAATTGTAATAAATCCTCAAAGGCAACATGGGGTAAGCCCCAGGCAAAAGAGAGCACTTTTCCAGCTAGGTGCACAAGATGTGGGAAAGCTTATGATCCAAGAGGTTTCAGAGTAGCCATTTTGCTGCTGTCTGCCATGCAAAGGCAGGACGTGAAGTGACCACTGAGAGTCAAGAGAGATTTTTTTTCAGGACTCAATCATGTGTACTGAGGCAGAGCCAGCCTGGAGGGTGGAACTGAATATTTGTTGAAAGACTGACAGTTTTCAGCTAGATTCGGGTGCAGATGCAACAGTCCTATCAGAAGGGATTTATTATCAGCTTTATTATCTCTTGTTGACCAGACATGGTCTTAACAGAGGCCTTGAGTGATATCAGGGGGCCTCTTCATCTGGACAAATTCAGTCTGTCTCTGACTTTTGTACCTTTTCCCATCAACATTTATTGTTATTTGTGACTGGAGATTTCATGAATTTTTAGTCTGCACATTTCATCTTAAAATCAGACTAGATTTTCAGGCCCAGTTATTAAAACAGCTCCCCCAACCCCCACAGCACTGCCAGTGCCCCTCAGTCCCAACCCACAGCTCCTGCTATCCCAGGCCTGGGCTCCCTCATCACCCAGAGCTCTGCTGGTGCCCCTCAAGGCTGACCTGCAACCCCCTCCCAGGTGCCTAAAAGAATTGGATGCTGTGGAAAGAAGTGAGGAACTAGGCATCTAAATTAATTTGTTGATTTGAAGGTGGCAGTCAGAGCACATGTGGGCAGCTGTGCTATCAGTATAGGAGGAGAGGTTAGTAGCCAGCTTCCAATAGATCAAACTCCTCCTGCAAGACTGGACCTCACATTACCTGATTGCCAGAGCTAGTGCTTGAATCACTGGGCAGTGGCGCCATGGGCATACGGAATAGCATGGCAAACAGGTAGAGGTGATGCATGTGGGACATGTGGGGTCACATGCCCTCCCCTCCTCTGATTTCTGCCAGGGTTTGTCGGCTGGGCCCCCTCCCCGTGCGGCAGCTCCTGGAGCTGGCAATCTGCAAGCTGGGCCACAGGGAGAGGCAGCAGCAAACAGCTGGGAGCTTCAAGGAGGGGCCACTGAGGCTAAGGGGGTGGCCATGGGGGGCATGACTCAAGCTGTTGGGGGGAGGGAACCTTTAAATTGTGCTCCCCGACTATCGACAGATACCAGTCGTCTTTGCGAGGTGGGTGCTGTGCTGACATACATTGCACATCCTGGCATCTAAGTGATATGTTATTCTTTCTCTGTGGGATAAGAGTGATTCTCTGAAAAGAGAACTCCCACTGGATGACATTGGGTCTCTGCCCTACCTCTGAGAGGCAGAAAGGTGCCCTTGGAATTTTCATAATGAAAGAAGGAGAGAGAGAGATGGGGAAAGACAAAATGAAAGAGAGGCTGTCAGATGAGTGGTATAAATTGCTTCCTGTTGGGACCAAAGCCAGGTTTGAGTTTTCAAAGGGAACAGGTTGGGCTGGTTTAGAATTTTGCTGTGCTCCCCCTTTGGCTCTAGGCAAGAGAAGGAAGGTGGTGTGTGGAATGAGAAACTCAGAGGAACATGCACAGATAGACACCACACACACACATGACACAAACACACAGAGAAAACAACATCGGAGACAGACAAGGCTCTGACTGACACAACCAAGAGAGAGGCACAACCATGCGAAACAGAAATGTGCCGATAAAAGATACAAACACAAACAAGGAGTCCTTGGAGAGGTTAATTCCCACAAATCACAAACACACACACAAGAAACATAACATGGGACACGCAAGACTCACACAAGCAAGGGATGCAAATTCAGGCAACAAACACACGAGCCCTAGCATGACACAAGGGAAGATATGACTCACAACAGCAAGAGTTTGGGGTTTTCCTTTTTGGGCAAGGAATACCAGTAGAAAGGTGTTTATATCAGTATAGCTTGTTTTTAATCAACACAGAGGAATAAACTACACTTCTATCAATGATGGTTCTTCCTCTATATGTGCATCCACATTAGGGGATGTACTGGAAATTGGCACCGAATCTGCTTTCTAACCATCTATCTATCCATCACCATTATACATTCATTTCCATTCTCTCTAGCAATCCATCTGTCCCCAGACACACCCATCTCTCTCTCCCTCTCTTTACATTTGTGCCTATCCAGTTGTCAGAATCTCTGGAGACTGGCAGCTGCTATATGAACATGGAAGGGTGTTTTGGTTTTGTTTTTGTTTTTTCCTATCTTAGAACTGGAAGGGACCTTGAATGGTCATCAAGTCCAGCCCCCTGACAGATAATGAGACAGAAAATATCATAATGCAACTATATAAATCCATGGAATGCCCACATCCGGGATATTGTGTTCAGATCTGGTCGTCCATTCTCAAAAAAAGATATATTAGAATTCGAGGAAGTGCAGAGCGGGGCATCAAAAGCGATCAGGGATATGAAACAACTTCCATATGAGCAGCAATTTAAAAAATGGGCCTGTTGAGCTTGGAAAAGAAATGACTGGGGAGGGATATGATAGAGGTCTTTAAAATTATGAATGCTGTGGAGAAGGTAAATAAGGAAGTGTCATTTACAGCTTCACATAATACAAAAACCAGGAATCAATAATGAAATTAATGAGCAGCAGGTTTAAAAGAAACATAAGGAAGTACTTCTTCACACAATGCATGTGCAACCTGTGGAACTCGTTGTCAGGCCATTTTGTGAAGCCCAAAAGGAAAACTGGGATAAAAAAAAAAGAATAGGATAAGTTCCTGGAGAATAGGTCCGTCAATGACTATTAGACAAGATGTTCGGGGATGCAACCCTATGCTCTGGGTGTCCAGGTGTTGGAATACAGGACACTGGGCCAGATGGACCACTGGTCTGACCCCATATGGCTGTTCTTATGTCGAATGATGCAGTTGTCTAGGCATTGAGGTCTCAGCTGGAATGTTCTCTCCAGAATACTGGTACAAGCAGTGCATTAGCCTGGGCCATGTGTAGATTCGCATGTGTGACAGAGCGAATGACTGGCTAGATATTAGAAGAATGCTTCCAACCACCAGTGGAGTGAGGTTCTGGAGCAGCCCCCAATAGGAGCTGGGGGGACAAATGACATAATGAATTTTAAGGATGAGCTGGACAAGTTTCTGAATGGCATTGTAGGACAGGGTTGCTTGAGATGAGAGCAGGAATCAACAGCCCTGTAGCTCACTTCTGGATTGTCTCTTAAATTCCTAAGTCTCATGCGACATGGTTTCAGCCTGTCACCTGCTAGGTCCAGATGGGATTTTCTTCCCCTCCGCCCACATATTCTTTATTTTTGGCGGGGGGGGGGTGAATTTTTTGTTTTGTTTTCTTTTATCTTCTTCCTCTGAAACAACGGGGAGGCCACAGCTGGAGATGGGGTATTGGTCCTGTGTTTGATCAGGAGTTGGGAGGTTTTGGGGGAACCTGGGCCCTCCCTCTACTCTGGGTTCCAGCCCAGGGCCCTGTGGACTTCAGCTGTCTAGAGTGCCCCCTGGTACAGATGCATGACAACTACAACTCCCTGGGCTACTTCCCCATAGCCTCCTCTCAACACCTTCTTTGTCCTCACCACAGGACCTTCCTCCTGATGTCTGATAATGCTTGTACTTCTCAATCCTCCAGCAGTATGCCTACTCACTCTTAGTTTCTTGCACACCTCTTGCTCCCAGTTCTTCGCATGCACTTCCTCTCCTCTGACTCCCTTTGGCCTGAGTGGAGTGAGCCTTTTTCATAGAATCATAGAATATCAGGGTTGGAAGGGACCTCAGGAAGTCATCTAGTCCAACCCCCTGCTCAAAGCCGGACCAATTCCCAGACAGATTTTTACCCCAGTTCCCTAAATGGCCCCCTCAAGGATTAAATTCACAACCCTGGGTTTAGCAGGTCAAAGGTCAAACCACTGAGTTATCCCTCCCCCCTTTTATAACATCAGAGGAGCCTTAATTAGAGTCAGATGCTTAACAGCCTCACCTGACTCTTAGCGGGTTAATTGGAGTCAGGTGTTCTCATTAGCCTAGATCAGCCCCTGCTCTGGTCACTCAGGGAACAGAAAACTGCTTATCCAGTGACCAGTATATCTCCCTTCTCCTACTCTGCGGTTCCCAGCTGGGGTGGGTCTATCATACAAGCTAAAACAAAAGATACCCTAACACATTTCCTTGCTATTACTTACTATTTCTGTAATATTAGATGTATCATTTCAGTGGGAGCTGGATTACTTGTTTGGTCTCTCCTTTCGTCTCTGGGGAGAACACACACAGAGCATAAAACAAACCCTTTCCCCCCCAGATTTGAAAGTATCTTCTTTCCCCATTGGTCCTTCTGGTCAGGTGCCAACCAAGTTATCTGATCTTCTTAACCCACTACAGATAAGGAGGGATTTTATGATAACCTTAGCTGTATATTTATGACACGCCCCCCAAATCACAAAGGGTGCTGGACAGCCTGCTCCACACTGGCTGTGATTTCTTTCTGGAGCCCTAGGAGAAAACAGAATTAATAAGACACATGCACCTCTAGATATACGACTGATTATAGAAAACCTAACTATTTCCCACATTTCAACGAAGATTTTAACCAGCTGAGTCTGCGAAACTTTCACGGGAGAGTGAATCAGCTACTTTGTTAGAAGCTCCTGAAATGTGTTGTGTTTCAAAATCAAAATCTTGGAGAGCTAAACTCCATCACAGAAGTTATTGTCCTTGATGGTATGAAGCCACTTCAGAGCAGCATGGTTGGTTTCCAGGTGGAAACGCCATCCCCAAACGTATGGGCATAGCTTTTCCAAAGCATACACAATGGCGTAGCATTCCTTTTCGCTGATTGACCAGTGGATTTCCCTCTCAGACAGTTTTTTGCTGAGAAACAGGACAGGATGAAATTCTTGATCCAGTCCTTCCTGCATTAAAACTAATTCCACACCACGCTCGGATGCATCTGTGGTTACTAGGAAAGGTTGGTCAAAGTCTGGGGCCCTTAGCACAGGGTCAGACATGAGTGTCGCTTTAAGCTGGTTAAAGGCCTTCTGACACTCTTCAGTCCACTGAACTGCATTAGGCTGTTTCTTTTTGGTTAGGGGCGGTGATTTGGCTGTAATGTGGTACAAATCGCCTGTTATATCCAGCCAAGCCTAAGAAGGATTGGACCTGTTTCTTTGTCATTGGGACAGGCCACTTTTGGATAGCAGTCACTTTGGCCTTGGTGTCCAAGGTAAGTCACTCTGTTTAGGCCTATCTGACACTTTTTAGCCTTAACAATTAGTCCTTTCTCCCTTTTGCGCTCGAAGACTTTTTGTAGATGCTCCAGGTGTTCTGCCCATGAATCAGAAAAAATGGCCACATCATCAAGGTAAGTGACTGCAGATTCTCCCAATCCCACTAGGAGACTATCTACAAGTTTCTGGAAGGTGGTGGATGCATTTTGCAACCCGAAAGGGAGCATATTAAATTCATACATCCCTGCATGGGTGACGAAGGCTGATCTTTCCTTGGCGGATTCATCTAGTGGTACTTGCCAGTACCCCTTGGTTAAGTCTAAGGTAGAGATGAACTGGACATATCCCAGTTACTCCAATAGCTCATCTGTGTGTGGCATTGGGTAGTTATCTGGGCAAGTTACACCATTTGGTTTATTATAGTCCATACAAAAGCGTATCTCTCCATCTGGTTTGGGAACTGGAACCACTGGAGATGTCCAGGCAACTGCTGGTGGGGCGGATTACACCCATCTGTAGCATGTCCTGGATTTCCCGTTTTATAGCAGTTTGGGCATCAGGTGACACCCGGTAGGGTGGGGTTCTAATTAGGCGAGCATTACCTGTGTTAGTGGAGTGGTATTCCCGTTCGGTCCGTTCTGGGGTGGCTGAGACATCGGCGCAAAACTAGTGCACGGCTCCTTGATCTGCTGTCGTTGCATATGGCCAAGGGTCATGGAGAGATTCACCTCTTCCACGCCACCGTCACTTTTTCCTTCATAGTAGACACATTCAGGCCACTATGCGTCATCTCCTGCCTGGGCTGTAAACTGACAAACTTTAGGCTTTAGGTTTGAGGTGGCAGATGCTCTGAGATAGTTAACAGCTCCCAGGTGCTCTTGGACCATGAATGGCCCTTCCCATGATGCTTCCATCTTGTGGGCCTGGAGCACCTTCAAGACCATGATTTGGTCCCCTACTTTGAAGGAACACTCTCTGGCATGTTTATCCTACCAGGCTTTTGCTCTTCATGAGCATCTTTTAAGTTTTCTCTAGCAAGAGCTAAAGAGTCTCGGAGGGTGTTTTGTAGGTTGCTTACAAAGTCTAGAATGTTAGTTCCTGGAGAAGGCATAAACCCCTCCCATTGCTGCTTCACCCACTGTAATGGCCCTTTAACCTCGTGGCCATACACAAGTTCAAATGGTGAAAACCCTAAACTGCGATGTGCTACAGCCCTATAGGCAAAGAGCAACTGCTGCAACACTAGGTCCCAATCACTGGAGTGTTCATTTACAAATGTACGTATCATGGCCCCTAAAGTTCCAGTAAACCTCTCCACCAGGCATTGGTTTGGTGGTGGTAAGGGGTGGCAACCAAATGATTCACCCCATGAGCTTCCCACAGGCTTTTCATGGTCCCTGACAGGAAATTAGTTCCCAAATCTGTAAGGATGTCAGAGGGCCAACCGACCCTGGCAAAAATGTCTGTTAATGCCTGGCACACACTTTTAGCCCTGGTGTTGCTTACAGCCACTGCTTCCGGCCATCGGGTGGCAAAATCCATGCAAGTCAGTATGTACTGCTTTCCTCTGGGTGTCTTTTTCGGGAAAGGACCCAGAATATCCACAGCTTCTTGCTGAAATAGGACCTTGGTTATTGAGAAGTGGCTGGAGAGGTGCTTAGACCTGATCTTGGGGTTTTCCCACTCTTTGGCACACCTCACAAGACTGGACATAAGTAGAAGTGTCCTTGCCCCTTCCCTCCAATGGAATGACTTCCCCAAATGGTCTTTGGTCCTATTCACCCCAGCATGGCCCCTAGGATGATCGTGGGCTAAGCTCAAGAGCTTTACCCAGTCCTTAGTTGGAACTACCAAATGTCTCTGAGGATGCCAGGCTTCCTGGTGTCCACCAGAAAGAGTTTCCTTGTCTAAAAGTCCTCTTTCTATAACAAACTGGGATCGGTTAGAAGAGCTGAGACGTGGTGGGTTGCTCCGTGCTACCGGCCAAGCTCCCTGGAGGCTGTCATCTGCTTCCTGTTCGGCCTGGAACTGTTCTCTTGATGCTAGAGACATAAGTTCCTCATTGAATTGCGGACTTGGGCTTGGTCCCTCTGGAAACGATGTAGGTGATGGGGCTGTTTTCGTTGATTGTGAACCGTTCTCCACTGGCACACTATGTTGTATTTCAGGCTTCTGCTGAGCCTCTTGCATAGGTTTATCTGCTGCTGCTGCTGCTGCCAGTGCAGGCTTGGTGCTGCCTTCTGGTGTTGGAGTTGTAGACGGGGTTGCAAGCGCTGGATTCAGTGCTGGCAATGGTTTTGGTGCTGGTTGCTTCAACTGTTCCGGTTCTGGGACTGGCTCTGTCTGGGTCTTTGTGACTGGCTCCACTACGGCTGTCGCAGGCATTGGCATGGGGTCCAGTTCCACCAGCTCAGTCTGGGTCTCTGGTAACACAGATTGGGCCCTTGTAGAACGCTCAGGAACAGGAATAGGTGCGAAGATTTGCTTAGCTTGGCTGCGAGTGACCATTCCCACCCTCTTGGCTAGCTTCCCATGGTTGGCTGTGTCTTCCCCCAGCAGCATGGGAAAGGGATAATCATCATAGACTGCAAAAATCCACATTGCTGACCAGCCCTTGTACTGGACAGGCAACTTGGCTGTAGGCAAGTTTAGAGAGTTTGACATGAATGGTTGAATCATCACCTGGGCTTCTGGGTTGATCAATTTGGGGTCCACTAAGGATTGGTGGATAGCTCACACTTGTGCTCCAGTGTCCCTCCACGCAATAACCTTCTTCCCACCCACATTCACATTTTCCCTCTCTCTGAGGGTATCTGGGAGGCTTCTGGGCCTGGGGACCCTTGGTGTTGTCGAAGAAAAACAATGTTTGTAAAAACAATTTAACAACAATTCTCAATTAAAAGATTTGGCCAATGTAGTTTCTTTCTCTTATTTAAGAAAATGTATTAGACTTTAGTATATCACATTTTCTGATGTAACCAAACACTTTGTATTCTAAATTGAACAAAACAAGTATCTGCATCTCAATCCAACATTTCCGCTTGATATCAAATCAGACCATCTCATCTCACCTCCACCTTATCAGTTAGTTAATTTGTATTAACACAGATGCTTTCCGGCTTGCTTTCCTATTGTTAACTCCTGCTTTTAAACACTGAAAGAAAACATCACCACTTATAGTGCCTGTAGAGCCTAATAAAATTATCATTACATAGTACTGTATACAGTCTTCAACTGATTTAACAAAATTGGTCACAGCCAAATTATTACAATCCAATAAATTTATTTGCCTGAATTTATTTACAAACATTTCAAAGACACCAAAAAACTGTCCTCACTTGCTTTTCCCTTCCAACAGCCACTTTACCAATTCAAATCACCATTCCAAATATACTTCTGAGTATTTGAAATTCTCATGCTTATATTCACTTACTCCTTTATTCCACTACACCCTCAAAAGTTTCCAACCTGTTTTCCAATCACTCTGTCTGTTGCCTGGTCGCCTGGGCCCGATCCTTTTCTCGCTGAATCGTCCCGTCCATGGACACTAGCTTGTTCCACAACCAGTTCTTAGCTAGGAGGGTGGGCTACTCAACTAGCCCCCACCCTTCTGGTCTTGTCCCCAAAACATTTCTACTCACAAGACTACCTGAGTCCTCCCTAGTAAGGCTTGCCACCTGGGCAAAAATACATGGCCATTCACTTAACACATAATCCAGACCCCTTTGGGGGTCTACCCAGAGACCCACCCATTTGTCTGCTGACACTTAAACAGAAAAGAAAATTACACAAAAAGCAAAAAATTACAGTCTAAGCCAAATTTTTCTACTTCTATTATATTGTCCGCTACGGGGGGGCGGGACTGTAAAAATCTCAGGACAACCTCAGAGCTTCATCGCACACATGGCTTCCACCCTGAGGAATTACGAACGAGAAGTTCAGTTCCGCTCACACACCTAACGCCCAAATGAACAGAGCAGAAAAACATCAGTAACCGGTTAAACAAAACAGAGCCAAAGCTAAATAGTGTTTCCTTATTCTATTAGAGCTCACCTTTAATCACGCAGCCAACAATACCAAACAAAGCAAACACAAAATAACAAGGGTAAACAGAGAGATGGTGTAAATTCTGCAGGGCCCCCCCATTATTAATTGCACACCAAACTGTGACAAATTCCTGTTACTAATTTATTCCTCATGTCAGGTGATCAGACCGACAGAGCATATAATCAAATTTTAAAGCTTCATTAAAAATAATAAAATAACAATGGAGAGTATTGGGAATGCTCCCACCTCACACAGGAAAAACATGAATGCCCCAAGCCTTAAACCACTTCAATACTCACACATGTCTCACTGGGAAGTTAAGCTTTGCAAATATAATTCCAATTCTGCAATCTGTACTGCCTTCGGTTTGCCTGTCTCTATTTTCCACAAGTGCAAAGCAGTTTTCTTTGCACTTAGCATAGTCCGCACTAATTCATGACCTTGAACACAAAACAACTTCTCCTTTATCTCTGGGCTAAGCCGAAATTCAAATTAACCCGTTCCTAGACAAATTGCTCACACTGTGTCAGAGGTTTTTCTCTGTGATTAAAGCTCCACTGAGATATATGATCTTATCTAGATTGAAGGTACCTTCTAATGGGCATTGTTTAAATGAAATTTCACGCGTGTACAAATTCCAATCATTTAAATACCTGCAGGTTTTAGAACCATAATGTACGTACATGTAATATGCTGGGGTACCCTTAGGGGGTGAGGTGGAATATTTAGACAGTCCCTTACCCATTTTCCACTCACACAGGAGAGACTCACAAGGAAAGGGGAGGGAAGATGGGTTCACACACTCCTAGACCCAGGCAGCTTCCTCGCCGGACAATGCCTGGCCGAGTCAGCCCACTGTGGGTCGGATCTCCTAAAGATCCACTAGTTACTGGGCTAGCCCGGTAACAGCCACTCACACTGGTGTACACACACACACACCAAGGCCTCTTTTTCTTCCTTTTTTTTTTTTTTTTTTTTTTTTAAACTTTTTTTAAACCTTTTTATCTCTTTTTTTTTTATTTTAACCATGATGCATCTTTACCTGGTCCGGACCAATACCATGAGGCGGTATGACAACCCCTCTTGAGGCGGTAAAAACCCCTCAGCACCGGTGCATTCTAATGCATTTACCTATGCATTTACCTTATGCATTACCTTGGCCAACTCAGCAGTTCCCAGTACTGCTATAAACTAACCTTATTGGGGCCTCTCCCCAATACCACTTGCATCTGATCCTGCTGCACAGTCAATAAGTTCAGATGGCGTGAGCCCAACAGAGACAGACGTCCTCACGGAAAGTCCTCCTCCGATACCCCAATAGAGATTTCAAAAGGTCTCATACCTCTCATGTGGCGCCATGGGGTTCGAAGGGGAATGATCCGTAGTAGCCGTCTGTGGGTCCGTGGGCGTTGCCATCCCGGACGAGCCCCCAAATTGTCGAAGAAAAACTCAGTTCTCACTTTTTGTTTGGATGCAGCAAAACCAAATACTTTATTATTTCTCCAGTAATTACCATGGAGGGAGAGAGTGCCATAGGATACAGGGTCACCCCAGTCCTGGACAGGTCTCTCAACTGGTAAACAATCACAGCAAGCCTTTATACCTTTTACAGACAATTTCTAACAATAATACAGACAGTAAAAAGCAACAAATACATTTTGTTTATACATAAGCTTCTCTGCTATCTCACTAGAAAAACAAGACTGCAAGACTGCATATTGCAAGGTCGTAATAACTTTCACACAATTCCCTCTGTCTTACATTATCTTGCTTCCTCACGTCACCAGGGTCACAGTTAACCTAACTCATGCTAACTAACATTCATTAAGATCTCTTTAAAACCTTGTTAATTATTTACTGGCTTCCACAGTGTGATTCTGGTGTAATGAACTGCAGTCTGTTGGGGTTCTTGGGGCAGTTGGCCTTTATATGCCCCAGCTGATTACATTTAAAACATCACCCAGCTGACTGGTCACTTGGGCAAGGTGGGTTGCTGGAGACTGGTGTGGTGGGATGACAAGTGGTTTGGGGTTTTCCTTTGGATGTAGGTGGAAACTTGGGTTGTCCCCGGTAATAGGATTTTGTTTCGGGTTGCCCCTTCTGATATTTGTTCCAATTGTTACTAGTTTTTTTCTTTTCTGCCATCTCTACCCAGTTGGTTCCAATTTCCCCCACCTCAATTACAGTTTTGGGCTTCCCATCTAGGATGTACCTAAGGAACACCCTCTAAGAACTGCTCCATTTGCCTTAGGAAAGACAGATCTTCCAGAGATTTAACACTTGCTCCTGATATCCAGGCATCCCAATTTTTTACAATGTGGTAGGCGTGTTGGGAAAATGTCACGTCTGGTTTAGGGCTCTGAACCGCCGACGGGCATGCTCGAGTGTTAGCCCCATTCTAATTCTGGCCTTATTTTTAAAAAGTTTGTGCTGTTCACGTGTTCCTTAGGCATTTAAGCTGCTACTTCTGCTAAGGATCTACTGACCTGCAGTCTCAGCTCCAGCATATACTGGTCTGTAGAGATTCTGTACTGAAACAGGGCCAGCTTTAGGTTGATTCCCCTGAATTGGGCCCTGCGTCCCGCACCTAACAGGGCCCCACACTCCACACCTAACAGGGCCCCATGCCTAGTGGCCTTTTTAATTTTTACTCACCCTGCGGTGCTCTGAGTATTCAGCGGTGGGTCCTTCACTCACACCAAAGACCCGGAGTGAGTAAAGGACCCGTCACCAAAGTGCCGCCGAAGACCTGGAGCAAGTAAAAGAGCCGCCGCTGAAGTGCCGCCGAAGACTCGGAGCACTGCCCGGTGAGTACAAGCCCCACGAATCAGGCCCCACACTTAGTAAAGATGGCCCTGTACCCAAGGCGGGCCCTTTTGAAATTTTCTAAGAAGGCCTTAGTATCATCGACTGCCTTGTAAGTGGGGAACTTTCTGGGATGGGAAGCGGTGTGGGAACTTGGCAGATGAGTATGTGAGAGCTGGAGTGTTTAAGCTTCAAGGACGGATTGATTAGGCTGTGGACTGTGTAGTGAAATGTTGGCCTTGGGCTGCATCTGCCAGCAGGCAGTAAACAGGATTATAAATCAGAAAGTTGTACAAGATGATAATTACCCTATGAAGTTATAGCTGTGCCTGTGTGTATTTTATTAACCAATTAGCAATTGCTTGATTGCTGGCCATAATTGTATATAAGAGCATGCTGGAGAGAAATAAATGACTTTTGCTACCAATCACATTGATTGATGGGTTTTGTCCAGGCCCGCCTGAGAGGCACTGCAACGCAACAAATGGTGACCCCGACGTGATTCGAATCGAATGATGATAGTGTCGGTGGCCTAGTGTCGGTGGCCTGTTCCAGGCGGAGGAGCTGCGGCGGGGAGTGCTGGAGAAGCCCCCGGGCGTCCGGAAAGAGAGGCGCACCTGAGCCCTGAGGAGAGCGGCTATAAGCCGCGGCAGAGAAGGGCGGCTATAAGTCGCGGAGGAAAGTGGCGGCTATAAGTCGCGGAGGAGAAGGGCGGCTATAAGTCGCGGAGAAAAGCGGCGGCTATAAGTCGCGGAGGAGAAGGGCGGCTATAAGCCGCGGAGGAAAGCGGCGGCTATAAGTCGCGGAGGAGAAGGGCGGCTATAAGCCGCGGCGGAAGGGCAGAGCAGCTAACATGGGAACCGCTGCATCAGCTGAAGAAAAAACGGTACATGAATATTTGATACGCATCGCGGAACGGCAGGGAGAGAAGCTCCCCTCTGATACGTTATCCCGCCTGCTGCGGTGGGGACAGAGAAGGGGACTTTTCATTAAACCAAGTACAATTTTTGATAAAGCTGTGTGGGAGTGGCTAGGCTCCGAGCTTTGGAAGTCGGTGGCTCAGGGCGATAAGGAAGCCTTTTCCCTGAGCCCAGTATGGAATAAGACGAAGGAGGTAGTAGAAACTCTCGCGGCCGAGGCAGGAGTGCAGGCGGCCCTTTCTGAGGTTTTCCGCCCAACGCCCGAAATGCCTTCTGTGTTGCCGGTTGGAGCCAGGGAGTTTTTCGGTGGCGAGGATACGGTGATACCTTTGGCTTCCGACCTGGCTGATGTTGCCCCTGTTACGTCTCCACCACCCTCCAATGTGGCCCTCGGCCCCGACATGATTGATCCTGCTACGGTCTCGCTACCCCCCGATGCGCCCGAGCCTATGGAGACAGCCTTGCCGTATGCACCCCCTCCAAAGCCATGCCGTGCCCACGGGACCTGGGGGTGTCACGAATGCGGGGAAGCAGAGAAGGCTCGGGTGGAACATGTGCCATCACAGGTATATCCCGATTTGACTACGTTTACTCAGTCTACCCGGTCTGATGCCTCTTATAAAGAGATGGAGCGACAGCTGCAGGACATTCGCAACAAGTTGGATCAAATGCAAGGTCTTCCAGCTGGGTCATCGCGGTCGCGTCTTCACGAGTGTTTTCATCCGACTCGCCCTTCCGCCCCGCCTGGCCCCGGGGACCCTCCAACTGGGGACCCTCTGGATCCGGTACGACGTTGGCATGGGGTTCTGAAGGAAGCCATCCTTGAAGGTCTAACACCCGAGGCCTTTCCGGTAATTACGCCAGACCCTCAACATCCTAACCATAGGCGGTGGGTTCCTTTGGACTGGAAGTTGATCCGTGAAGCGCAGAAATCGATTATGGCTTATGGACTAGATAATCCATATGTACAATCTATAATTGAACAGGTGTTTGCTGGACAAGCGATGTGTCCATACGATGAAGTTAAGCTAGCTGATATGCTTCTTACACCTACACAGAAATTGCTGTGGAAGGATGATTGGGCTAAGAGAGTTGACTTGGCTCTTGTCCGCAATTTGGATTTACCGGACGATGATGTTCGGCGCGTGGCCACTGTTGAAATGCTTCTGGGGACCGGCCGATTCGTTGACCCGCATTTGCAAGCCCGCCTCGATCCCCGGATCCTGCAGCAGTTTCAGGAACTGGCTTTGGCTGCCTTTAAAACGGTGCCCCAGATGGGAAAGCCGAGCCCTCCCTACGCTAAAATCACACAAGGCCCGTCGGAACCTTATTCCACCTTTTTGGATCGCCTTCGTGAGGCTATTGATAGATCTCCTAATTTAACGCCGGAAGCCAGAGCCGCAGTGGGACTTGATCTTGCCACCCAGAATGCCAACTCTACCTGCCGCCGTATATTAGCCACTTTGCCCAAGACCGCGACCCTGATGGAAATGATTGAGGCATGTAATAGGGCCGCTATGTTTGAGGAAACGGATAAGGCGGCAATCCATGCTAAGGCACATGCCACTGCACTGGCCGCTGCATTACAACCTTTGATCGGGCGAAAGCGGGGGGATGCAAGGCAGATCCGGCCAAGTGGCCCCTGTTATGGTTGTGGGAAATCCGGACATCTCCGGCGGGACTGCCCTGTGAAAAAGGGGCAACGGGTTTCTGATGTGTCGCCTCAAGCCGCTAGTGGCGCTTGTACGCGATGTGACAAGTTTGGACATCGCGCCGCTGAGTGTTGGTCGCGCTACAAAGGGATGGAACACCGCTGCCGGGAAACGGATTGCGGAGCGCCCCTCGGAGGAGCGCGACGACACAAGTGCCTCCAACCAGCAACCCGGCTGCCTGGAACGCCTCACCGGAGCAACCCGTGGCAGTGCCGGAGTGGACTTGGCCACAGCGACAGATGTAGTTTTGGAGACTGACAAGGTTCAAGTTCTTCCTTCCAACACCGATGGCCCATTAGGATTTGGATTGAGTGCCCTTTTGATTGGCCGCTCGTCGACATCAAAACAAGGTATTTTTGTTTTGCCTGGCCTTATTGATGCCGACTATACGGGGAATATTGGGATAATGGTACGCGCCCTCTGTCCCCCTGTAACTATAACTGCTGGTACGCGTCTTGCTCAGTTGATACCTTTCAAGGGATGTGTGCCCAGATCGACTTCGATTGACCGCGGATCTCGAGGGTTTGGATCCACCGGCCCTCCCCAAATTGCCTTTGCTATGGACATTACTTCGCGTAAGCCCATCCGAACTGTTCGGCTTCAGGGCTCCGATGGGCGGCAGATCATTCATGAAGCCCTGCTGGACACGGGGGCCGATGTGACTATAATCCCCGCTTGGTTTTGGCCGGAATCTTGGCCCTTGCGGGATGCCGCCACGCCCGTGAGTGGAATTGGTGGAACTCAGCTGACCCGCCTTAGTGTGGATTTCATTACCATTGTTGATATGGAAGATCCGGCCACGAGCGCAAAGGTTCGCCCTTATGTGATGCCGGCTCCGATCTGGCTTTTAGGTCGAGATTGTTTAAGTCAGTGGGGCGTTGTGCTGCAAAATTCACCTTTTGCCTAGCGGCCACTGAGGGGCGGCCGATCCTACAGCTGGAATGGACAACCACCACACCGGTCTGGGTCGCTCAGTGGCCGCTGCCCAAAGACAAGCTCGCCCGAGTACATGAACTTGTGCAGGAACAACTGGCTAAGGGTCATCTTGAACCTTCTGTTAGCCCCTGGAATACCCCTATTTTTACCATACCTAAAAAGTCTGGGCATTGGCGTTTATTGCAAGATTTACGCACTGTTAATGCTGTGATGAAGGACATGGGCGCCCTCCAGCCTGGGCTGCCCACACCTACTATGCTTCCGCATGGGTGGCCTTTACTTGTTATTGATCTTAAGGATTGCTTTTTTACCATTGCCTTGCATCCTGCGGACCGAGAAAAGTTTGCCTTTTCTGTGCCTTCGATTAACAAGGCTGAACCTGCCAAACGGTATCACTGGACTGTTTTGCCACAAGGTATGAAAAATTCTCCTACCATCTGTCAGTTTTATGTTGCCTGGGCTATAGCGCCCCTGCGAGCGGCACACCCTGACTGGATTATTTATCATTACATGGACGATCTTTTGTTTACTAGCGCCCATTTTGCAATGGACGCGGCCATTGTTGAAATTGACTCCGTTTTACAAAAGGCTGGGTTGGTGATTGCTCTGGAAAAAATTCAGCAGCAAGCCCCGTATCGGTATCTTGGCATGGAAATAACAGATTCGATTGTACGACCGCAGAATTTGACTATTCGGACAGATGTTCATAATTTGCATGATGTTCAGCGTTTGGTGGGCGATTTGCAGTGGGTCCGCGATCTCTGTGGTATAACTAATGAGGACCTTGCGCCCTTGGTTCAATTACTGAAGGGCGGGCGCGCTCCGGATGAGCCTCGCTCGCTGCAGAGCCAACACCAGGTTGCCTTACAAACTATTGCGAGTAAATTAGCCACCCGCTATTCGGGGCGTGTTTATCCGGATTTACCCATTTTTTGGCGATTTTTTCTAAAGATGCCTTTTTGGAGGCCTTGCTTTTTCAATGGCATGAAGCCCTTTTGGATCCACTGGTGGGTATTGAATGGCTTTTTCCACCTTCGCATTATGCCACGACTGTAACTACGCGGCTTGATGCGATTGCCCATCTCATTCGAATGGCCCGGTGGCGCTTGTTGGCAATTGCAGGCATAGATCCTCATACCATTTCTTTACCCTTTGATGATGCTACCGTGACTCAATTGCTTGCTGCTCACCTTCCCTTTGCACTTGCCACCATAGATTATGCCGGTCGATTTAGTAGCCATTTTCCCTCACATCGGCTTTTTGCTACTACGCTTTCTTTGGAGAAGGCCCTGATGTTACGGTCCAGTCCTGTTGCCGGCCTCACCGTTTTTACAGATGCCAGCGGCAGTGCCCAGCGTGCAGGACTTCTTTGGTTTGCTGACAATCGCTGGCACCATGAGTTTGTCCTTGCTGATGGCTCCTTGCAGGTTTTGGAGCTTCGTGCTATTGTTCGAACCTTTGAAAAATGGCCCGATACCCCATTGAATATTGTCAGTGATTCCTTGTATGCTGTGGGTGTGCTTCATCGTTTGGAGCGCTCCCTGTTGGGCCGTGTCACGAATTCTGTTTTGTGGACCGTTCTTTTTCAGGTCTGGCATCTTTTAAATGCTCGACGGTGCCCTTACTTTGTTATGCATATTAGGAGCCACTCTGGATTACGGGATGGTCTTGCCGAAGGCAACGCCCTAATTGATTATTTGGTTGGCGCTGCCCAAGTCCCAAATTCATTTGCCCAGGCACGGGTCTCCCATGAGTTTTTTCACCAGTCTGCCCGTGCTTTGGCACGCCAGTTTGCGATTTCTATTATTGATGCTCGCGCTATTGTGGCCTCCTGCCCTGATTGTCAACAGCATGTTTTGCCCCTTGTATCTGGTGTTAATCCCCGTGGCCTTTCATCGCTTCAAATTTGGGAGTCTGATGTTACCACGTTTGTTGAGTTTGGCACCTTGCGCAATCTTCATGTTACTATTGATACCTTTTCTGGCTTTATTTGGGCGACAGCGTTGGCCTCTACCAGTTCCCGCGATGTGATTAAACATTGGCAAGCCTGTTTTGCTGTTATGGGGGTTCCTGCCCTCATTAAGACTGACAATGGCGGGGGTTACGTTTCTCACCGCACTGCCCAGTTTCTTTCCCAATGGGGTGTGCAGCATTCTACGGGTGTTCCTGGCAATTCTACTGGACAGGCTATTATTGAGCGTGCCCACGCCTCTCTGAAGGCGCTTCTTTTGAAACAGAAGGGGGGAATTCGGAGTGAGCGGGCAGATGCTTTGGACAAGACACCTGCCGCTCGGTTGCTGAAAGCTCTTTACGTGCTTAATTGGTTACATCTTGGTAAAGACAGCCAAGTACCCCACGCGATTAAACATGTCAGCGGGATGACCGGGGAAGAGCAGGGTGCGGCCCCCCGACCCTCGGTCAAATGGTTTGATTATCAGCAGCAACTATGGAAAGGACCAGTTGACTTGCTAACGTGGGGGAGGGCTTATGCTTGTGTTGCCACTGATGCAGGTCCCAGGTGGATTCCGGCGAAGTGGGTCTGGCCTTGGCTGCGTCCTCGAGCGCGACAACAGGCAGAGCCAGAAGAGCCACACGAGACGCGCCCGGATGCCGTGGAACCTGAGCCCCTGGAGGACAACTGCTTGTTAGCTATGCCAGGATCCTTCCTGTTTGATCCTCCGTGAATGATTTAATTGATTGAGATAATTTTTGCTTTGCCTGAAAGTATAGGGTATTTGTATATTTTAATAATGATTAATTATTTAGTAGGGGTAGATGTGTTTTTGTTTTTTAGATATTTAAGAGAATTGATGTTAGCTGTATAGTATTTAATGTACCATGCAGTTATTATGGAGTTTAAATTTATGTTTTATGTTTTATGTTTGTTTGTGGTGTTTGTTTTCTGGCCAGAATTGTTGTGGTTTATGTTGTGTTTTTTTTGCTGTGACCCCACCCCTCAGTGTCAGTTTGATCACCTGACACATGAGGGATGGATTGGTAATAGAAATTTGTCACAGGTTGGTGTACAATAGAAAAGGGGGGAACCCTGCAGAATTTACACCATTTATTTTGTTTTATTTTGTTTTGTTTTGTTTGATGTTGTTGGTGTTCTATGTTAAGGACTGCATGGTTATAGGTAGGCTTTATAGAGTTAATTTTGGTTTGTGATAGATTGTAGTGTTATGATGTTATGAGTTGGGAATGTTTTGCTTATGCCTTCCTTTTTTTAAATTTTTTTTTATTTTGAGAAAAGGCGGGAGATGTGGGAACTTGGCAGATGAGTATGTGAGAGCTGGAGTGTTTAAACTTCAAGGACGGATTGATTAGGCTGTGGACTGTGTAGTGAAATGTTGGCCTTGGGCTGCATCTGCCAGCAGGCAGTAAACAGGATTATAAATCAGAAAGTTGTACAAGATGATAATTACCCTATGAAGTTATAGCTGTGCCTGTGTGTATCTTATTAACCAATTAGCAATTGCTTGATTTGCCTGCCATAATTGTATATAAGAGCATGCTGGAGAGAAATAAATGACTTTTGCTACCAATCACATTGATTGCTGGGTTTTGTCCATGCGCGCCTGAGAGGCACTGCAACGCAACAAAGCGGTACCTGAGGAAGGATTGCCAGGGTTGTCTGGTATGTTCTGCTTAGCCTTTGCCATCTCTAACGCCAGTTCATGCTTCCTCTCTCTTTCTGTATCCTCCAGGCTTTATCCTCCAGGGCTCTCTTGTGGGTAGCTTTTTCTGCCTCCATCTCCAAGCGCCTAAGGCCATCTGGCTGTCATGTTCTTTTTGTCTCTCTTCAGCTTCAAATCTGGCTAATTCTAATTTCTTTTGGACTTCACTGTCCATCATCCTAGCCTTCCTGTGCTTTAACCTAGCCTAACCCGAGAGCTAGAAAGAAAAAGAAAAACAAAAAAAAAAAACCAAAAAAAACTTGTAAATTCCCTTGCAGGAAGTTAACTCCAGCTGCTCACAGCTTAAAAAAAAATCCTTAAAAAACCCCTCCCTGCTTTCCAAAGCAGCCAAAACGGGGAAAAAATGTCCTTTTTAAAATCCTGCTGTGTGTTTTGGTTGAAAATGATCCCACTACAGCCACCATGTCAGGGTTCCTTCCCCACTCTGAACTCTGGGGTACAGATGTGGGGACCCACACAAAAGACCCCCTAAGCTTATTTCTACCAGCTTAGGTTAAAAACTTTCCCAAGGCACAAATTCCATCTTGTCCTTGAACAGTATGCTGCTGTACAGCTTCCATTTGTAGCAAAGTCCCTCCAGAGGTAAGAAGCAGGATTGAAGACAAGATGGAGGAGATGCAGCAGCTTTTTATAGTCTCTTGCCATGTGGCCTCTGCTTTTGTCCCAAAGACAAGCTGTCCATCACATAGCCTGGAAAAACCTCAGAGTTCGGTCCATAGGCAAATCCCTGCATACCATGCTGAGTCACGAGGTGTATCTGCCTCCTTTCAATGGGTCAGTTGTATAGCTGATGGTCCTTAATGGGCCATCAAGCAGGCTAGGCAGAGCTGACACCAGCTTGTTTGGGATGTCACTCACAAGCATAGCATAAGTTTAAAATACAGACTGTATAGAGCCAATATTCATAACTTCAGCTACAAAAATGATACACACAGACAGCATAATCATAACCAGCAGCCCATAACCTTGTCTTAGACACCTTATTTGACCCCCCTCTATACAAGATTTGGTACCACTAAAGGACCTTGGTTGCAACACTGATCTATACGGTCACAGTTCATGTCAGTAATGTCATAGCAGGTCACAGCCAGAGGCCCCCAGCAGCTTGGCTGGTGTGTGAGCAGGGCTGGAGTGGAGAAAAGCCCTTCAATGCTGCGCCCGGTTGTGAGGGGGTACCCAGATGGTGAGTCTCTTTGCCCCGGGTGACCTGCCGTCTCCCAGCAGGCTCTGGGGCCTGGGGAGTTTCTGTGGTCAGTGCCAGGGCTGGGAACAGAATCTGGCTCCCAGGTTCTTGGCCAGATCAGCAGTGAGAGATGGGTGTGGTGTGGGGAGTGTAGGCTGGAGGAAAGGGGGGCATCACGTAGGGATCCTGTCAGTGGTGGTTGGGAGGGAGTTCACCCCCCTTCCCAGCGCCCACAGACTCTCCTCCAGCATCACCCCGGGAGCCCCATGAATCAGTCTGAAGTGCAGGGACCTCATGTGACACCCCCAGGAAAGAATCACATCAAAGCCAAGTGCTGCACTGGGAGCTGGGCCAGGGGGAGCCCAGCAGGCAAAGGCCGTGTGGCTCAGGGGTTATTGCCCTGCTTTTGTAACCCAGGAGTTGTGAGTTCACATTTCCTTCGGGGTGTGGGGGGTCGTCAGAAAATGAGTTAACTAAAAGTCCATTTCAGCCCCTGGTGATTTTGTCTCCCCGACCCTTGGCCAAGCCCTGAGCAAGGATTCTGGCCCCAATTATTTTGTAATCTCAGCCACCCATAGCACTAATAGGGACCAAAGGCTGAGGCAGCCATTTAGTAAGAATGTGGAACACACCTTAAAGGAAGGTGTCATTAATTGACTAACCAATTAACTAACTCATTAACTGCATGGTTAATGTTCCTCCAGGGAACTGGCCCAAGGACTTTCCCCAGTTCCAGATTCTCTCAGTAAAACTTGCCCCCAGAGGGCAGAAGGTGGAATCTCCCCATCTGCTGTCTGAGCACCGCTCCCAGCTGCTTTTGGGTCATGGAGCCTGGAAGAAGACCTGATCTGTGGTTTGCCCAGAGGAGCTAATGATGGATTCCCACCAGCAGGGGATGAACCGGTCCGACTTCAGTGCAAAGAGAGCACCTTGTGGTGACAATTAGCATCACTTGTTGTCCATAGTGTTGCCGGCACAGAGTGCCCGAGGACAGCAACAGTGGGGGTTCGTTGCCCGGTGTGCTTCGCTCCAATAAACACACCAAGGTGGAGAAGCAGACAAAGTTTATTTGAGATCTCAAAGCAATGCCAGGAGACAGACACGTCTCAAATTAAGCACACAGCTACAAGCAGCTTTTCTCTTTTTATACAGAACTTTAACTAAGCCTCTTCTATCCCCCCCACACTCCCCCTCTCTCCCCACCTTTCATTCCCATGTAGCAGATACACTTTGCAGTAGCAATTACATTAAGCAGTTGTGTCATACTTGGCGGCAACCAATCTAGCTCGTTAGTAACGCTTCTGTGAACTGTTATCTTGTCTTACTTTTTTTGATCTGTTATTTTGCCCCTTAGCCAGGAGCAAGCAGGCCTCATTATAGCAGGCCTCATTATTACCTTCTGGTACAGGTGTTGCAACTGATAACCATTCTCTGTTGCTGGCCTGTTAGGTCGATTAAAGTTCAAACATGGAAAGGCTTTGGTCAGACATGGAGTGACTTTAGTTCATTCAGGCCTAGTACAGGAAGGCTTTATTGACACTTAGGATTTTCCACCCTCCTGAGTTACCTAGGGTTATGCCTAATGACACCAACAATTGTGTGTCACCTTCATGTGGATTGTTGGTCTAGATCAGGCCTGGACAACTTGTAAAGAGGCGAGGGCCATATTACTCCAAAGAAAACAGCTGAGGGCTGACCCACCCCGGCCCTGCGGACCCCCTTCCAGCACTGCCCACCCCATGGAAACAAATCCTCCTTCCCCAGCGCTGCCCCACTGAAACAGCAATATTGAACCTTGGTAATATAAATGGGCCCCTAAGATAGTATAATTAAGGTAAAAGAAAAATGTCTTTTTGCTAGAAGTAGAATAATATCTTCCCCCCACTTTGTAATCAATTGCCCTGTTGAATGAATGTGATGTGAATGAGGAAGGCATGGAAGGCAGCACCTCCAGACAGCTGCAACCCTTGGAGAGGGTATGGGAGCCAGACCAGATCAGTAGAACAGGTCAGCCGCTGACTCCTCGCTTGCCTCCTCAGCCCCCGCACCCGCCTGGCTTGCCTCCTCACTGCCCGCCCACTCGCCTCCTCAGCCCCCCACCCCCTCGGCTCACCTTCTCACCCTCTGCCACTGCCCAACTGCCTCTTCATCCCCCCTCCCTCACCCACCACTTGCCTACTCACCCCCACGGGCCGCACAGTGAGCCCATGTGGGACGCATACGGCCTCCGGGCTGCATGTTGTGCAAGCCTGGTCTAGATGATCACAATGGTCCCCTCTGGCTTTGGAATCTGTGAATCCCTGACACTGGGCGGGGAGTGGGCTCTAGGACCCGGGGATTTATGTTCCGTCATTCCCCAATCTCACACGACAAGACAGATTGCTTTGCAGGTACCAGGTTTAATAAGATTTAGAGAGCACAGAGAATGGCTATACTGTATAATGGGCACTAGGGGCAGCAGAGGGTGGGGTGGGGAGGGGGCGGCTATACTGTATAATGGTCACTAGGGGCAGCAGAGGGTGGGGATGGGGAAGGGGCGGCTGTACTGTATAATGGGCACTAGGGGCAGCAGAGGGTGGGGGTGGGGAGGGGGCGGCTATACTGTATAATGGGCACTAGGGGTGGAAACACCTAAATAATTGACCAGTGCTCAGAGGTGGGTGAGGAGCCGGGTGCCATGGTCTGTGTGGGAGGGACAGAGCTGTGTTAGAGGAAGCAGCAAGGTTCCTGCCTCCCCTCCAGGTCCAGCCCCAGGCCCTACAGCTGCTCTAAGTAGTACACAGGCTACAAATTCCAGCAGCCAATGATAATTTTCCGCTTCTTCACTACTCCGATGTAAGAGATTGACAGTGTGTCAGGCTTAAATACGCACTGAGTGATGCTGAATTCAACTTTGCTCTTGTACAGGCCACCTATTTTGGGAGTACCACCCTCCTTGCAGATGCTGGTGATTTTTAAGATGGGCTCATGGATGAAGGTATTGACTGCCTTCCCATACAGTCCCCGAAAAATCATCATCGTGTTACAATAGGCGTTGGCAGTGGGGGCTTTAGTCTTTTCATAGTCCAAATGCTTCCTCTGGAAAATGAAGTTTGGCTCGATCCATGGCTGCCCACTGGCCAGGATCAGGCAGGCGGCCAGCAGGATGAGTGGTAGCAGGAGCACCGGGCGGGGTCCTCCCAGAATCATGGCCATGTCTGTCACTGAATCGACCTGCAGTGGGGAGATGGGGGAGATGGATGGAGACAGGGCAGGGTGGGAATCTGTCTCCTCCATGGAACCTCCTGGGCCCAACCCCCTCCCGACTCACTCTGTTCCCAAAGCTCCTCAACTTCTTATGATCCCCTCCCACACTGTTCTGCCCCCCTGAGCTCCTCCTACTATTCTTGTGCTATTGTGCCAGGCACAGCACAGACCCTGACCAAGATAGCTTCCCTCCTCCAACCCACTGATCCCCATTCCCCTCCTAGAGCCAGGTTAGAACCGAGGTGTCCGAGTCTCAGACTCTAACCAAGCTGGGACTCCACATTTGACAGGAGCTGCACAAACCCGAATTGAGATCAGCCCCTGAGCCCAGAGAGGTGGAGCGTGAACTCAGGAGTCTAGACTCTCAACCCCCTATCCCCCCTGCTCTAACCCCTAGATCATGCTGCCTCCCAGAAAATCCTGCAGTTGTAACCCCATGTGATACTGTTCTCTCCTCTCTCAAAGCTGGTGGAATCTCCTCCAAGTCACCCAAGTCCTTGTTCCTTCGCTGTTGTCAGAGCGATGGGTCCCAGCCTCTGTGGAGCTGAACCTCACCCTGATCCTCCTGCCCATCTCAGAGTGGGTTATATAGAGCCCAGCCGCTCGTGGAGGTGGGAGGAGTGGGAGGGGAAATTCCAGTAAACAGTTGGGTCGGTGCAATCCTGTGACAGCTGACAATTAGAAGCAGTGACCCAGTAGTCAGGGTGTACGTGAGGAACAAACAGCACATGTCATACCAGAAACATCCTGTGGCGAAGTGTTTTTTTTTTTGCATGTGAGTCTTAATGTCCTATACTAATACTGTGTGTGTGCCTCAGTTTCCCTGTGCACTGCACCAATGCCTAGGTGGTGGGAATTGGGTGTGTGACTTTTGCTGAGGTGCTCAGGGCAGGAGGGGGATGTGACAAAATGACACTTTGCTTGGAAAGCAGGACAAATCCCGGGGGAGGAGCATAGGCAGTGGGGTCCAGGGCAGTCTGCAATGTGGGACTAGAAGAGGGGGAGTCCAGGGCATCTGGCCCAGGGGCCCCCCAAGATGGACTTGGCTGAAAGTCACTGATTTCTGTGCTAACAAGTTCTGTTCTATGCTGTGTTCCTGTCAACTAATAAACCTTCCGTTTTACAACACTCTCTGAGAGTCACATCTGACTGCAGAGTTGGGGTGCAGGGCCCTCTGGCTTCCCCAAGAGCCCCGCCCAGGTGGACTCACTGTGGGAAGCGCACGGTGTGGAAGGGGATGCTGAATGCTCTAAGGTCAGACCCAGGAAGGTCGAAGCTATGTAAGCTTCTTGCCCGGCATGACAGTCTGCTCAGAGACAGGAGGCTCCTCCAGTGTCCTGGCTGGCTTTATACAGGTGTGTTTACCCTGCAAGCGAAGGTGTGACTGTGGCACAGTTAGGCGGTGCCATGCCAGCTTTCATCTACCCAGTATGGTAATAATAGCTGGCAGCACAAACTTCACGGCGAGGTAGCTGCCCCAATACCAGCCTGCCAGGGGCCCTGGGTACCTATCCTGCTGTGCTGCAGTCCAGGCCAACGTGTCCCCTTTGCTGGTTGTTTCCTGTGCTAGCTAGATCAACGCTAGCGTAGGAACGCCCACCTGTGCTACCATCACACCTTCGTTTGCTGTACACATGCACCCTGAGTCCTGACCCACTGGCACCTTCCCAATCCAGTCCTAGCCTGGAAACTCACAGCTCTGCCAGTGCCCCTCAAGCCTGACCCACAGCCCCTGCTGTCCCAGCCCTGGACTCTGTTGTAGTCATTGAGATGGAATATATGGGACAGAGAGTCAATGGTGCTAACGTGACTCTATTGCTGCCCAAGGTTAAACAGTGTTCAACAAGGTTCGAGGTCTGGTGTCCAGGGCCCTCGGCCTGCTGAGTCCCATGGGAAATGCACCATTAACTATCCTTCTAACCTTTCAGTACAGATACAGAAACGGAGGAAAAACAGCTCAAGCCTTTTAAATGTGACGTATTAAGGCAAAAGCCTTATTTTTAACTACATCCCTTGTTCCTTTTCCCTGTAGCTGTGGAGAGGTATTTGAAGGAAGCCCTCTTGCTGTGACAGTCTCTTCGATGGTATTAAAGATGGTACTAACTGTCCTCTTGGGGAAAAGAGAAGAAGTTAGTTGTGATGGGCTGGAGCTGTTATTGTTTTTTGTTCAAGGTGAATCCTGTTTCCTAGAAGAAAAAACCCGACAGACACACACACGAGAAGGGAAAGAGAAGAACGGCAAAGAGAGAAAATGCAGCTTCTGTCTCTGGTGTGACTCTCCCTTCCAGCCTCATCGCTGCAGAAACCCAGGCATGGCCCACAATCTTACCAGCCACTCTGAGACTTGACAATTTATACTACTCTGGGCCCGTTTCCTGTTCTGTCTCACTTTTGTACCTGTCCATCAACCTTGATTGTTATACGAGATAGGAGGGTTCATAAACTTTCACTCTTCACAGCAGAGCTTAAAATTAGGCTAAATTTGTAAGCCCAACTATTACAACAGGTCCTCATTGTCTACAGCTCTTCTGGTGCCCCTCACTCCCAACCCACAGCTCCTGCAATCCCAGCCCTGGGCTCTCACATCCCACAAGCTTCATCTGCAGACCCCTCAAGGTGCCTGAAAGTATTGGATGCCATGAAAATTAGTGAGGAATTGGGCACACTAATCACTTGGACAACTTCAAGGTGGCAGTCAAAGCACCCAAATCCCTTGGACAGCAGTGCTGTCACTACAGGAAGAGAGCAGATTAGCCAGCCTCTGGTAGATCAAACTCTCCCGGGATGAATGACCCCAGAAAGACTCGATTTTAGAATGCTGGATTGTGATGATTAGCGCACCAGCCACTGAGCAACAGTGCTCTAGCCAATAGAACAACATGACAAGGAATGATGTACTGACATACATTACAAACCCTGAAATCTAGGTTATTCATTATTATTTCTTTCTCTGTAGGATAAGAGCAATTCTCTGAAAGAAGGTGAACTGCCATTGGATGCCGTTGCGTGTCTGCCCTATTTCTGAGGGGCGGAAATGTGCCCTTGGAATTTGAATAATGAAAGAAAGAGAGAAAGATGGGAAAGCTCAAAATCAGACGGGAAGAGGGATTGACAGATTATTTAATTTTGGGACCAAAGCCAGGGCTGGAGTTGTCGAGGGAACAGGTTGGATTGGAGTTTTGGCTTGCTCCAGGGCTCTAGGCAAGATGTGCTTCACAAAAGCATGAGTTTGTTTTTTTCCCCTTTTTTGGCAATAGATACCATTAGAAAGGTGCTTATGTTGTTGCCATCAGTAGTGAGGGTTAAACCACACTGGTATGAACCATGGTTCTACTGGCATACCTGAATCCATAGTAGGGGTTACACTGGAAATTGGTACAAAATCTGCCTTTCTCTCTGTGCATCCAGTCCCATAAACACTAATTTCTCTCTTTTGATCTCTCCATCCATCTAACCCAAGACATACCCATCGCTCTCTATCTGCATATAGTTCTGCCCATCCCACTGTGGGAGTCTTTGAGGACTGGCAGATGCTGCAGAAACATGGGAGGTTGCTATTGCCATGAGCATCATCTCCAGGGGGCATTCTTAAAAGGTATAATTAATGAAGCCTCCCAGCTGGGGATGAAGACACCAGGAATTTTTACCATGCAAATTCAGAGTCTTTAATGCATCAGAGCAAGGTAACATCCTAGTTTCACCTAGCAGGTCACGTTGGTCCTTATTACCATCTTTCAGTTTCATCAACTTTAAATTTGTCACCTCAGCTTTTTGCTTCTTTCGGGTGTTTGGGTTTGGAGTCAGGACTCCTGGCTTCTAATGCTGGCTCTGGAATGAAAGTGAAGTCTAGTGGGTTGGGGCTGGGAGTCTGTATTCCTGGGTTTTGTCTATCCCTTTGTCTGAGGAGAGGTGTGTGATTGGTCAGAGTAGGGCAGCCTGGGATCCAGGACTCCTGGATTCTTTTCCTGACTTTCAGTGAGGAGGGGTGTCGTGCTTTGAGCAAAGGGAACTGGGACCCAGGATTTCTGGGTTCTTTCTGCAGTGCTGCAGCTGTCTACACAATGAGGTCTCAGCTTGAAGAATATCCCTCCAGAATTATGATGTCAAGCACTCAGGACAGCTGACTGCAGAGGGAAGGGGGCAGAATTGTTCTGTGGTAGTTTGATGGCTATTTCGCAGTCCTGTAAACAAGGTGGTGTGAGCTCAAATCTCCCTGAGGCTTTGTATAACCATTTCTTTCACACCGTATTCAACCCAATGGATAGCAGTGGGACTGGAGACATCTGCTCAGTGTTAGGTACATTTTATTGCCCACATGGGCTCAGCTCCAGCTCTCAAGTGTCCTGCACAGAGTCCTCTTGAGCTAAGCTCCCTTCCTCCAAGTCTATGAGACATTAGGAGGTACAAGAAGTGTGGGATTCGAACAATGTTCCTCCAAATCTTTCAACCTCAGGGGAGCTGTAGATACTCAACAAACCCCCTCGGGTACCAGCTGCTGTCCTATTGCACAATGCTCCCCACAGCACAGCACCCCCTAGGGCCAGCACTGACCTGCAAGGGGAGCAAACCATCAATTGAACTCCCACCCTGCTCCCTGCAGTGTAGCACCCCTAGCACCTCACTGGGGCCAGTTTGGATTTTGAGGTTAGAGCACCCCCTTCTGAGCCCCTCCCTGTGGCACAGCACCCCCGAGATGCGGGGCTGGTACACTGGAGTTAGCACTGCCCACAACAGAGAACCCTGAGTGTGCCCTGGAGGTTTCTGATTTATTTACAGGTGGTTAATGGCTATGAAAGAAGGAAGTAAATAAAGGAACAAATGGAAGAAAGATCATTCATTCCTAGAGCTGAAGGCCAACAAGGACCATTAGATCATAGAAATATGGGGCTGGAAGGGATCTCAGGAAGTCATCAAGACTTTAAAAAACTTCCAATGATGGGGATTCCACAATCTCCCTTGGAAACCTATTCTAGAGCTTAGCTACCCTTATGGCTAGAAACATTTTCCTCATAACTAACCTAAATCTCCCTTGCTGCAGAGTGAGCCGATTGCATTGTGTCCTACCATCGGTAGAGACAGAGAACAATCAATCAGTCCCCTTTGTAACAGCTCTAAACACAGCTGAAAACTGCTGACGGGTCCCTGCTCTGTGTTATTTTCTCAAGACTAAACCTGCTCAGTGGTTTTATCTGTTCCTCATAACTAAGATTTTCTAATCCTTTTAGTTGCTCTCCCCAGGACACGCTGCAATTTATTCACATCTTTCCTAAAGTTTGGGGCCCAGAACTGGACATTAACGGGTTGGATCACAGAATCCCCTTGGGAACTGCCAACAGATGTGCTGAGACTACCCCTGAGCCCATTTTCCCCGACACCTTGGGGCTTCAGTGCCCTGCCTGGTCTGAGCCAGACACGTTAACCTGCTGCAAACCCAGACCCAGGTCTGAACCATGTCCCCCACCAGCTGCAGGCTTAACTGAAAGCAGCTCAAGAAGTGTTCTGGTCTCTAACACTCAGATGTCCAACTCCCAGTGGGGTCCAAACCCAAAATAAATCCATTTTACCCTGTATAAAGCTTACACAAGATAAACTCATAAATTGATCACCATCTATAACACTGATATATGCACAGATGTTCCTTTCCTCCCCCGCAGGTATTAATACAGACTCTGAGTTAATTAATACATAAAAAGTGATTTTATTAAATACAAGTAGGATTTAATTGGTTCCAAGTAATAACAGACAGAACAAAGTGAATTACCAAGCAAAATAAAATAAAACATGCAAGCGTATGCCTAATCCAGTAAGAAAACTGAGTACAGATAAAATCTCACCCACAGATGTTTCAAGAAGCTTCTCTCACACACTGGACAGCTTCCTAGTCTGGGCACAATCCTTTCCCCTGGGACAGCCCTTGTTCCAGCTCAGGTGGTAGCTAGGGGATTTCTCATGACTGCAGCCCTGTAACAGGTCCTCTGCCTGCCCCTCTTCCTGGGGCCCACTGGCTGCCCCAATAAAGCTCAGAGAGGCTTCTAGCTCTGCAGCACCCATGGCTTTATTTACACCAGGTTCTCCCACCACCAGTGATATACTATAAACAGAGCTTGCAGGCCTTACAATCTCCTTTCCTATGCAGAATCTGCCCTCAGCCTAGAGACTGACTGATCTTCCCCCTGGCCATTCCCCCTTCTCCTGGCTGCCAGCCAGCCTTTATAGTCCCTGAACCCTCAGGCCCGCAGGTGCAGCCACTTCTAGAGGCCAGGCACCAGATTTCTCTCCAGCCCCAATCTATTTCCCCTGATTGGGGCTGGCTGAGCAGGGGCTAATTAGGTGCCTTTGCACCAGCACCTGCTACAAGCCCCCTTTGTTCTGTTCCATGCTCTGCTATAGCTTTGGCACAAGGTGGGAATATTTTGTCTGTCTGCTTTCTCCACCCCTCCTTCTAAATGGAAAAGCACCAGCTGTAAGATGGATTCCAGTACCAGGTGACGTGGTCACAACTCCTGTAAGACCCCCAAGCCTTCATTCCTCCCAGCCTGACTCACAGGAAGGCTGCCTGCAAACAGAGCCATCCACAGTCAATTGTCCTGTGCCATCAAGATTCCAAACTATCATTAATGGCCCACACTTTGCATAATTAAAATAGGCCCTCAGAGTTATATTTCATATTTCTAGTTTCGTATACAAGAGTGATACATTTATACAACTAGGATGACCAAGCTCAATAGTTTATAAGTTTTGTAATGATACCTTACAAGAGACCTTTTGCATGAAGCATATTACAGTTACATTATATTCACACTCATTAGCATATTTTCATAAAATCATATAGAGCACAACGTCACACTCCAGTTGAGGCCTCGCCAGTGCTGAGTAGAGCAAGAAAATTACCTGCCATGTCTTACATATGACTCTTCTGTTAATACAGTCATGATGATATTAACATTCTTTACAACTACATCACATTGTTGACTCATATTCAGGTTAGGAAGGATTAGATTTTTATTGTTAAGTATTGAATTCACCACACACAGAGAAACTGATGGAAAATAATCCATCAATAATAATAAATATTTATGGATAGTCAAAGTAAGAAAAATGCTACCTGAGAGCTTATTCAAAGTTGATTTAAGGACATGTGCTTTATGTGTCTGAAATATAATGTTGATAATTTCTGTTTTAACAGTTATAAAACTTTAACATTTAGAATGTTAACCTCTAGTGTCATTAAATAATTATTTTCTTTTGGAAAGCCTTTGACAAGGTCCCTCACCAAAGGCTTTTAAGCAAAGTAAGCTGTCATGGGATGAGAGGGAAGGTTCTTTCATGGATCAGTAACTGATTAAAAGATAGGAAACAAAGAGTAGGAATTAATGGTCAGTTTTCAGCATGGAGAGATGTAAACAGTGGTGTCCTCCAGGAGTCTGTACTGGGCCCCGTCCTGTTTAACACAGTCATAAATGACCTGGAAAAAGGGCTAAACAGAGAGGTGGCAAAATTTTCAGATGATACAAAACTACTCAAGATAGTTAAGTCCCAGGCAGACTGCGAAGAGCTACAAAAGGATTTCTCAAAACTGGGCGAGTGGGCCCCAAAATGCCAGATGAAATTCAATGTTGATAAATGCAAAGCAATGCACATTGGAAAACATAATCCCAACTCCACATATAAAATAACGGATGCTCAATTAGCTGTTACCACACAAGAAAGAGATCTTGGTGCCAATGTGGATAGTTCTCTGAAAACATCTGCTCAGTGTGCAGCGGCTGTCAAATATGCTAATCAAATGTTAGGAACCATTAGGAAAGGGAGAGAGAAAAAAACAGCAAATATGATAATGTCTCTATATAAATCCACACTACGCCTACACCTTGAATACTGTTTGCAGTTCTAGTCACCCCATCTCAAAAATATATTTGGAATTGGAAAAGGTACAGAGAAGAGCAACAAAAATTATTAGGAGTATAGAACAGCTTCCATATGAGGACAGATTAATAAGACTGGGACTGTTCAGCTTGGAAAAGAGACAAGCAAGGGGGATATAATGGAGGTCTATAAAATCTTGAGAGGTGTGGAGAAAGTAAATAAGGAAATGTTATTTACTCTTTCTCATAACACAAGAACTAGGGATTACCCAATGAAATTAATAAGCAGCAGGTTTAAAACAAACAAAAGAAAGTATTTCTTTACACAATGCATAGTCAACTTGTGGAACTCTTGTGAAGGCCATAACAGTAGCAGGGTTCAAAAAAGAACTAGATAAGTTCATGGAGGATAGGTCCATCAGTAGGTATTAGCTAGGATGGGCAGGGATGGTGTCCCTAGCCCCTGTTTGCCAGAAACTGGGAACTGGTGACAGGGGATGGATCACTTGATGATTACATGTTCTATTCATTCCCTCTGAAGCACCTGGCATTGGCCACTGTCATATACTGGGCTAGATGGACCTTTGGTCTGACCCAGTATGGCCGTTCTTATGTTATATTCTTATGTCTGACCCCCTTTTGCCTCACCTTCCATAATCTCCCACCACTGTGAAAATTAAAATTGATTAAAAAATTAAAAATTGTTTCAAAATAACTATTGACGCTATTTGTCAAAAATGTAAAAAAGAAGGAAAAAAAAAGGAATTCTGCCATGCCAATTCGTATTCAGCTTGTGCTCCACTTTAACCCCCAGAACCTTTTCAGCAATACTACCAATTAACCATCTCCCCCACCACACTTTCTCATTGTCCATTTGATTTTTCCTTCCCAAGTGCACTTGTCTGTCCTGAATTTCATCTTGTTGATTTCAGATCAATTCTCTAACTTGCCAAGCTCATTTCTAATCCTGTCCTCCAAAGGTGCTTTTCCATTTGCAACCCTTCCCATATTTCTGTCAATCTTATCCCTTATCCAAGTCATTAATGAAAATATTCTACAGTATTGGACCCAGGACTGACCCCACGGGACCCCAGCTACATCTTCCCAGTTAGACAGCGAATCAGAGATAACTGTCTCCGAGTACAGTCTTTCCACCGGATGTGCACCCACCTTGTAGAAATGTCATCTAGACCAGCTTTCCCTAGTTTGCTTCTGAAAACGTCACATGGGACTGTGTCAAAAGCCTCACTAAAACCAAGATCTATCATGTGTGCTGCTTCCCCATATCAGCTAAGCTAGTAACTCTGTCAAAGAAGGAAATTAAGTTGGTTTGCCAGCATTTGTGCTTTACCAAGCCGTGCCGGCTATCCCTGTTATCCCTCTAGGTGTTTACAAATCCATTGTTGAATCATTGGTTCCAGTATCTTTCCGGGTATCAAAGTTACGCTGACTGGTCTATAATTCCTTCTGTCTTCTTTGTTCCCCTTTTCAAAAACAGGTATTACATTTGCCCTTCTCTATTCCTTTGGGACAGGGGTGGGAAAACTACAGCCCGTGGGCTGTGT